>NC_043703.1:118011771-118098037 GCF_006229205.1 Suricata suricatta
GGGCAGGCTGGGTGCCCCCCCCCCCCGTGGAAATAAAAGAGGGACACAGTAGTGTGTGTGAGAGCTCTACCCTGTACATGGAAGGCATCAGTGAGGGCAGAAGTCTGTTTCAATGTCATCAGGAGGCGGGAAATTTCCAGTCTCTGTGGTATATGAAGCCTCACCCAAAGTAATACTCAGTAAAAGCCAGACGGTAAAAGGCCATGGGCTTGTTCAGAGCACAGCAAAAAGGGGGTGAGAGGCTTACATTCATTCCCTGGTGCCTCAAGCGGCTAGATGAATGGAAAGAAGCCGGACAGAGGGTGAGAATCCACAGCGAGGATGTGGAACCAGCATGCGAGAGAGAAGGGGACCCGAGCAGCTTCCTCAGTTCCTCCCGCTGCCCTTCACGGGGCATACTCCATCTCTTCCCACCGGCGGGTTCTGTTCTCTTTATTCTGAATAAAAGAGAAGGCTGGACTTTAATCCTGCTTTGTTTTCTTTGACTGCCAGTTATAAAAATTGTCCTCTTCTTTTCCTTGGCTGGGAGATCCAGGGCTAAAGTCAATGTCCAATTAAAATAACCAGATTTTCCCCAAGCATTTAGTAAATTTGTTTCCTGTTGCTTCTCCTTTTAAAAAAATGTTTATTCTATTTTAACAGCTGCACTGCAATTGTTTCTTTTCTTGAAGGCCGCCTTAAATTTTTTGGAAGTGTTATGCAAACACTTCATATTCATAAATTATGAATAAAATAGAACACATGTGTCCATTTTCTCCCACACAGCACTCCGTCAACATTCACCCTGACTGTAGTCATGCCACACAGTCATTGCCTCTTCTTTGGCCTTTCCCCAATCCTCATAATAGTCCTTTGTTACTACTCACTGCGGGCACCACATGCTCCTAGAATCTCTCATTCCCTTCATATTTGCCTTGATTTCCACTTGCTGGCCTTGCTTCTGGCTCCCACCTCTGCCCTGACCCCTAAGTTTGCCAGTCATTACTTTTCCCTGGCTCCGAGGCCTCCCTCTGCCTTTCAGATCCTGACCACCATGACACCCATTCCACTGGGGTGGGCTCAGAGCTACCTTTCCCTTCACAAAAGATTCCCCTAGGGAAATCAAGCACTCAGCTGGGGGAACCTAAGGTTCAGGGATTCCTATGCTCTGGCCCCAAAGCCCAAGCAATGAAATAACTTTAAGCAAGGTGTCCCTTTGTATATTTCCATCCTTCTGTTGGTAAGAGCGTGCTCACTCATTCATGACTAAGGCTTTCAAGCCCAGCCAGGCTCATCCTGCTGTTTGACAGTTATGTTTCCCAAACCCTTGAATCTTAAATCAGTGTCACTACAATGTTATGATTCATTGCTCTAACTCTCACTCAAGATTGTGATTGTTTCTTTTAAGCAGCTCCTCCATTAAAGCAGAAGAGGCTGCGTAGAACACACACATATACGGGCCCAGATCCCCAGCTCTGTGGGTGGCCCTGGCCTTGCACTCCAAATACAGTCTCTGAGAAAGGGAGGAAGGGGGAAGTTATGCTTGTTTATCTTTTCTGAAAACTTAATTTTCAGTGGAAGTCTGTGCTTGTACACGTGGGTTATGAGGATTCCACTCTCCTAAGAGACAGTGAAAATTTGAAAGGGGTGCAACTGCTCACATGCGATACTATCTCCAAGTTCTCCAGTCCCAAAGATGGTCTTTATTGCAGTCCAGTTTGACTAACACAGAGCCTGAAAACCATTCATTCATTCAGCATTCGTTGAGAATGTGTTTTAGGAGCTGGCAATACAGCAGTGAAATCCCTGTGGATTGGACCATACAGCATGTAAAAATGATATGATATTGTATTGTGCTAAGTGTTATAAAGAAAAATAAGATAATCTTAGAATGATCAAGGAAGGCCCCTCTGAAGTGTCATTTGAGCAGAGATCTGAATGAAATAGTGATTTGCCCCCTTCCCTTGCCCATGGCAGACATCAATAATCAATCAGAGCCATCAACTTTTTTCAATGGAGCCATATAATCCTCTTAGCAGTCCAAACTATCACTGCCATTTGTTAAAATGCATGATTGGGCTTGTTTTCCATCCTGTTCCAAATATGCCTTTTTTTTCTAGAGCCAGGAGGAAAATGTAAAGTAAGGATTGAGTCTAGGGACCAGGTTTTGCTGATCACTAAGAGCCTAATGATATAAGATGGATTATCTTCTTCGATTTTCTTGTCATAAATACAAGATGTTTCCATCCTTTTGCAATGTTCGCTTTGTATGTTTGAGTTCATAACTCAAGTCTCCTGTGTTTTATGATTCCTTCACAGTCACAGAGCTCTGCAGCTACCCAGGCTGATTTATCCTATGTGCCAGCCTTAAATTGTGGATGTTGTTATTTGTTATGCTAGAGGCACATTCTCAGATTTCAACTTGAAGTACATTGTAAATAACATTTTTTCCCTGACAAAACCCATTTCCTAAATAAAAACACTCTGTACATATATTGGCCAATGTTCTTTTTTTTCACTCATTTATTGAGTACCCACTGGGCATCAGGCAGAGTAGTGAAGATGGATAAGATACATAACTTCTACAAATGCCAATGGAGGATGAAGTAAAGTACTATATAAGGGGAAATCCACATCTTATCCTCTTGTAATCATTTTTAAGACCCATGACCTTACAAATTACTACCTGATAATAGCCAGTGACTTCTACTTGCCAGCCCAGTGACAAACTTCATTCTACTTAACCTCTACTTAACCCTGAGGACCATTTCTTTTTTTCTCTGCAGTTGTGTCTCTCAGTTCCGATGACTAAGCATTGTTCTGCCCTCTGTTCCCTCTCACCTTTCTCTGCATTCTTTTTCTTGAGGATCTCAGTCACTTCCAGAGTTAACATCCCTTTCATGCAGGTGAGTTTCAAATATGTATTTCTGGTTACAGCTTCTCCTCAGAGTTATAGTCCACCAAGATATCACTCTGGAACCTGAGATTCTCTATGTTTGAAGCCAAATACATCATTGCTGCATTCACAAGGTCTTTTGTATTGCATATGACAGAAATCAAACTTAACGTAGCTGAAATGGGGAAAAGAGGAATATATTTCCCTATGTAACTGTAAGAGAACTGAACTAGATCCAGGAACTCAGTATTGTCGGGAATTGAATCTTGTCCTCTTCCCTCAGCTCCCCTCCCTTCCGTCTCTCTCTCTCTCTCTCTCTCTCTCTCTCTCTCTCTCTCTCAGTTATGTGTGTATACATATTCACTTCCTTCTTTCAAAGTCAGGGTCTCCTATTAGAATACATTCATATTATAGTTGCCATAGGTAGTAGGCCTACTTTCACTACCTTAGTAAACCTAGAGAAATAAAGAACTTCTCTTTCCCTACATTCCATCAAAAATTCTACAATTGATTTCATTGGGTTAATTTGGGACACTGACCATCCTATAACCAATCACATGACTGAAATGTGGAAATATGATAATTATTGATCTAGGTCCTTAGAAGCTATGGACTGGCTTCAGTCACATGAACTGTAGTCTTTTATAGAAAAATTGAGAAAAAGGAGAAAGTATGTTGGATATAGGCAAAAGCAACAGATGTCAACTGTAGTCTACTCCCCCCAAACCAAGTTTTCTTCACTGACTCTTTCTGTTAAAAAGAGTTAATATATGTAAAAACATTATATAAACTAAATTGTATTTCTTAAATACAATTAATCGTACTATTACTATTTTCATGATGTTACAAGATTAAATAATTCAGATTTCAACCCTCAGATCCCTCTTGGACTTCTTCTTTCTCTCCTTTGTCTCCCATCAACATTTAATCAGTTGTTAGATCTTCTTGATTCTATAACCAAACTATTGCAAAGTCTTCTGCCTCAACCCCTTTTCCCAAGACTCTACCTTCTCCAATCCAGATTAATTTTTTTTGAAGCATGCATTGATTGTATAACTCTCTGGTTCATACATCTTTCCTTGTTTTCCATTGCTTAAATACAAATGGCCAGTCTTATTAGCCAGTTCTCAAAGTCCAACTCTCTAGAACCTAGAATCTAACCTACCCTTTAGGATTTAATCCCCACCTCTTCCCTAAGTATGTCTCATGCCTCTAGCTAAATGGACCCACTGCACCTCATTCTGCCTCTAAAACTTTCTCTGACTGTTTCCTACAACCAGGATGCTGTCCTTCCTCTCCTTTATCATTGTCCTCACCAGTTTGCAGCCCCAACTCCAAGACCTCTATGGATATTCAGAAAGGAATTGTTATGTAGTAATTTAAAATTGTTTTTGATGTTAATTTACTTTGGGGGGGGCAGGGGGGACAGAGCACAAATTAGTGAGAGGCAGAGAGAAAAGGAGACACAATCTGAAGCAGGCTCCAAGTATTGAGCTGTCAGCACAGAGCGTGACACAGGGCTTGAACCTGTGAACCACAGGATCATGACCTGAGCCAAACTTGCCCCTTAATCGACTGAGCCACCCAGGTGCCCCTGTGTAGTCATTTTAAATGACTTTTAATAGACAGAAAGCCTAGATTAGATGAGCCGTTTCTGCTAATCTTGGATAATAGGTTTATATCTTATAAGTTTCTTTTATATCTGATAATACTTTCCTTAACCACAAAAGGCTTTGGTTAAGAAAAAATAATCCACTATTCTGGTGCATGAAGCACCAACAAGATGTGGAGTAAGCATTACTGGTGACTAGAATGTACTGTTAAGGCTGCGCTTCCTGTAGAAGAAGGCAAATACTATGTGTACTTGCTGTTCCCCAACCAACTAGGAGGCATTCTGCTTTAAGAAAAGATAGCTAATGGACATGTACCTACTTTGAATGTGTATTCAATTGGCCTTCTTGTGTCATAGAGACTTTATTCTTCCAGAGACTGAATGCTTTAGAGAAACAGAGGCAGCTCTATGGCTCTTTTCCCTTGCCACTGGAAAGTTCTAGCACTTTGTGTCTTTCAGTCTTATGTTTATCATATTATACTTTGTAAAGAATCCATCATGTACTTTCTTGCCTCCTCTGCAGACTGAGCTTAAGGACACAATTCTCTTGGTGTGTTGAACATAGTAAGTACACGGTAAACACTTCCTGAAATGATACAGTGGAAACTCGAGAACTCACAGAATCTCAGGGGTTAAAAAAAAAAGTGCTTTATTAACATTCTACTCTTTCATAGGTTTTCCTCATATTAATACTATCTCCAGATATAATCAGAGGTTATTTTATTTATGTGTTCATTTTTTCCAAAAGAACAGATTCCCCCCACTGGCAGCTCAAGTAGCATGGCAGAAAATAACAACAGCACAATTAGTATTGCCACCTTGTATAGCAATAGTAGCAATGCCAAAATTGCCTCTGAACTTCAAAAGAGCTTTGGGATGCTAAAAACTTAACATTCAGCTATTCATTCAATGTATGTTTACTGAGCACATACAAAGGCATGACATTGTTCTAGAAATACTGAAAAGACAGGTTTATTGACCTCATAAAACTCAGAATCTAGTGGAGGAGACAGACAAACAAGAAACTACCTGCCAAATACCCTTTTAGCACTCAGTATATAAGAGGAGTTAAACTCAATTAACAAATCATCTGCCTATTTATTTGCAATATGTTGAGGCTGATCCTTGCAGCTCTGTTTCAAAGCCAACAAGGGAACCTCAGTATTCTTTTTTTTTTTTAATGTTTATTTATTTTGAGAGAGAGAGAGAAAGAAAGCGTGAGCGGGGGAGGGACAGAGAAAGAGGGAGACACAGAATCTGAAGCAGACTTCAGGCTCTGAGCTGTCAGCACAGAGCCCAACCTGGGACTTGAACCCATGGACCACAAGGTCGTGACCTAAGCACAAGTCAGATGCTCAACTGACTGAGCCAGCCAGGTACACCAGAACCTTAGCATTCTTAAAAGTTTTTCACACTTTTAGGGTAGGCAAAAGAGTAGAGTTGGGCATCCTGCATGTCAAGGGGGCCTTTAGTAGCATTTACCACCTTCCTGGTCCCTAGAGAAATCCTGGCTGATGGTCCCCTTCACCTGGAAAGAACTTGTGATTGTGGGCTACAGACGTCTTGGGAAAGGGGACACTGTGGGTCATTGCACCCACATGCAAGTCGGTTCAGAAAAGTTTAAAAACTGCTCAGATATTTGGGTAGACCCTCCAAAAGTAGCTTTGGATTTTCATGCTTTTACACTTATACTTTTCATAAATAAATTTGAATTGTAGGGTCTATTTTAGTATGAACCCAAATTTCTGAAAAAGCCTCAGGAATTGTATGTACAGGTAGCTTCTCGAAGTTCTGGAACATACCAGGAACTCACTCCAAATTTCGGTTTCAAGCTGTGTTTTGTATTCGGTTTTATTGATTTAAGGAGGTGCTCCCCAAAGTGTCTATGGGTCTTTGGACCTGTAGTTCCAAGGAGTGGTAATTGGTAAGATGCAGAATATAATTTTGAGGAACGTTATCTTAACAGATATTGGTGTGTTTGATGAATAGTTTTTTGTTTAGTGAATAGTTTTTGAAATAAGGACCTGATTTTGAACTCTAAGGGCTGTATCTGCAACAAATGACTGGTTGCCAAGGATACCACCGTCTGCAAATTACAGAAACCATAATGAACAGATGGATTCTTGGAGAGAGGAGACTTGATCTGAACGTAAGAGACAGGTAGAGATAAATATTCTGATTAGAAAAGAAGTAACAGAGTTTATATGGCTGACAAAAAACACACCCTTATCATTTTAAGGGCCTCCGTCCTTTCTCTTCTTCTGCCAATGGAGACATCATTGAATGTCAGATACCTGGGTGGAGGCCAGTTGAAACCTGAGGCTAGCTAATGCAACTACGTCTCCTCTCCCAGGTCTGCCAATCATTTGCCTCCCCCTGACTTTCAGCTACATTCCTCTCTGCAGTTCTTCCTTCCCTAACTGATTACAATCGAGCTCTTCCTTGGGTGCCTTTTCCAAATGCTCTCTAAAACCATCAATCTGCAATCAGCTGCATGTTCTACACTCTAAACTTCCTCTTCAACTCCACCTCTTCCTCTTACCCAGCTTGTCTACAGGCATGCTGTATATTGTCTGAGCCTCTATAGTGAATATAAGTCTTCTACAACACAAGGGGCACAGGACTGATAGACATATCATTTTCCTATTGCTGCTGCTGTAACAAACTACTATCGACTTAGTGGCTTAAAACAACACAAGTTTATTATCTTATTGTTTTGGAGTTCTGAAGTCCAAAGAGAGCCTTATGTCTAAAATCAAGGGATTGACAAGGCTGATTCCATCTGGAGAGTCCAGGGAAGAACTGGTTCTTGGTCATATCCTTGAAAACTCTGCTTCTTCATCACTTATCTTCGCTGACTTAGACCCTGCTGCCTCCCTCTGATAAGGACCCTGTGACTACATTGGGCCTACCCCCCAAAAATACAGAATGATCTCCTATCTCAATTAGCCCCTTAATTTAATCATAGCTATAATGTCCCCTTTGTCATGTAAGGTAACATATTCACAGGTTCCAAGAATCTGGACATAGATACCTTTAGGGAATCATTATTCAACCTGCCACCGTTGGGGAGGGAATAGAAGTCTGCATCTATTCTCCACTGATATTCCCAGATCATTACTCTACAGAAGGTGTCAGCAAACTTCTTCCATAAAGAGCTAAATGGTAAATTTACCATTAGGTAGTCTTTATGGGTCAGCTTTGTGGGTCAGGCAAAATCGGGGATACTCCGTAGGTGCATACATACCATTCAAAATATAATTATTTTAAGATGTGAAAACCATTCTTAGCTTATAAATGGTACAAAAACAGGTGGTAGGCTGGATTTGGCCCAGAAGCTACAGTTTGTAAAATTCTGCTTTACAGTCTCCTATAGAGTGCTTCCTTAGAAGCTCATGTGATTCAGTTAAATAACTTCTACTTTATTTTGCCTCTGTCACTTACAGATATCCTGGGTACTCTTCAATACACACTGATAAATTGCCTACTTGGAGGCATGTTCAAACAGGTAGGAATAGCCCCTCGAGTCCTGGATATGTAAGTCTAATTCTGCAAAATACCAGTGATGCCATAAAGAGAAAATATCTTTTATTTATGTATCTCTCCTTTTTATCAGAAGTTCCTGGTTCAGAAATGCATTCTTCCCATTCAAGGAATTCACTAGGGGATATCCAGATAGTACACTGAGTAATAACAGTTTTTCCATTCCAAAGACATATGTGAGACTTGGTGTTATAATGCAGTGTAAGGTATCAAATACTCTCCATGAAAAGACTGGAGACTATAGATAAAACACAAATTTTGGGGAGTACATGGGGTGGATTTTAGTTCATCAACTGGTCTTTTTGACTATGTGGAGATATTGCACAATTCCGAGTCTGAGCAGACTCCCAAATATGGGGCCTGGCCTTGGACCCAGAGAAATCTTTATTCTTAGAGTCTCAGAAATTCCTGTGTTCTCCAGATGGGAGCTGGAAGGGCTCCCACTAACTAATATTGATTAATTTCATCAATACCACTTTTAGGCCCTGATCTCTGCCCACTGATGAAAGAAAGAAACCAAAAAGGAGCAGAGAGCTAGGAAAAGCGACTTTCTTATGGCAGTTCCCTCTCTCAGGAGCCAAATGATGGTTTTTCCTTTAGAAAGGAGATTTTTAAAATGCAACTGAGGGTCAAGTGCCTCAGATCAAGGGAGGCCAAGATGATCTTGAAAGTAGGGATAATAAAGGATAGATGAGGTGACTATTTGGGGGGCACAGAAGGCACACCTCCACTGGTTAAGCCTAATTTAAAAGTTTCCCTTTATTTGTTTCAAGGCTGGGAAACTGGAAAACTAGTCATCAATGAGGTTAAGAATAGCCATTGCGATTTCAAGAAGGTATACCCCTTCCTTATAAACCTGTAAGGATTTTGTAAGACTCTCAGTGCTAGATTAAACTTGCAAAGTGCCTGGAAAGCCCTCCCACCTGGTCACAGCTGGGTTAATATAAAGAAGATGGGAGAGATCCAATGGTTGAAAGAGACAAGAGAACGGCTAACAGTAGAAGAAAGAGTAAATGAAAGCAGATAAGGCAGAACTTCATAAACTTAAAATCATTTTCATCACTGTTAAGGCTTTTGAAGCTCCACACACTGCCATTAGCCCTGTTTCCCATTCTCTGAGGTTTTGTGTTATTTCATTAATTCGAAACTGATGAGAAGCTACCGAGATACAGGTCCTGCATGCACACTGAGAATACAGAAGTGAGAATACAGAGGCTGCCAGGGGCTTAAAAGCTAGGGCACAAAGGCAGATGCTTAAAAATCAGAGTGTGAGTGTGCAAGGAACAGTGGGGACACCAAGGAATATTTGACTCTGTCTGGAAAATGTAAGGAAGATATTCTTATCCCAGGGTGAAAGAGCAATTCATATATTTAAAACATAAAGAAAAATTAATGAATCTTCAAGTCTACAATTAATGATAAGTGAGGTCATGATGCAGATTTTCTTTTTTTTTAATTTTTTTTAATGTTTTATTTATTTTTGATACAGAGAGAGACAGAGCATGAGAGGCAGAGGGGCAGAGAGAGAAGGAGACACAGAACCGGAAGCAGACTCCAGGCTCTGAGCTAGCTGTCAGCACAGAGCCTGACACAGGGCTCGAACCCACGAACGTGAGATCTGACCTGAGCTGAAGCCGGAGCCTTAACCGACTGAGCCACCCCGGGGCCCCATGATACAGATTTTCAAGTAGAGCTAGGGAGATTCTTAAACCTGAAGCCTGATATTTACTGGTTATACATTTCTTCAATATTAAGTCCAATATTTAGGGCAAAGAAATAAAGTACCCTGATCTATACAGACTGACTTGGGCTGGCAGTCATTTATAAGATTGACACCCCTTTCTGCCCACAATTTTTTTTGACCATAGTTTTTAAGAGGAGTCCATTTTTCAATTTGTGCTATCTCAATATAGGCTGAGGAGATGAAGAAAGACATAATAAACGAGGCTAATTTTGTTCTGCCCAAAGCTGATTAGAAGAGTGAGACTAGC
The DNA here is from genome assembly GCF_006229205.1 of Suricata suricatta. Classification (NCBI taxonomy): domain Eukaryota; kingdom Metazoa; phylum Chordata; class Mammalia; order Carnivora; family Herpestidae; genus Suricata; species Suricata suricatta. Next base: position 118,021,793 of record NC_043703.1, read on the forward strand.
TGCCTCTATCAGAACAGCCACTCTGATAAGAAAAATGCTGACGCTGTTGTGAAAAGCTCTGGTGACAGGCAGGAAGCACCGTCCTTTTACTTCAACACAGTGAATGTCAGCAATGTATGCGTGTAAATAAAACATTAGAATAAAAGAGAAGAAGTACCATGAGAAACAAATAGATGTGAAAATATTAGCATAACAAGAGGAAAGGTAGGAATAAGTTAACTTTGAGTCTGAGGAATGATTGTGAAGAGAGATGAAAGGATATCCTCAACGAATATAAAGTAACTCCAATTAAAGCACACTAATTTAAAAATATCCTTCCATGGGGCTCCTGGTTGGATAGGTTGGTTAAGCATCTGACTCTTGATTTAGGCTCAGGTCATGATTTCACGGTTCTAGTTTGACAGATCAAGTCCTCGTCATCTCTCAGTGCAGAGCCTGCTTGGGATTCTTTCTCTCTTCCTCTCTCTCTGCTCCTCCCCAGCTCGTGCTCACTTGTGCGCGCTCTCTCTCTTTCTCTCTCTCTCTCAAATATAAACCTAAAAAGAAGATATCCTTTCATGATAAAAACTCTCAATAAATACTTAAAAAGGCCATATATGACAAGCCAAAGCTAATATCATACTCAACAGTGAAAAGCGAAAAACTTTTCCTTTAATGGGGACCTGGGTGGCTCAGTTCATTAAGCAGCTGACTCTTGAGTTCGGCTCAGGTCATGATCTCACTGTTTGTGAGTTTGAGCCCCAAATAGGGCTGCCCACTGACAGCACAGAGCCTGCTTAGGGAATCTCACTCTCCCTCTCTCTCTCTGTTCCTCCCCTGTGCTCTCTCTCTCTTGCAAAATAAATAAATAAACTTAAAAAAACCTTTTCCTCTAAGATCAGGAATAAGTTAAGGGTGCCTACTTCCAGCCCTCCTATTCAACAAAGTACTAGAAATCCTAGCCAGAGAAATTAGGAAAGAAAAAGAAAAAAAAAATGCATCCAGATAAGAAAGAAAGAGGTGTAATTGTGTCTGTCTGCAGGTCACATGCTGGAAACCTAGAAGACTTCACCAAAAAACTCTTAGAACTAAAAAACAAATTCAGTAAAGTTGCAAGATACAATATCAAAGTACAAAAATCAGTTGTGTTTCTCTACACTAACAGTGAGCCATCTGAAAAAGAAATAAAGAATCCCATTTACATTAAACACATTAAAGACTAAGGAATAAATCTAACCACATAGGTGAAAGATTTATACTTAGAAAACTGTAAGACTTTAATGAAAAATATTAAAGAAGACACAAATAAATGGAAAAATATCCCATGTTCATGGATTGGAAAAATTAATACTATTAAAATGTCTATCCTACCCAAAGCCATCTATACATTCAATGCAGCACCTATCAAAATTCCAAAGGCATTTTTTACAGAAATAGAAAAAAATCATAAAATTCATATGGAACCACAAAAGACCCCAAATAACCAAATCAGACTTGAGCAAGAAGTACAAGCAGGAAGCATCATACTTCCTGGTTTCAAATCATATTACAAATCTAAATAGTATGGTACTAGCACAAAAACAGACACATAGACCAATGGAACAGAATCAAGAGTCTAGAAATAAGCCCACACATAGATAGCTAAATAATATTTGACAAGGGAGCCAAGAATACTCAATAGGAAAAAGTGTCTTCAATAAATCGTGCTGAGAAAATGGGATATTTACATGCAAAAGAATGAAATTGAGCCCCATTATATACCACTCACAAAGATTAACTAAAAATGGATTAAAGGCTTAAATATGTTTTTTTCAATTATCTTATTTATTTATTTATTTATTTATTTATTTATTTATTTATTTTGAGACAGAGAGAGCTCACAAAAGTGGTAAAAGGGCAGAGGGAGAGAGAGAGAATCTTAAGTAGGCTCCATGCCCAGCTTGTAGTCTGACGTGGGGCTCAGTCTCATGATCCTGAGAAAATCACTTTCGTTTTTTAAGAGAGAGAGTGTGTGTGAAAGCCAGAGAGAGGGCCAGAGGAAGAGGGCCAGAAAGAGAGAGAAAAAAGGAAAGAGAGAGAATCCTAAGCAGGCTCCACACACTGCAGAGACTGACACAGGGCTCGACCCCATGATTCTGGGATCACAACCTGAGCCAAAATTAAGTCAGACATTGAACCAACTGAGTCAACCAGGTATCCCTAACGACTTATATATAATGGTAAAACTCCAAGAACGCACACTACACAAGCCAGGCCAAGTAGTCCTTCCCTGTGATTTTCATTTGGAACCTTGAAGCAAGAGGTTTCTTTCATCTTGTGTCTGTATATTGGGATGATGTTAAATCCAAAAGTGCCTGGGGTGCATGCATTCCCTGCCAGTAGTGAAAGTTCAGCCAAGGGGGTTCAGATGTGCCATGAGTTGATAATGATTTCCTGTGCCTCACAGTGCAGGAAGAGACTCTTAAAGGAAGTTGGTGGGAGCTTCCTAGGGTGACTATACTTACTAACATGTCAGATGTTTAACCATCAGCCAGTGTTTCTCTGAGGAAACGTGGAAGACCTGGGAAGCTACATCAGTACATCAGAAGCATCCTTGCCGTGCTGTCTTCTGAGCTTAGTAAACGGAAACTGTGTACACACACACACACACACACACACACACACACACACACACACACTACCTGTGGGCTCTATGGAAGCTTGGTCAGTAGCAATTAATCCAACACACTACATCGATCTACATATGTCACAGTTTCTTCTGAAGTAGAAAATGTGACCAGCAATAGAGAGAAGCAGAGGTGAGAGCTGAGAAAGAGCAAACTTTTGATCACATTTCAGCAGCTGGACCCCATCATCCCGGAAGCCAGAGCCAACCTCACCTTTCCCAGCTTTATGAACCAATAAATGCTCTTAAGTTGGATATCAGTCTACTGCAAATGAAAGTGGCCTACTGCAGAAACTGGAACCAGGAGTGACAGGCCTAAATGTGGAACTTCTTTGGTCAGGATAAGGAATGCAAGGTCTCCCTTATCTTTGGCTGAAAAGCTGGAATTCTGGGCATATGAAAGTGAGGGAGTGGGTTAAACTGTTTTCTAGTATTTCCTGCCTTTGGCAAAGTCCCCACAACCCTGAAAATGGGAACTTTATGAACTTAGTGGAAAGGCATCAGGATATTGGACTAAGAAAACCAGATGACCCTGAACCTTCCCAAACACCCCCACTACTGCAGCTTCCCACTACTGAGGGTCATACCCTTCCCTGCTACCAGCTTTGGATAAATCCTGGGGATGAAGACACCTCAATGTTTCACTTTCCTAAGAGACAGAGACCAAGATGGATGATGTTAATCTAAAGCCCAGGCAATAGTTACTGCCTAGGGACTGAAATCACAAGGGTGGGAACCCAGACTCAAGGACATTGATTTAACAAGATTTTTGGCAGTTGATACTAGCCAACAAGGCAACCCAAAATGATATCATCAGACCAGCCATCAAGGTTTCAAGCTAACTGTATTGTCCCCTGGGCAAACAGAGATTTGTGATTGGTCACTTCTTAAGACAGCCCACCAAGTCCCTGTCACAGACAGTGCATTGCTAAAGCCATAGACAGCCCAGCGGAGGAAGTCTCCAGACCATCCTTTCAGGCACGGTGATGACACAAATAGATGCCAATAGAGATGTTCTCAGTAGGAAGGCTCAGGAGCATTCGGACAGGCTGAGGAACCCACCGCACGTCAAGAGAAAGGAGCCAACAGAGCGATAACTCACTCTTCCTGTCTATCAGGCTGGAGGATGCTGCTTCCTTCTCAATCACCCACTTCTAAATGTGGTTCAGCTGTGCTCTCTTTCTTCCCTACCAACTTCCCCTCTCCATATGGTGCCACCATCTTATTTCTAACCTTAGGTTAAGTTTATCTTCTATCTGCTTAACCACCACTCAGCTACACTGTAACTGTAAAATCCAACATATAACAATTGAAATGTCCCTAGTTATGGGGCACCTGGGTGGTTCAGTCTGTGAAGCATCCAACTCTTGGTTTCAGCTCAGGTCATGATCTCATGGTTCATGGGATCGAGCCCCACAAATTAGTCACACAAGGGCCATTTCTTTATTCTCCAATTTCTCCACTTCTCCTAATACTCCAATTATTCAAAGACCCTGGCAAAAGAGCATAGCCAACTCTAAAATGACTTAGGGTAAGTATAAACACAGAGATGGACATGAAACAAAAAAAGATTTTACATAGCATTTATTATTTTTTATCTCATCCTGATTTTGGCTTTATTCATCTCCCATTCCCATTCTTTTCTTGAAAATCCAAACTTATTTTTTAACAAAATGTCTAAACTCATGATTCTCTAGAGTCAAAACAAAATTTCTTTTCTCCAACGGGGGTGGGACACATCTTTTATCCTTATGCGGCATCTTCAAATATGCGTGTTAATATATATTTTATAAACTATTTAAAATAAAACCCTTCATCCTTTGAGGTTTTGGTATTTTCTAGTTCACTGACACATCTCCCATAATACATTAATTCTTTCCATTTTCATGAATGAGGTGGGAACTATACTAAAAAATAGGATTTTAATCCCTGAGGTGCCAGTTAAAATGGACAAGGTTGCCATTGCAACACAAGATTTTTAAAAATCAGCCTTAAATAATAAGCATAGATCATGCTATCTGGATGAGAATCACCTCCATAGCATGGAGTCATTTAGAAAATTCCATTTACTGGGTTAAGTTCACCCTGCTATTCCTAGCCTTCATGCCATGATAATCTTCCTTTTGTAAAGGAATAACACAAAGCAATGAAGTCTGCAGAAACTTCTGAGATCCTCAGAAATCAAGAGAAACCACAGTCCCGTTTCTCTAATCTCCACCCACATTGTTGGAGAGGGTTTTCAGCACCATTCCAAGACCTGGAAAGGTTGACGAACTGACTTGGGTTTTCTACTTCTTCATAAATGTAGTCTAAAGGGTAAGATCAGTCCTCCAGTCTAGAAGACCGGCGTGTCCTGCTTATCTCCGCCCCCAGGACTTCAGCAGAACTGGTTCAGCCCTGTACCACCCGCCCTGCGGACCCCGCCCCTCCCGGTAGCTTCCGGAGGCGGGCGGTATCCGATCCGCCACTAGTAGTAGCGGTTCAGGCTCCTGGTCCCGGGAACCTCCGGCTGGCCGTTCATCCAGATCTCCCTGATGATGCGTTCGCGCTCCTCCAGCCGCTGGGCGCGCTCCAGCTCCTCCGCCGACGTGAACACGTTCTTGTTCAAAGTCCTCTCAAAGCGGCGGTGCCTCCTGATGGAGATGTCAGACGCCGTGTCCGAGCTACCGTCCTCGCTGTCGCTGCTGTCGCTACTGCTGTCTCGGTCCTGCAGGAACTTCTTCCGCGGACGCTGCCTGCAGTCTGTGTGGCAAGAGATCCTCATCACCAACGCGGCCAGGGTGAGGACCAGCCCGATGCACACGCCGGAGACAAAGTACAGAGCTGCTCGCTCGGGGTTTTCTGCAGGAGGAAGCAGAGGCATTTGAGAGACGTCGACTCCAGATGCGGAGAGCAAATAGGGCTCTCGCCCACCTTGCACACCGCTCCCCACACCTCGAAGTTCCAATGGTTACAAATATTGCCTTCCTATGTGACAAGCCGCATACTGTATTCAAAACATGATTATTAACAAATATTGAATCTGGGAATAGGGTGAATGGGATTCTTTTCCTATATTCTTGCAACTTCACATTTGAGATAATTTCAAAGTCAAAAGATAGAAGAGAAGTATTATTTAGCACCTATTATAAGCACAACTGTACTTAGGTGTCATTTGCTTAAGAGATGAATGTGTCTAGGGGCACCTGGGTGGCTCAATTGGTTAAGCCTGTCTGACTCTTGATTTTCTGCTCAGGTCATGATCTCACAGTCCTGATATCCAGCGGTCTGCACTACGCGTGGAGCCTGCTTAAGATTCTCTTTCTCTCCATCTAACCCTCTCCCCAAATCAGGGGCATGTGCAATCTCTTTTGTTTCTCTTTTTCTCAAAAAGAGAGAGAGATGTATTGTGCTTAAAGCCCAGTTTTGCCTCTAAGGGAAAATTCTTGGCTTCTGAATTTCTTCCTCCTCCTCCTCCACTAACACCACCACCACCACCACCACAAATTTATAAATAAAACCAAGAATAGCTGCCTCCTTTATTCTAACTATACCATCACGGGCCTAGTCAACAAATGTAGGTAGCTTCCAACATGTCCCTCCCCCCTCCCCACCTCTTAATATTCAGACTCTTATACAAGCCCTTCCCTTTGAGGGCTGGGCCTAATGGGCTGGACCCAGTCAAGGATTTCTAACAAATAGAATATGGCAAAAGTGATGGATGAGTCTAAGATTAAGCAATGGAAGAGGCTGACTTCCAATGTGCTTATGCTCTCTCTCTTTGCTCACTCGTTGTTCTGATGGAGACAGCTGCCATGTCGTGAGCTGCTCTGTAGAGCAGGAACTAAGAGTAGCCTCTAGCTGAATGCCTGCAAGGAACTGAGTCATGCCAGCGGCCATGGGAGTGAGCGTGGACGTGAACCACGCCCTCCTGGTGGTGCAGCCCTGGTCTCGCAGTAAGCCAGTCTCAGATTCCTGACCCACAGAAACAACAAGATAATAAATGTGTATTGTTTTCAGTTTTGAGGTAATTTGCTATATAGCAATAGATAACTTATACAAGCACAGATCGAAAGGCCAAGTAGGTAGTTTGTAATAACCTCATCAGGTTAACTTGTGGGGGAGAAATTTGAACTTCTCCTTAGTGAGGAAAGAAAACAACCATTCTGTTGATGTGCAGTATGCTTAGTGAGCCCAGTGATAATCCCTGTATGATGTGCTGAATAGGATGAGAGCCTTTGGGTGAATAACCATCCATTTCTAGGCAGCTATGAGAACAGAGGGGCATGCTGGGACTTGAGTCACAGGGTGTGGTCAATGCAACGTGACCCAAGGTTGCCATCAGCAAATTAGTTTTCCATATCTATATTCACTTGTAAGTGAAAATGTAATTGTTTTTTAGATAATGTAGATAATGTAATTTTTTAGATAATATAATTGTTTAATGTAATGTAATCATACATACTATGTATTTTTAAATTTAAGAATATTTCTTAGAGAGATTTCCAGATATGTCAACAGAATTCTTTTTGACTGTTGCACAGTGTTCTGTAGGGTGGACATATCAAAGTTTATTTAACCATTTTCTTGCTACTATCAATATAAGTGGTTCACAATTTTTTACTATTATGAGCAAGGATAGAATCCACATGCTTGTGTCCTTGTACACATCTCTTTCTACACATGCAGAATTATTTGTAAAGGTTAGTTATCTAGAGGTAGAATAATTGCATCAAAGGACATAGGCATTTTGACGTTTTACGCATCCTAAATTGTACCCAAAAAAGGCTCTTATCAGTCTAAACACAGCATATTGAACACATGTGTTTATGATACCTCCTTCTCCCTGAAACTCCTACCAAAAAGACAGTGATGTGAATAAAATAGATATAAATTAGAGGTACAAAGAGAAGAAAATAGAGGACACTAACAGCAGATGCAAGAGTAGTCAGCAAAACAATGTAAATGTGGTGAAAGGAAGTGACATCAATATCATGGCAGCATAACATATCCCTACTTTTTGTGTCTCTTGTTTTTAACGGCTAATTAAGCACCCATCCCCAAACAAAAGTATCTCTGTGGGAGTCCTGTGATCCAACAACAAGGTCCAAGAAACTGGGAGGAGCCTCGCCCACCTGATCATCCCATAATAGACCACAGACAGACTCTGGTTTGGGCTTTGGAACTAGCAACCCCAACCCCAACCCTTCCCAGCTGTGTTTGGGGAAATTTTTGACAAGTGCTGACTTGGATGAAACAATTCCAGCACATCACTGAAGGACACAAACAAACAAACAGATAGAAGGAGTTTGAAGAACTTTTCCAGCATGTCCCTCCCCTCCAAGTTGACACAGCACAAAACTGAACAGTCCAGTGACATCACTCTCTGGGGGGAAGGGAGAATATGTGCAAGTGGCCGGTTACCCCAGCTGCACTGGATGCAGCAGGGAAAACCTACTTCCCTCCAGAAACATCCAGAGTACTAAAGTGGGACCCCCATGACTTGGGGAAGGAAGGAACTGGGAAAGAGACAGATAAGAATATTAAAGGGGATTAAAGAGACACGGTCCATGCTGACTGCACTCAGGTTATCTGGAGAAAGTCCAGCCACAGGTCTCTGGGAGAACCTCAGCCAAGGATCTCTCCACCAGCTGGTAGACACCCCTCATGCCCCAAATGCTACACCTACACTTTCCCTCACTCTAAGGTGGCTCCTTATCAGGCTCCAAGATTGGCAGCAAAAGCAAGCTGGGTAAAAACTAGAGTGCTATCAGAAAAACAGACTAGGATCTATGAACAAGACAGAAACCTCAAACTTGACCTGTAGCACCACCTTCTGGAAAACAAAAGAGAGGTTTCTAGTAGCCAGCCAGGTGAGCTGTAAGATCCAGAAAAGACATAAAAGCTTAAAGAATTTTGCCACAAGAGGGAGCAAGAAGTGTGGAGCAGGTGTATAAATGCCAAGTCCAGATACAACAGGATCAACCAACAATATACCCCATCTGACAACTAGTGGAGAGCTGAGGAAGTGTCTTTCACTTCAAAGACAAAGCAGCAACACAAAAACAAGGAACATGAAGAGTCAAGAAACATATCATCACCAAAGGATAATAGTCCTTCAATAAAGATTTCAAAGACATGAAATCTTATGATCTAGCAGATAAAGAATTCAAAATAACTGTTCTGAGGAAACAATGAGCTGCAAAGAAACACAGAAGACAATTTGATGAAATCAGGAAAAAAAATACATGAACAAAATGAGAAATTTAGCAATGAGATAGAAACCTTAAAAAAGAACCAGCCAGAAGTTCTGGAGCTAAAGAAATCAATGATTGAAGTGAAAAATGCAATGGAGAGAATCTGCAGCAGAGTAGATCAAATGGAAGAAAAAATAAGTGACCTAGAAAACAGTGATTTTCAAATAACCCAATCAGAGACAAACAAAGAAAAAAATGACAATGTGAAGAAAGCCTATACAACCTATGGGAACCAGTCAGACGTACAAATACTAGCATAATCAGAGTTCCAGAAGGAGAAGAGAGGAGGAAGGGGCCAGAAAGATTATTTTTAAAATAATAGCTGAGGGGTGCCTGGGTGGTTCAGTCACTTGGGCATCCAACTCAAGTTTGGCTCAGGTAATAAACCAAAGGTCATGGAATCAAGCCCCACATGAGGCTCCATGCTAAACATGGAATATGCTTGGGATTCCCTCTCTCTTTCTCTCTCTCTCGGCCCCTCCCCTTGCTTATGTGCTCTCTTTCTTTCTTTCTCCCTCTGTATAAAACTGTTTAAAATATAGCTGAGAACTTCCAAAACTGAGAAGAGACTTTGACATCCAAGTTCATGAAGCTATTAGATCACCCTATTATCTCAAAGGAAAAAAGCCTACAAGACACATTATAATGAAATTGTGAAAAATCAAAGAAAAAAAATCCTAAACACATCTAGAGTGCAAAAGACTATAACTTATAAAGGAACACACATTAGGCTATTAGTGGATTTCTCAGCAGAAACTCCACAGGCCAGGAGAGAGTAGAATGACATAGTCCAAGTGCTGAAAGAAAAAATTGCCAGCCAAGAATACTCTATATGGCAAAGTTATCCTTTAGATATGAAGGACAAATATAGAATTTCTTAGAGAAACAAAAGCTGAGGCTATCATGCCTTACAAGAAATGCTGAAAGGAGTTCATCAAGCTGAAGTGAAAAGGTGCTAATTAGTGACATGAAAATATTTGAAAGTATCGCAAGGTAAAGGTAAATATGCAGTCCGATTTTTAAGATTCTAATTCTGCAACAGAATTGTGTATTAACCACTAAATGACAGCATAAGGTTAAAGGAAAATAGTTTTAAAAATAACTATAACTATTATAATCTGTTAATGAACACACAACATAAAAAAGAGGTAAATGGTGACATAAAGCTATAAAGAATAAAACGGCAGATCTTTTGTATGCAGTTAAAAAGCTTTCAATACTTTACCAATGACCATGATGTTAGCTATGAGTTTGTCATACATGGCCTTTATCATACTTAGTTATGTTCCTTTTATACCCAATTTGTTGAGGATTTTATCATGAAAGGGTGTTGTATTTTGCCAATGCATTTTCTACATCTGTTGAAATGATGAGGAAAACAGAAGGAGGTGAAATCACTATCTTTAAGAGGTGTCTGCATTCCTATGTTTGCAGCAGCATTATTCATAACCAAGACATGGAAACAACCTGAGTGTCCATCAACAGATGAATGGATAAAGAAAATGCATTGTGACCATAAGTACATTATGCTAATTGAGATAAGTTAGACAAAGTGAGACAAATACTGTAAGTTATCACTAATATATGGTATCTAAAAAGGCCCTCATCACAAAAACAGAGGGAATAGTTATAGTTAACAAGGGCTGGAGAATGAAAGAATAGGAACTGTGTTGTTTAAGGCTATAAATTTGCAACCACTAGATGAGTAAGTCCTGGAGATTTAATGCACAGCATAGTGAATTATAGAAAACAGTATTGTATTATAGGCTTCAGAGTTGCTAAGAGAACTTAACTGTTCTCACCAAAAAAAAAAAAAAAAAGAGATAATAATTAGAAGATGTGAAACACATGGTAGCAAATGTTATGATGATAATCACTGCAATATAAAAATATATCAAGTCAACACCTTGTCACCTTAAATCTATACAATGTTATGTCAATTATATCTCATAAAAATTAACTGCCTGATATAAATAAATACATGTTCAGTGAAGGAGGATGAAACTGAACACTGTCTAGTTAATATCCAGCAGACACAGGACTGAGGCAGCTCTTGCCTTGAGCAGTCTAGCAAGGAAGCAGATCCAACGATTCCAGTACCAAAGGGAACAGCTATTATAGAAGCATAAAGAGGGATCTCTAGAAACACAATGGTTAAGGGGCGCCTGGGTGGCTCAGTTGGTTAAGCCTCCGACTTCAGCTCAGGTCAGATCTCACGTTTGTGGGTTCGAGCCCCGCATCAGGCTCTGTGCTGACAGCTAGCTCAGAGCCTGGAGCCTGCGTCCGGTTCTGTGTCTCCTTCTCTCTCTGCCCCTCCCCGTCTCATACTATGTCTCTCTCTGTATCAAAAAATAAATAAAAACATTAAAAAAAAAAAGAAACACAACGGTTAAGTATAAAAGCTAAAGTTCAGATATGGGGATCTAAGAAGGCTTTCTAGGAAAGATACCCAAATCCACGCTTTTACCAAGATGGAGAACCACTGGGCAGAACTGCATCAATTTGAAGCCTCCTCTAAGTCATTTCTTAAACACCATTTACCTACCCTGCTGAATTGTGGTGAGGGGTAAAGGTATTACAGTTGACCAGCATAAAGGGATTATCCATGATCTTGGCAAAGTTAGGCATTCAATAAATAATAATTTACTCTATTTCTGTTCTTCCTCCCTCTCTCCCTCCCTTCCTTCTGAATTCTCTCCCTCCTTCCCATCCATCCCTCCATCCATCTAATCTATTTTCCTCCCTCTTTCCTTTTCTCCCTTCCCTTCCCTCCTTTTCTCATCTCTCTCTTTCTTCCCTGTGAATGTATGTCTCCATGGTTTTCACACCCTTCCTGCACAGCCCCCAAAGTTACACAGGTTAACTTTGAAGATGGTGACTCCACTTTATCTTGGGAACCACTATCCTCCCCTCTACCCAGCTGAACTAGTGCATCCTGTCCTGCTACTCCAACCAGAAAACATACTCTTTTGCCTACAGCAGTCTCAGACAAGGATTCCCAGAGAAGCCCAGCAAAAGCAGTGAGAGAGGGCCAGGGAGTTTACTGGGCCTCACTGGTTCCTGAGGAGGTGACTCAGGGTTGATTTTCACAGCTCATATACTTTGTTTTGGTTTTCTTCATCATGCTTCTGCAAAAATCGAAACCGTAGCTCTATCGTGGTTGTTTTTTCTCATCTCTGCTCCAGGTCACTTCCTCTTGGCCAGTGATCCTCCCTGGTCTTGGCCAGATCCAGACGGCTGTTAATTGCCCAGGAAGTACAGTGGGGAGGGCTACTGTCGGTTGTTTTCCCTCAGTAAATAAAAATAAATGTATTGCTGTATCTTGCTTCCTGCAGGGTCATTGTTTTCATGAGCAGGAAGAGGCTCTCGGTGGAGGTCCTGGGACTAATTTCATTTGCACCCTCAGAGGTCAGACCATGCCCAGCAAACTCTGCAGAAGAGCAGAAGCAGCCCAGGCCAGATCAGCTGGTCTCCCCGGAAGTGTAACTGGTTCTCCCGCCTGGACTTTTCTTGTTGGCCTCAAAGCTTGCAATCCCTTGACTGGAAAGAAAAAATTTTTTTACAAATAGGTTTTAAAGAGAGTAATAGGGCTTTTCTAGTATCGGAGTATTCCGCATAGTCTCTTCTCTGAACTCTTAAGGCATTGCAAGGATTCCTCTTTATGAGAGAGATTCTGTCCCTGCCCATAGAGAAGTGAAGACTCCCACTAACACTCTGCCGTCTCTGAAATGCTGGACAAAGCTGCCCTCCTTCTTCCATCCCTGACTCGTTCTTCCTCAGGAAGAGGGAATACTGGAGAATCCCTGCCCCGCTAGGCGGGCTCTGGAGTGAGTATACTTCTGTGCTTTTGCCTCTTTTGACTTCCTTCACCACCCATCCCGGCTATAAGTCCCCCCAAAAAAGGCCTTCCGTTCCTTTACCCATCACCCTAATCCACTCTGCTCAACTTTCTTCAACTGCAGCAGGAAAGACCTGCGGTCCTATCACACCAGGACTATGGGCAACTAGGCAGAAGGCCCAGAACATTCTCTGTTCTGGCTTAACCACTGCTGCAGTGATGCATTTTTGGCTCCTTGAGTCTGGAAGGAAGAGTGTGATTAATTAGCCCCTCCAATCTAGGCAGCACTTTATGTAGTTGTATTATAATTAGTTATATAACTGCCACTTTTCCCATACAACAGTGAGAAATTTGAGGACGGAATCCACATGATTCACTTTGAATTTCCAGAGCATCCAGCACATTGTCTTGCCCATTGTGTGTATCTCACAAATACTTATTGAATTAAACCATGAATACAGTTTCTAAAAGTCCAGTTAATCAATTTCTTATATGTGGATAAACATGTATATAGATGTTTGTAAGTCTATATATGTGTGCATACATATAAATGTATATGAACGTGTGTATATAGCATTAAAAGAGTAGGGAATGGGAAAAAAATTCATAAAATCGCCATAAGCTCACAACCTGAATATCACTACACACTGGGTAATATAGTTAAGTGAATTTTCTTCTGTTCTTTTTTCCTGTCAGATGAATATGTATGTATTTATTTATGTGTACTTCATTATAGACTATTTATATAGTTTATATATTTTTATCTGCATGGTTTTTTTGTTTGCTTTTAGACATTTTAGAGCACTTTTAGATTCACAACAAAATTAAGAGGAAAAGACAAAGAATACTCTCCAACCCCACACACCCATGGCCTCTCCCATTATTTACATCCCCTACCAGAGTGGTACGTTTGTTACAGTTGATGAACCAAAACTGACACATCATAATCGCACAAGGTCCATAGTTGACATTAGTGTTCACTCTAGGGGTTGTATATTCTATGGGTTTGGAAAAGTGTATAATCAGAGTACTTCTGCATGTAACACTACGTCCTTTTCTGCTTATTTGTTTCATGTGTTCACTAGAATTCATTCTCAGAAAAGGAATCATTTTTTTAAGTATGCTTTTTTTTAATGTTTATTTATTTTTGAGAGAGAGAGACAGACAGAGTGTGAGCGGGGGAAGGAAAAGAGATAGAGGGAGACACAGAATCTGAAGCAGGCTCCAGGCTCTGAGCTGTCAGCACAGAGTCCAATGCAGGGCTCGAACTCACGAACCCCAAAATCATAACCTAAGCCAAAGTCAGATGCTTAACTGACTGAGCCACCCAGGTGCCCCACCAGAAAAGGAATCTTTGTATTCAAGGGGATACATATTTTTATACCTCTTGACACATATTACCAAGTGACTTTTCATTAGGGGCGCCTGGGTGGCTCAGTTGGTTAAGCATCCAGCTTCGGCTCAGGTCATGATCTCACGGTTCATGGGTTCAAGCCTCACGTTGGACTCTATGCTGACAGCTCAGAGCCTGGAGCCTGCTTCAGATTCTGTGTCTCCCTCTCTCTCTAACCCTCCCCCGCTCATGCTGTCTCTCTCTGTCTCTCAAAAATAAATAAAAACATAAAAAAAATTTAAACAAGTGGATTTTCAAAAGTAGTATATTAAATTTTTTTGCCATTGGCTATGAATGAAAGTACTACTTTTAACAAACCTTCTCTAGGAGGGTATATTCCAATTGTTAAGATTTGTTCAAATATTATAAGTCAATAAAAGGTTACTTTATTTCACAAAAATTTACTGCTAGTTCCAGGCTAAAGACACAAACGTTCTCAACTCTCACAGGATTTCCAGAACAAAGGGGAATAACACAAAACAGAAACTGTGCTGTTTTCTTCAAGCCCCAAATCTGTGACGATCAATTGAGTTCTGGTGAGGTAGGTCCCTTCACTGTTAAAAGACAACCTTTCTCAAGGTAGTCTGATAGGAAAAAGGATTCAAATTCTGGCGAACTGCTACACAGTCCACACCACTGTACTTATAGTTACATATTAAAAGAATATTAGTTACATGAAAAAAATAAATGATCCCCCAAAACTTCTGCATTGAAAAAAAATTATTGTAAACAAAGTTAGAAGACAAATGCCAAAATCATGAAAAATGTTTGAAATATGTAACAGCGACAAAGGGCTAGTATATAAAGAGCATCTAGAAAGAGCATGAAGAAAAAAGACCAACCAATAAAGAAAATGGACAAAAGGTAGGAACAGTGCACAGAAAAAGAAATACAAATGGCCCTCCAGTATATGAAAGGATGCTCACCTGGAGCAGGAATTGACACCCTCGGGCTCAGAAGCCAAACCTGACCGCCACCTGTTTTGTTATTGGCACACAGCCATGCCTCTTCATCTGTGTTTTATCTCTGTCTGCTTTCATGCTAACAACGCAGGAGTTGAATAGTTAGAACAGAGGCTGTATCGCCCACAAAGCCAACAATATTTATCTGACCCTTTACAGAAAAGATTTGCTGACCTATGACCTAGAGAAACAGAAATTAAATGATATTTAGGTATTATTTTTCATTTATCAGATTGTCAAAAATCCAACAGTTGGAAAATACTGTTGCAGGAAATTCTTATGCATCTTAAAAAGAGTAAGTTGATGGGGCATTGGGTGGCTCAGTCAGTTAAGCATCTGACTTCAGCTCAAGTCATGATCTCATATTTTGTGGGCTCACGTCAGGCTCTGTGCTGACAGCTAGCTCAGAGCTTGGGGTCTGTCTTCGAATTCTGTGTCTCCCTCTCTCTCTAACCTCCCCTGCTCATGCTGTCTCTCTCTCTCAAAAATAAATATAACATTAAAAAAAATTTAAAAAAGTAAATTGGTAAGACTCCTTTAAAAAAATTTTTTTAATCTTTACTTATTTTTTAGAGAGAGTGAGTGTGTGTGAGAGGGGGAGGAACAGAGAGAGAGGGAGACACAGAATCTGAAGCAGGCTCTAGTCTCTGAGCTGTCAACACAGAGTCCGACACAGGACTCAAACTCATGAACTATGAGGTCATGACCAAAGCCAAAGTCGAATGCTCAACTGACTGAGCCACTCAGGTGCCCCTGGTAAAACTTCTTCTTAAGTGGCACTTTGATAATATTTACCTTACTTGATAATTTATACACACTTTGATCCAACAGTTCCACTTTGGGGAGCTTATTCTACAAATGTACTTGAACATGTATTTATTTATTTATTTATTTATTGCAACTCTGTTGCTCTGTTTGAAAAGATCTGAACCACTCCCACGGACCATCAGCAGAGGACTGGTTAAATTATGGTGCATCTGTACATAAGAACAGTATATAGTTGTCTAAAAGAATAAGGAAGCTCTCTAGACACTGCTACCACACATATTTATGATACGTTGCTTGCTGAAAAAAGCAGAGTACAAAACAGTATGTATGATATGCTACCTGTGTGTAAAAGGGGAGAGAATCAGACTGTATGTTCATATTTCCTTCCCTGTGCACAAAGAACCCTGGAAGGGTGCCGAGAAGCCTGATGATAGGTCAAACTTAGGGACTGGATGGAGGGGTAGTAAGACTTCTCACTATATGTCTTTTTATATTGTTTGATCATTGAGCCATGTTGATTCACTGATTTGTTGAGCATCTAATAGGTGCCAGACTCTATTCTAGAGGCTGAAGAAAGAAACAAAAACTCTAGTGCTCCTGGGAGCTTGTAGGCTATTAGGAGAGATATTAAGTAAACAAGATAAACAAAAGAGGTTGTATGTTAGATGGTAATAAGGTGACAAGGAGAAGAACACAATAAAAATAGGAAGGAGGGTGGGAAGTGTCATATGCGTGCTGGAGGGGAACAGGCAGGTGGAATGACCAGAAGGTGACTTTTAAGGAGAAAACCAAGGGAAATGGAAGAGTGAGCAGGAGAATGTATTATCAATTCAAAACATTAAATTAAAGAGCAATCATTCCATTTAATCTTTCCAACAACCCTATTAGAAGTTATTCATGAGGTTATTACTATTAATGAGATTATTATCCTCATCATAAATTATTATAGTATGATCCCAAGAGGTTGCCTGCACAGAGTTGAAACAAGAAATGTTAACTCCTCCAATCCAAGTGCTGAGATAGAGGGAAACAAAACATGCGTGAGGAGCACATGGATGGGCACCCAAGTCGGTGCGGGAGCAAAGAGAGTAGATGGCAGACTCTGAAGACTGCAAGGGAGCTAGCCAGCCCAGGACTGAAGGGAAGAATTCTTGGAGAAGGAAATGACTGCAAAAGGCAAAGCAGTGAGAAAAGGCCCAGCAAGTGGTTTAGAATAATTGGAGTGTTGGTCAGGGAGTTCTCCAGTGAAATGACAGCACAGAGAAGTCAAGTTCAGGCACTAAAAGCCCTGGTAAACCACATAAGAAACTTCGGGTTGGAGAGCTCACACTACCCCAAATCTCTTCTCCCTTACTTGTCTCTGGAGCCTGTCTTTTCAACCTCAGCACCACCGACCTCTTGGACCAGTTAATTCTTTGTTGTGGGGGTTGCTTGTGCATCGTAGGATGTTTCTTCACTGATAGATGCCAGTAGTAGTCCCACCCCACCCCAGTGTGACAACCAAAAGTGTTTCCAGACATTTCCTGAAGTCCCCTGTAGGGCAAAATCACGCCTGGTTATGAATCACTGGTCTAAAGGTTGAAAAAGCTTTGTCATTTTTTTCAGCTAGATGGGATCATTTAACAAAGTTTTGGCCAATGAAATATGAGAAGAGATCTACTGGAAAATCCTTCATTTTTTCAACTATCCTGAATGAGGCCAACAGTGACAGCAGCCACTTTGCAGCCATAAAAGAAAGAACATGCGAATCACAGAGATATTGGTCCCTACATCTTTGAGCCAATGGACCACCTACCTCCAAACTTCTTATGAAGGTAAGATAACTCTTATATGTTTAGGCCACCAAGTTGAGGTTTTATATTATTTGCAGCTGAAAACTATTAAAACATAAAAAGTGCTTGGACTTCATCCCAGAGATTATGAGTAAAGTATTCTAAAGTATTCTAAAAAATAAAAAGAATTACATCATCACATCTACAGTTCAGAAAGATCATTTTGCTATAAAACACAGTCTGTGAAGCAAGATTGGAGGCAGGCAGACATGGAAAATGTCATTATAACAAGATAAGCAAAAACTGAATGGGACTTGGATCAATTCAATGATGGGGAATAAAATAAGGGGACATATATGAGAACAGTGAGGGGCAAAAGGATGGACCCTAAGCAGTTGTAAATGGGCAGTGAATCAGGTACACCAAAGACTGGAAATTATACTTCTGGTGTAAGTGATGCCCTGGATGGTACAGAAAAGAAAGAACAATTTAAAAAAGAAGGACAATATTCCATTGCAGGCCAGGTTGAACTTGAAATGCTTATGGCACACCCAAGTGGTAACGTTCGGGGCATTTTATACATAGGTCTAGAAATCAGAAAAGAATAAGGGAGTAGTAATTTTTAAAATATATGTATGATATAGTTCTAAATCTTAAATTCCAATAAAATAATATTACTTATTACAAAAGTGATAATCAATAGAACAAACATACAGCTAAGCAAAAGAAAATTAAAAATACACAAATACACTCATAAAATCCCAGCATCCAGATATAATTTGCAGTAAAATGTGAATATACAAATATATATAGGATTATACTACATATACTATGTGGTAACAGGCTTTATTCACTCAATAGAACATCTTTCTGTTTCAATTAATATTTACCCATTTTTATGATTTTTTACTGTTATAAACAGTTCTGAGATCAGTTGTTCTCATAGCAAAATGTTTGCCCATGTGCCTAGTTATGTCTTTAGGATAAATTCCTAGCTGTGGAACTGCTGGCTAAATGATATTCATGTTTCTAAGGCTTTTGACAGATGTTCCCAAATCATTGTCTAGAGAGGTTGTAGCAATTTACAATTATGTAACACTGTGGGAGTACTCACTTCCCCACACTGTCTCCAAAAACTAAAACTATATAATCACTCACATCTTTGAGAATTTTATAAAAGAAAAATATTAACCTCATTGTTTTTATTTTGCATTTGTTCAATTGCTAGAACTCAAACTGTGTGTGTTTTATCAGCAACTTGTATTGTTTCTTTGGCAAACTGCTGATCTTTGTTCTTTGTCTACTATTCTTTGAGACACTGCTCTTTTATTGATTTGTAAAAACTATACACTATAAACTTTAGCCCTTCTTCATTAATGCTGCAGTTTTCTCTTTGCATTTGCCATTTAATCAGGTTACATTTTGATAAATAGGTATTTAAAATTACTAGAAATGGCAGGGTTTGAAGTGGCTAGTGTGAAGAATGGGAACAAGATAATGCTTCAGTCTCAGCAGAGGTTTGATACCTTGATTTCCAATGACCTCAAACTACAAAGTTGTAGCAGCATTTGGTTACTTCACCCCAGAAGGAGAAAGGAGAGAAAGTAAGGTTTGCTTAGAGTTAGTGTTTTGCCTGTTGTTTTAATCAGAAGCTGGACAAAGAATAAGGGAGTCATGTGCATTAGCAAATATGTTGCTGAAATGATAGACCACACAGACAAAATGAGAGTCAACTGATGCTCTGGAAGAAATTAGGAGGGACCAGGGGCTCCTGTGTGGTCGAAGACCAGATGCAGCTGAATGAGAGCATGAGAGAGCTGCAAGATGAGGACATTCTTCACAATTTTCTTCTAACATACTTTTCATTATTGCCTCCAATCCACTGGTTTGTTTTCTCCTTTTAAAACAATTATTTTTCTATCTGTGAAATTCACCTTCATATTTTAAGTTTTCTTAATTCATTTTCTTTACAGGGATTGTTCCCCCATCACACTCAGAATTAATTTTCAGCCATCTATTTACTAGATTGAACACGTTTTATTTTGGCCACTTTACTTTCCATTTCCTTGCATTCTCCTTTTATTTCAGTCCATCTTTACTTAAAAGAAGCACTATCTTCCTGTCTCTTGATCAGTATTTAATTCCAGAATATGTGGTTGGAAGGAGGAAGGTTGGAGGGGAGAAGAAAACAGGGCCATGCACTCCTTCAGCCTCAGAAAATCACAAGACACACAGTAAACACCAGACCATTCAATGAGTTACCACGTTCAGTGGTCACAACTCCGGATCATGCCGGCCAAAATGGAAAACTGCCAGGTGCCTCCTGTGCCAAGCACAGATCCAAAGTCCGGTGGCTTCTATTCTCTCACCTGAGATACTTCTTTGAAACAGCTGGTTTGCAAGTGCCTTTGAGGCCTTGGAACCGCCAGGTCCTCTCTGCCACCACCCACTTCACTTTGGGTTTGTCTTCACTATGGAGTTGAGAGAATCATCATTCAATTGCTTATGAAACACGATACCAGACTTTCAAACATCTCTTTTCCAACTCGAGTGCCCTTGCTCCCCAGTACAGCCTTGAAGACAGAGGAAGCTGAGATTCCTCTGGTGCGTGGTGCCCTGGGAAGGAGGCTGTGGGCACGAGACTTCCTTGGGGAGGTGAGGGCTGACTGATGACCCAGGACGGGAGAACTCTGGCCTTGAGGCATGTGCAGGCTAAGTGCTGCATCTTGCCAACACTGAGAAGTCCTCCTTTCTAAACTTAGGTTGCGCGTCATCCAAGATCCTCTCTCAAAGAGAAGCCATGAGCTTCCTCCATCCTCAACCCTGGCTCAGATTTGCCACTGTAAATAGAAATGTCAGGTTTTACCTCTGAACTCTGAGGTCATCGCATATCAACCCTGGCCGGAGAACCAGAAAGCAAAATTGCTCCTCTGAGTAGAGGAACTCTGATCAGAACCTCCTTTTTATACAACATCCTGAGACAAGAGGCAAAACAAAACAAAGCGAAAGCAAACTATCAAAAAATAAAATTCAAGCAATAGAAAATTCATCTGGTCACTCAAACCATTGAGCATTTTCATGGAGGTATATTTTCACATATTTTTAATTTTCTTAATGTTTTATTTATTGAGAGAGAGAGACAGCATGAGCAGGGGAGGGTCAGAGAGAGAGGGAGACACAGAATCCAAAGCAGGCTCCAGGCTCTAAGCTGTCAGCACAGAGCCAGACGCGGGGCTCGAATCCATGAACCATGAGGTCATGACCTGAGCCAAAGTCGGACGCTTAACCGACTGAGCCACCCAGGCGCCCCATATTTTCATATATTTTTAAATAGCTTCTCATATGAACAGCATCTATTCTCAAGAAAGCATCTTGAGGAAACAGTAAGCCATCTTCCTAAGAGTACAGCTCTGAATCAAGGGAGGGGCAAATAACAGACTCTCTCAGACTTACATACTTCATGTCTCCACGTCTCTAAGGAGGTTATCGGATGCCTCATACAACCCCGCAAGCAAATGCCCCTCCCCCCACGCCCCCACACCTGGGTAGGGCTGAGAGCCGCCGCGCAGAAAGAAGCAGGCTGAGGATACTCCACGAGCCTCTCTCACCTGGAGTCCAGTGCATAATGACAAGTAACAATAGCCCCAGGCTACTTCATTCACTCCCTTGAGCCCCAAGGAAACCAAATATTTTTAGCAAGATAACACTGAGAGCCCATCCCCCATCCTGAAACCACCTGCCAAATCAGAGAATATCAAGCGTAACTTTCAAACCAGAAGATCTTTCATCTCAAAATTCGGCACAGCAGAATCCCTTCGCTTTGGCTGCGTAGCATTTCTCTCCTGAGTGTAAGGCCATTGATGGCCACTCAGGAGATATCCCAGCCCTCAGCCCTGGCCCAGCCGAGACAGGACAGCTACCTGAGACAAAGGAATAGGCTGCTAGGATGTTGCTGAGCAAAGCCATGTCCACGCACTCGGCAATCACCAGCGCTGTGCTCCGGCCGAAGGGCAGCCTTGACGTGGCATCCAGAGGGAAGCCTCCTGGAAATGCTTCAGCTGGATGGAGGTGGCACCTCCCTCGCTTCTCTTCTGTTTGGAAACACAAAGTAAGCAATGAGGACACATTCTGCTCTTCTGAGGTCGTGTTCCAGGTGGCCTGGGCTCAACAACAAAGCCCCCTCAATGCCGGCCAGCCTTCCCAGCCAGGGATCTGGGTCTTGTCCTCCTTGGCTCTGCGAGCTTCTTGGCTCTCAAGGAAGCAGCAACTCCTTACATTTGTGTTTGTCCTGGACCTTCCCCTTGCTCTTCCCCATCTCCTCCCCAATTCCCTTGTAACACTTCCCCCTCGCCTTTCCTGCAGCTTTTTATTGCATTCTGTCTGGCTCGCCTTGGAAGCACAGCCCATCATTACTTCAAAAGCTCATTGTAGCCCCAAGTGGCAGCCCACTCCTTGCCTGGCTCTGCTTTCTCCTGCACTGACAGCCCTTGTGTACTTTGATCAGTTTGCCTCATTTTACAGGTCACCAAATGTGTGTCTTTGGCAAAGGGTCAGAGCTGACTGTCCCAGAACTACCACAGTGGTTCCAGTTCTAAAATGCCCACAAGAACTTGGGAGCTTGAGCCCACTCCCTGCCCCTAGTTCCTTGGCTCCACCTGTGGCCAGGAAAGGGCCAACCAAACACACATGCCGCCAACCAGCAGAACGGTCCCACCAGGGGTCAGAGCCGGGACTTGGGATCTCAGTGTTAAGTGGCTCAGTCTCTGGCTGATGGAGCACATCCTCTCCACAGCTGCTGCTGCTGCAGCTCAGACCTGGCGTTCTCCTCACCCAGTTCACTCAGCAAAGACCCTGACAACTCCTATTCGATGCTGCTCTAGCCGAGGGCGGGGAACTGAGTCACAGTGGGTGGAGGGATGTCAGATTGGGGAAAGCTAAAGAAGCAGAGGACTCCAGTCCTTGGAGAAGAAACAGGTTCATAGGGGGGTGGGTCATGGCCTCAGTAACATGGACCACACAACAGGGCCTGGGGAGCTGCATTTCCACAGGTGGATGGAATGGGTCACAAGAGAGAAGACAGCTCACATTCTGGTGGATTCCAGTGGGCTCAGGGAAAGCCAAAGCAAGGAAAGAAAGACCAATGCACAGGTAAGACAGAAATAACCACAGGTTGTTGGAGCAGCCAGAAGCCCAAGAGTGGCAGGATGAGGAGCTGGAGCTTCAGGGGCTCTGAGAGGGGCCAGCTACTGCTGAGGGACCCTGCACCTCTGAGCCAGAGCCCTGGACCTCAGTCAACAGACACTGGAGTTCTTAAAAGGTCACAACTAAATGATACAAATGAACAGTTTGAACCACCACTCTGAGTTCAGAGACTGTTCTGCAGATCTGAGGACTTCAGGACCCATGAAGAAAGTGAAGGCACTGGGAAACATCTGAGTCTGTAGTGATGCAAAACGATTTGCGATCCATGCTCTCCTGTCTTTCCCCACTAATCCCACCATAGTACAAGTCCCGCTATTTCATTTCTGGGAGTTTTGCTCCACCTAATCCTTCCGCTAACACCTTCTGCCTGACCAATCTAGTGCACACTCTCACCAGCTGGGCCATCTTTATATAAAGTACAAACCTAGTCACTTCACTCCACAGCCCAAGCCTTCAACTAATCTCCATCAAACTTCTTAGCACAATACACAGATACTTCCACGATATCTGACTCCTACTCTAGCTCCTAATTCATCTCCTCCTCAAGTCTACACTCGCACTCACACACTGAAATGTAGACATGCCTGATGCTCAAATATTACCAGCTTATGTTTAGTTCCCCAAACATATCAAGCTCTTTTATCTTTTCATGCATTTGATCATGCTTTTCCTTTTGCCTACAATGCTCCCTCCTACCCTTATCTGTCTGGCAAATTTTCCTTCAAAAGTCCTATAGCAGTCTCAAAATCCAAATGACTTTTTTTTCAGAAATAGAAAAATCCATGCTAAAGTTCATATGGACTCTCAGGGAATCTCAAGTAGCCAAAAGAATCTGGAAAAAAGAACTGTGTTGGAAGTCTCATACCTTCTGATTTCAAAATCTATTATAAAGCTACAATAATCAGAACACTGTGCGACTGAAATGAAGACAGACATATGGACCAGTGGAATAGAATAGAGAGTGCAAAAATAAACCTTTACGTACATGGTCAGATGACTTTCAACAGGGATGCCAAGACCATTCAATAAGGAAAGAACAGTCTTTTCAACAAATGGTACTGAGAAAACTGAATATCCACATGCAAAAGAATGAAGTTCAACCCTTACCTTATACCATATTAAAAATTTAACTAGAAATGGGTCAAAGACCTAAATGGAAGAACTAAAATTATAAAACTTTTAAGAAAATACATAGGAGAAAAGTTTTATAACACTGGATTTGACAGTGATTTCTTATATAGATGCTGAAAGCACAGGCAACAGTTAAAATAGATAAATTGGGCTACATCAAAACTTAAAACTACTGTGCATCAGTGGACACAATCAGCAAAGTGCAAAGGCAACCCATAAAATGGGAGAAAAATTTTTTCAAATAATATATCTGATTGGGGAGTACTATGCAGATAATATAATCAAACCCTAGAAACTCAAAAACAAAAAAAAATCAAACAACTTGATTAAAAAATGGGTAAATGATCTGAATAGACATTTCCCCAAAGAAGATACACACATGATCAATAAGCTCATGAAAAGATGCCCAACATCACTAATCACTAGGGAAACACCAATCAAAACTACAATGAGATACCACCTCACACCCATTAGGAATGGCTAGTTTAGGAGAGAGAAAGGGAGGGAGGGAGGAAGGAAGAATGGAAGGAATGGATAAACAAAATATGGTATATACATACAATGGAATGTTACAGACTTAAAAGAAAGGAGATTCTGACACATACTGCAACATGGATGAACCCCGAGGACATTAGGCTAAGTGAAATAAATCAGTCACAACTGTAATGAGCCAAAATGCTGTAGGAGTCCACAAAAATGAAGTAACTAAAGTAATCTTATTCACAGAGACAGAAAGTAGAATGGCAGCTGTCAGTGGCTGGGGGAAGGGAAGAATTGGAAGTTACTGTTTAGTGGGCACAGGGTACAAAGTTTCAGTTTTGCAAGATGAAAAGTATTCTGGAAACAGATGGTTGCACAACAATGTAAATGCACTTAATGCCATTGAACTGTAAGTTTAAAATTGTTAAGCTGGTAAATTTTGTGTTACATATATTTTACAACAATTTCAAAATAACAGTAATAAGGTGTTAGTAAGGTACAACAGTGAATTTTGAAAGTTACTCCAGTTAAAGAATCCTGCAATCTAATTTGGTTTTACATTAACAGGAATGGTAGCAGAATTATTTAATACTGATACTAAAATTGAAGTCAATTAAATTCTAATTTATATCACATTATGAAGATAGTTTAATTATAAGTAAACGATGTAATTTCACTTATTAAAATATTGGACAGTAAATAATTATAATCTATCACATTTAGAGATTTAGAGGAAAAATATATCACATCATTACAGTCAAGAATATGTTTGTGTAAAGTTCAATAAATATTCATGACTGAGGAGAAAAAAAAGGTCCACTGCAGTAAAGCTCCTAATCACTCAGACCCTTCTCTTTGGCTATCAAAGTCTCCAAATATTCTTCTAATATTGCATCTATGATACTGTAATTGGAATGATCAGTTTACAGGTTTTCTTCTAGACTGAAAAGGCATCTGATGTATCCTTGTTATCTAAGCATCTAGCATGGTGCCTGATGAAAGGGGCCTCACAGTAAATACTGGCTGGCTGAAAAACAAAAAGAGCATTTAGGCATGAGTTTTGTATGCATAAGTCTCTGAGGGTGTTTCTCCGCCACGTAGAACACCAAAGGAATACCAGGGCTGACTGGCTCTGAGTGGGATGCCGAGCAAAGAGAGCACTTTCTCAGCACCATGATAGGATCACATGCAAGGTGGAGGCACAGAAATTCTTCCTACAAGTCTCCTCATGCCCCAGGCACCAATGGAGAGGGCTGCAGGGGCTGAAGGCAAGAGGAAGATGGATGAAAAAGGCAGGCTCAGGGTAAGGAAAGACAACCTCTGGATGGCCCATCCAAAGAGCAACCAGGAAGATCCTCCATCATCTATGTGGCACAAGTCAGCCTAGAGCAGGAGTCAGTGCATCTTTACTGTAAGGACCAGAGAGTATTTCAGGATTCAAGGACCAGAGAGACTCTGTTCCAACTATTCAACTTTGCCATTATGGTATGAAAGCCACCATAGACAATATGTACATAGACAAGTGTGGTTGTCTTCCAATAGAACTTTGTTTGCAAAAATAAGTGGTGGACCCAACTTGGTCCATGGGCCATAGTTTGCAGACCTCTGGTCTAGAATCTTACTACTTAAAGTATGCTTCAAGGACGAGCAGCATTAACATCACTTAGGAACTTGTTGGATCTCATAATCTTGGACACCACCCAAGACCTTTGGAATCAAATTCTAATTTTATAAAATGCCCAGTAGAGTTTACAAAGTGCTCTACCTGACTTCTGTGATCCCCATCAACCTGAACACTAAGACACTATTAGCAGCACAAGCCCAGGAGACACTGAGTGCCTCCTTTATAAATCTGATGCAGGATACAAGTGTGAGTTCT
This sequence comes from Suricata suricatta, assembly GCF_006229205.1. NCBI lineage: Eukaryota > Metazoa > Chordata > Mammalia > Carnivora > Herpestidae > Suricata > Suricata suricatta. Next base: position 118,048,098 of record NC_043703.1, read on the forward strand.
CACTGGCCTTGCACACGGACAGTTCTCCTGGTGGTCACAGGGCACTTTAGTGAGGGCACTGAGACAGAGGGCAGGACTTGGCAGAGGAGATTCTGCTCAACAGCTGCCAATGAGACAAGGTCTGCAGAAGTTAGAGAAGCGATGAACCCCAGAGCCAAACTCTACACCCAAACCCTGCTCCCTGACCTTCCCTTAACGGTGATGGAACAGTCCAGGTAGCTCTGATCATCCCCCACTGGTGATTTGCCTTATCATTAAAACTTTTCTGCATCTCCTACTGTGATGCTTAATTTTATGAGTCAACCTGACTGGCGGTGGGGTACCCAGATAAAACATTATTTCTAGGTGTGTCTGTGAAGGTTGTTTCAGATGAGGTTAACATTTGAATCTGTGGACTCTTAAAAGTAAACTGCCCTCCCCAATATGGGTGGGCATTATCCAGCATGTTTGGGGCTTAATGGAATGAAAGTGGAGGGAGGAAAAATTTGCCCCTCTTTTCCTGCCTTACTGTTTGAATGGAGACATCTCATCTCATCTTCTCCAACCTCAGACTGCACTTTCACCATTGGCTTTCAGACCTCCATACTTTAACAGAATGATACAACAGGCTCTCCTGGGTCTCCAGCTAGAAGATGGCAGATCCATCTCAGCCTCCATAATCTCTCTCTTTCTCTCTTTCTCTTTCTCTCTCTCTTTCTCTCTCTCTCTCTCTCTCTCTCTCACACACACACACACACACACACACACACACACACACACACACCACCTATGAATAGGATACATATATACCATACTGGTTCTGTTTCTCTGGAGAACCCTGATCAATACACCTACCAATACAAAGGTAAGAAGTATGAGGCATTCATCCATCCTCAAGCACAATTTGTGTAAGGGAAGTCCCTTACAACTGGTTAGTTCCTAGAATCAATGAGTCTCACCTTTGGGCAGTTTGCCCCCCAGGGGACTTTCGGCAATATGTGGAAACATTTTTGGTTGTCCCAATTGTAGTGAGACATTGAGAGGAGTTGCTTGGCGGGCCTTGATCAGGACATGAGTGCAAGGTCTGGGCCAGCAACTCAATATTCTGAGTAACCAGGAGTGAATGGGTTCTGGGAGAATAGCTCACATTAACCAAGCCCTCAAGCGAACACATCAACCAATAGCAGTTTATTAATTTGTAACTGGAGAGTCAACTGGCACAAGAGCTAAATCAGGTCCTCTTCTAGACAAGTGGATCCTGGCAATTATCTTGGCAAAGGCAAACTGCAATCAAAGGGCTGCATATTTTCAAAGGCAAGGCTTTCTCCTGGTGATAACCCATCAGATTAACCCCACACAGATTCCACTGGGGGAATCGTGCATAGAGGACACTCTAGGACCAGTCAACCAGCATTACAGCACACTCCCTTTGGGCAGAACCCACCAATTCTTACAATTCTTACTCTCTGACAGCTTTTCTCTTCCCTGACCCAAAGCTCCTTCTCCTAATTACTGGCGAACTGCGACACAACTGAAAAACCACAGCTTCTGCCCATCACTTCCATCTCATGATTTTGTCTCTCTAAACACATGCTAGTCTCTTGATGAAGATGACAGCCTGTCTATGAGCACCATCTCATAGACTAAATGGCTAACTATATGCATCATACACTATTTGCACTGGCTTCCATTTTAGAGGCAACCTCATTTCCAGTGATACAAAATCATATTCTCTGGACCCTTGAGTCTACTCAGTTATACTGATTGGAATCACTGAATTTGTAAAATGTAATGTGCCAGGTGATGATACATTTCATCTTACACTTTAGTAGCAACAGTGAGGAGGCCCTGTTATGTGAGTCCCCATGCAGGTGACTCTCTCGTTACATAGTGTAACGAGTGTAAAAGCTCATTATCCCCTTGGCTACCTGGGGAGAGATGTGCTGTCAGGAACAAAGGATTATCTGGCAAAAACTGTTCATCCCTGGTGACACTGGCATCAAGCAGTAGAGGTCCTGAAATTTGGTTGGCCTCACTTGGCTTCTTAGGTTCTGAAAGAAAAGAGAAATGGCACAAAAAACATCAGAAAAGCCATCACGTGCTCAGGAGACCACATCATGCCTTAGACCTAGTGTAGTCATGCACCTCACAGAGAAGCCCGGATGATGTTTACCTGGACCTCTGAAAAGATGGAATAGCACCTCCAGAGAAGACAAAGCCTATTGCTGGAGTTTAATGGGGAATTTGAACCAGACAGCCAGAGAAACGAAACTCCCAAGTTCATAGAAAGGGAAGCAAGGGGCAAAAGATCACAGATGCTTGTTTCCTCTTTCCTCCTGTCAGCCAAAGCCCACAAAACAGCCAGAGTGGGATGTGTCCACATGGCCCCCCATCAGTGAAATCTGCAGGCCAGCATCTCCCTGAAACAGGAAGGGAGGAAATTCAGTTCCCAGATAGCAGTGCCCAGATGGGCCATGAAATGAAGCCTCACGCAACTCTGTGTAGGCACGAAAAACCTGGAAATGCTGATGTGTGACTTCCCACAGCCAGAAATCTCAAAGCCCAGCGAGGGAGGCCAGCGGGAGCCCCTGAAAGGACTAGATCCCACACAGCTTCTTTATGTTGCCAGCTTCACTGAAAAATGTGCAGAAAAACTGGAGTCTGTCCCAGAGCTCCTAGAGCACTGAGCAGTCCCTCTGCTCCCCACGTACACACCACACACACACACACACACACACACATTCGGTGTCCACACCACTTCTGCCACGTGTGACTCCTGCTTGTTTATGTACCTCTCATAGATACTTAGCCCAGCTGCCTCAGCCTCACAGAGGATTTGTAGCACCTTCCTATCTCCATTTGCCTTACGAAGAAATTAAGGGCAAGAAAATAAAGGAAACTTGAAGCATAGAACTGATAGCTCTTTAGAGATGCAGGCACCAAGGTGTAGAAGCAGGTCTTGGATGCCCACTCACCCTCCCCTCTACACCGGTGAAAACCATGCAAGAGCTGACCCCAGCGTGGCTACATGGAGTCTGAGATGCAAAGGCTTGAATGGAAAAAGGGCTCCCACACCACAGGATGGGAAGAGGATACACGTGGTCCCAGAGAAATCACCAGGGAGAGAGAAACCTGCTTTTCTCTACAGGACTGATAAACTCTGTGACACATCCAACATTCTAGCCTGCCAGCCACTTGGCTTCCGTTGCTCTACAAACTTCCCCTCCAGCCCACTGCAGCAAGCCATTTCCAGGGACACATCTGGAAAGGCGCCACCTCTGAGATCTGGGCTGTGAGCTCCTTAAGAGCAGGGACCATGTCTTCATTCCGCTCTTTGTTCCCAGGCCCTTCCATAGTGACTATGGGTGACTGCCTCACACTCGGAAATCTCACTCTCCAAGCAGTACCTTCTATCTCCCTACTTCTGTCACCCCTGGAATCAAGGATGAGGCAGAGGATTCTTAGGCTTGACACCAAAATTACATTTCAAAACAGGGAAAATTGATAACTTGGACACCATCAAAATTAAAGTTTTAATTTAAACCATTAAAATTTCCTCTGTGTTAAGAGGATGAAAAGACAAACTATAGAGTCAGTGTGGGGAGGAGTGGAATTTGCAAATTATCTGTCAAAAGGAATAGTATTAGAACATATAAAGAATTTTCAAAAATAGTGACAACACCAAATGTTGATAAGGATGTTGAAAAATGGATCACTCATACATTGTTCATGGAAATGTAAAATGAAACAGCTACTATGGAAAACAATTTAGCAGTCTCTTTAAAAAACTAGACATACGTATACCCAGCAACTGCACTGCCCCTCAGCACTTATCTCAGAGACCTAAAGACTTAGGTTCACACAAAAATCCACACAGGTATTTATAGCAGGTGTGTTTGCAATAGCCTCAAATTGGAAACAACCCAAATTTCCTTCAATGAGTGAGCATTTAAACATAATGTGGCACATACATGGGATACAACCAAAAAAACAAAACAAAACAAAATTTTTAACTCATGCACAACCTGGATGAATCTTCAAAAAATTATGCTGAGGGGCGCCTGGGTGGCTCAGTTGGTTAAGCGTCTGACTTCAGCTCAGGTCCGAACTCAGGTTCGTGGGTTCGAGCCCCGCGTCAGGCTCTGTGCTGACAGCTAGCTCAGAACCTGGAGCCTGCTTCTGGTTCTGTGCCTCCTTCTCCCTCTGCCCCTCCCCCTCTCATGCTCTGTCTCTCTCTGTATCAAAAATAAAACGTTAAAAAAATAAATAAATAACGTCTTTTAAAAAAAATTATGCTGAGTGAAAAAACTCAATGTCAGAAGGTTGTGTATTGTACAATTTTACTTATGTAAAATTCTTGCAGTGTCAAATTATAGAAATGGGGAATGAATTAGTGGTTTCAGGGGCTAAGGAGGCAGTGGGCTCAGAAGGGAGATGAGTGTAGCTATAAAAGGGCAACAGGGGTAGGCTTGTGATGATGGGAATGTTCTGCATTTTGACTGTATCAGTGTCAACATCCTGGCTGTGGTCATTGTATTATAGTCTTGCAAAATTTTATCATTAGGGAAACTGATTCAATGGAACAGAAGCTCTCTGTATTATTTCTTACAATTACATGTAAATCTGAAACTGTCTCCAGATTCATCTTGAATCATAATTATCACATTGAAGTTTAAGAAGCATGAATCCAAAAGACTCAGCCAAGGTATTGGGGAAATTCAAAATTCTTTCTTATGAGCAACAGTTGAGGGAAAGAGAATTTCATCTGGGGAAGTCTTAGAGAAGGAGATGGTAAGAGTTTCCTTCTTCCAGAATATGAAGGGATTAGGCAGGATATATTAGACTTGGTGCATGCAGCACCAATGGGCAGAACACGGGCTAATGTAGGGAAAACCTCATAAGCCTCAGGATTGATCAGGCCTGAATTTAAACCTGAGCTCCACCATCCCCTGCCTTTAAGACTGGGCAAGTTAGTTGACCTTATCATTAAAATGAGGCTGATTCCTATCTCAATCCATTGGTCAGCAACTAAGCAGAGAAACAAAACTCTTCCAAGTATTTGCAACAGAAAGAATTTAATGCAGGGAATTGATTACAACAATAAAAATAGAAATGCAAGTGGAAGGTGAGAGGCTAAAGGGTGAAGCCTGACATAACAGATGACAAAGTTGAGGGTTTAAAGAACTTCTGAAGTTGACATAACTTTTAAAGTTTATTTCTTTTGAGAGAGCGAGCAGGGGAGGGGCAGAGAGAGAGGGAGAGAGGGAATCCCAAGCAGGCCCTGCACTATCAGCAAATAGCCTGATGTGGGGCTTGAACTCATGAACTGAGAGATCATGACCTGAGCTGACATCAAGAGTTAGACACTTAATCAACTGAGCCACCCAGGAACCCCTCAAATTGACATGACTTTTAAAAGGCGAAATTAGCTGGAGTAAGGTTTTACAGGGTGAGACCCTGAGGCAATCAGGAGATTAATAACAATGGGCAGCAGAGAGTTGAAGGAACAAAGGGAGGAGGCAGTGTCACCCAAGAGCCAGGGTCAGCAGGAGGAATCTGGAATCACAGAAATGTGGCCGCTTCTAGAGGAGATGCTTGAGAGAGGGAGGGAGGAAACACTGGCTTCCTCCTTTCCTCTTCCCGCTAACATCCCAGTGGTGCCTCCGTGGGCCAAACACAGCAGGAAGCCAGAGCACCCTTGAGGCTAAGAAAGGCAGTCTGCACGTTGGCTCCTGCTCTCCAGGACAGAACTGGGATCAGAAGGTAAATAGGCCCAGGTCTGGTGCACTTCTGAGTGTTTGTGCGGATACAGAGCATGTAAACGCCTGGCATATAATAGGTGTTCAATAAATAGTAATTCCAACTTTTATGCACCAGTGTTATAAGCATTTAGAACCACATTTTCTCATCACTTTATATCTAAATATATAGCAACACAAGCTGGGATATCTGGCTCATGCCACATGGACTCTGCCAAGAATGCCTTTTTTTTTTTTTCCAAATGAGCTACATATCCTAGAAATGTGAAAAGCAGCCCTGTCCTAAAGTTTCAGTGTATAAAGCAAATGTTGAATTTCCACAGCTGCTGGCTTCCTCCCACCCAGAGGAATAGTTTCAGTGACATATTAATCTCGTAGAAAGCCACATTGGGGTAAGACTGCACAGTAATTCAAGCAGCATGTGCAAAATTTATTTAGTGTTGGCCAGGAATGGTTTTAATTATGTGAAGTCTTCAGAATGAGAAGAAAGTAACTGAAGATGCTTGACTAAATCAGTCACAGAGGCTCTGGATGCTCCCAGCTCCCTCCCCAGTTTCAATTTATTTCTGCAGGCCCCAAACCACAAACACAAAGGAAGCTTCCATGGAACGGGATGATGGCACTGCACAGAACCCAGGTGCAACCAGAGGCAGAAACGACCAAGACAGGAAACATCAGCACCAGCAGCGCAGAGACCTCCATGTAGCATGAAGGTCAGACATCCAGGTGTGGGAGGATAATCAGGGTGGGACAGAGGGAAGCAGGACCAAGGTGCAGTGTGGTTTGCTATGTACCTGCTGGACCCCTCCCATCTCCTGGAAGTCACTTGGTGAGGTGTGGTGTTGGACTTGAAGTAGCACCTGGGGGCAGAGAGAAGGCCTGGACCCATCACTAAGGACAACACATGCCATGAGGACTGGGTCTTGCAGACAGCAGAGTTGAACTGGTCCTATGCACCTTTAAAATGGTCACTGGCTGGAAGCCACAAGGTGTCCCCTAGGCTGGCGGGACAAACAGAAAGCCTAGGAAGTTATCTTTAAAGGTTAGCTTTCAGCCTCTGGAATCTGTCCCTGGATATCAGGGCCCTGGCACCAGCCTGGGGACAGGGGGTTCTGGCCCAAGAAGGCCCATATGAGTGAGAAACAAGAAAGAGAATAGGAGTTTGCAAAGGCAACTAGTGAAGGCTGGTCCTGTGAGGGTTTGGAGATGAACAACAAGGTTCTCATCATCAGCCCTAGGTTGGCCCATCAGGGTGCCAGTATTTAGTACCTCAAGCCAGATAAGCCTGAGTGCCAAAGCAGGGCTGGTCCTAGCTGGGAGGGGTGGCCTGAAAGAGAAGTCCAGAATACTGAGGTTGGACAAGGGACAAGGGGGAATGGGAGTCTCCACTTGGATTTGCCAGAGATCTCTCCAGCCCAGCATGTCCTAAATTCATTCCCCCACCCACCCGTTTCCTCTTTTCTCTACAGTGTTCATAATATCCTGAGCCTCCCAATCACTCAGGTTCAAACTTGAGGGTTATCACGAGCCCTTCCTCTCCCTTGCCCTGAAAATTCTGCCTCCAATCCCTTCTGCCTCTCTGTGCTCCCTGCCACTTGCCTAACTCAGAAAAGCCTCCCTTTTCTTCCCTAGCCACCCCAACATCATATACTGGTGCCAGGGTGAGCACTAGGAAACTGTTCTAATAATACCCCTCCTCTGTCCTAAAATCGTCCCCTACAGAGTAGGATTCCTTCCAACACAACCCAATGTCAAGCAAATAGAATCACTCTCTTCATATACTTCCCAACCGGTTCTCCCTCTGGGTTTCACTCTGCTGAATGTACTTTATTGTACATTATGTTACATATTGTACTTACCTTATTGCATTTCTGAGTCCTACCCGTCCTTCAAGACCCATGTCACATCACCTCCTGCAAGAATGTTCTTTGATCTGCCCCTGGACACATAACTGTTCTCTCTTTTGGACTCCTGTAACCCGTGTGCAATCTTCTGCGTGTAGTAAAAGTGTGTGCTTTTGTTATATTTTGCACTAGGCTGTAAGCTTTTTAAAAAGAGGGGCCTTATGTCATATTCTCCTTCATGGAGGAGGTGTAGGAAGACCTGGGAATGTGGAGTCTGTCTAGCTTGTAAGAAATGTAAAGAAGTTTGGGGGAATACCACTGGAAAAGGAGAAAGCAAGACTGGAGTCATGCTGTGATCCTGGAGTGAGAACTGCAGGTGTGTGGACTCCGGATGCAGCGCACCAAATGTAGAGAGAAAGGTCCGTGGCTGAACTTGGAGGGAACTAGCCTGCCAGTGTCAGTTGCAGAAAGAAGAAACTGTCATGTGGACTGGCAGGAAGTGGTCAGACAGAATCACAGCATTCCTACCACACTGGCCTGAAAAGAATTCCAGCCCTGTTGGTCAGCCACACCAACATGTGCTTGAATAACTTTGACCGAATCCTGTGTGGCTTTCTCTTTAGAATTGCAAGTAGGGCTGGACATGCAAGCAGACTAGTGGATCCTTAACGAAGGCCATTCTTTAAAAGGGCGATGCACTTGCCATGTTATTCCTAAGCAGTACTGCTCACACAGAGGCGTTGGTCCGCCACCAGCGGCACCTCCCCCAAGTCCAGTCTATCTGAGGCATCCGCAAATGTGGGGAACTCACAGAAATAACGCCCCGCTGAGGAACACACAAATGAGAACAAGAAGCATTCTCAGTCATCTGACTCTTCTGTGTGGACCTCCTGGTCCCAAGCTGGCTTCTCCGTTCACTACAATTATTAAAACCAGAGGATAAATCAGAAGGGTGGACCAAAACCCCTGAGTGCAGGGAGTCTGCAAGGCCCATTCAGTCCCTAGGGGAGTTGCAGGAACGAGAATATCTAGGTAGGGGGTGCACCAGCCTTCCTTAGCAGGAACCACTTCCATCTGTCCTTGGGGGCCGGAAGCTTCCACCTGAGCCCTTCCTGATGGCTCTTCGCCAGGGGGAGCTAGTCCCACAGCCACACAGGGCCTGCGCCTTGCCAGCGCACTTCAAGTCAACACAAGCCTTGAGCATCTGGAAGGTGAACATTCCGGAGCCCGGTTCTAACAGGGAGGCCCTCCCAAGCCAGCTGGGCAGCTTCCCTGAAACCACAGCTGTCTTACACCTTACCCTGACACACTAGAGCCCAACCTCAGTGTTTTGAAGCATCTACAAATGTTTGAATCAAATTACTTTTTTAAAAATGTTGTTCAAACCAGAAGCAGATACAGTCAAGCGTGTGATAGGCCAAATGTGAACATCGCAGACCCCATGCGCTCCAGGTTACTACACTCGTGCCTACTTCGGAACACAGGTTCTCCTGCCAAACCCGTGCCTGTGTTTGAACACGTGTAATGAATTAGGAAAGCTGCAGTTCCAAAAAAATGTCTTTTAACAATTCAGACCTCCGCAAGCCTCCTCAGGCTGTCAAACTAGACGTGTAGATGCGCTACGGCCACGCTGGCTCCCGTGGGCCATGCCAGGCAAGCCTCAGGGGAACCGTGGGGTGCTTGCTCACAGACATCTAAGAGTGAACCTTATGGTAACAACTGACCACACGCCGTGCTGCACCACCTACTGCTTCAGTGCTTTAGTGCTTGTTCTATTCTCAGAGTGCTCGGCAGGCTTTTAGGGGGGCACGTGGGTGGCTCAGTCAGTTGACCACCCAACTTCGGCACAAGCGATGATCTCGAGGTTCATAAGTTCAAGCCCCATGTTAGGCTCTGTGCTCACAGCTCGGAGCCTGGAGCCTGCTTTGGATTCTCTGCCTTCCTCTCTCTCTGCCCCTCCCCTGCTTGCCCTCTGTCTCTCTCTCTCTCTAAAAAACAAACAAACAATTAAAAAAAACTTTTAGAGTGCTCAGCAAGCTTTTAAAATACAAACTCAGCAATGCAGGGCCATGCTGTTACCATCCCTCCTATAGCTGATGAAGTGAAAATGACAACTGAAGCTTGGACTCCACCTGCCAAATTAAATTAATCTTTTCCTTTCTTTCTATTCTTCCTTCCTTCCTTTCTTTTTATTTCTTTTTGTTCTGTGTTAAAGGTTTTAAGTGATTACTAGAGAGAATCAGGCACTGGAGTCTCTGAAAATAATTTTAATAACATAATGTTTCATAATGATACACTATGTTTCGGGGAAGTGTTTTCTGCCAAACAAAGATATAAATAGGTTGAAGAACCTGTTCATCTATTCCTTTCAATCGGATCCTTTGTAATTAAGGAATGCAAACAGTTTTTACATAGTGTTGGTGAGTCAACATGAAAAGCAATTTTTCCTGTATTCCTCTTTCAAGGTTCTGGGTCATTTTAATCAGAATAACCTGACCCTGTGAGAGATCCTGCTTAAAAGTGTTATCACAACCAATGCCTGGCAGTCATGATTTTCACAAGCCCATGGTGCTAATACAAAGCACAGGGACGCATTAATAGCGAGAATGCTTGGAGGCTGTGCCTGCGATTTCAAACACTCCATTTCAAATTTTCATGTTCATCATGACAATCTCATTGTTTTCATTAATTAACTGTTATAAGCTAGAATTATCACAGAAAGTTACATATACAACAAAACATTAGGGTTTTTTTCCATTTCACTCATTGATATGCCATATAAGATTTCACTTAAAGAGTTTCTTTTAATGTTTGTTTATTTTGAGAGCAAGAGAATGCGTGGGGGAGGGGCAGAGGGAGAGAGAGAATCCCAAGCAGGTTCCGCACTGTCACTGTGAGGCCTGACTCGGGGCTCAATCCCACAAACTGTGAGATCATGATCTAAGCTGAAATCAAGAGTCAGTCACTTAACTGACTCAGCCAGGCAGGCACCCCTCCCTTAAAGAGTTTTAATGGTAAAAAATTTTTTTAATCACACAGAAGAATCCCAATGTATTTAGCAGGAAGGGATTAAAGAACAGATCTTCTTGATACGAAGGGCATGAACTAGAGGAGAGTTGATGTGCTTCAGCAGAGCCCCAGGTACAAACTTGGGGCTCAAAAAGATAATTGTTGAATTATCATTGTAGCAGAAATGGCATGTCCCTTGCTCCTAAAATTGGGAAAGGGAGAAGCTTTGGAAACAGAGACACAGAGAAGGCCATGGAGGCAGTTTTGCTTGTCCAAGGAGAACCAGCTTCCTACATGGCCACTGACCCCTAGGGTCAGCATAGCAGAGGGGTGAGCATAGCAGACACTACCTGGCCACTAGAAGCAGGGGAGAAACCTGGAATGGATGCTTTTCTGGTGTCTTCCAAGGGAGCCGTGCCCTGTTGATACCTTTTCTGGCCTCCAGAACTGTGAGACAATAAATTTGTCTCACATTTATTATCTGTTTTTACCTGTAATTATCAGTGTTCTAGGCCATTCGGTTTATAGTACTTGGTTGTGGCAGTCCTAGCAAACTATAAGCCTGGTGGTGAAAAGTAGATCAATAGCTGTGGCAGACACCTGTGTTTATCCCCCCAAAAGGCATTTCCCCTTCCTGCTTGCTGCAGGAGCCCCACTTTTGTCTGTGTCCATCTGCCGGGGCCCAACGCGTGACGGGGCCATGCAAGTGATCCACATCAATCACGGTGGTCTCTCTGCCATTCCGTTTACCATGTGACCCAATTCTGGCCACTAAGTCTCACTAAAAGGACTGCTGAATCCATGACCTAATTTAGCTGTTCTTGGATATTTCTCTGTCTCTAAAGCCCTGTTTAAAATAGTCAATGCAGACTGTCTCTAGCTGAATCTGGACAGATACTAAATTAATGATCAGTGGGGTTTCTAGACAACCTGATGGAGATGGTAACTGAATTGATGTCCTTGACCACACCTGGTCAGGTCTGTCCTTTCAGAGGCTAATCTTGACCTCCAGGGTTTAAATCTTATACTTAAAACCTTATCTGATACTTTATACTTAATACTTTATACTTTTATACTTTATACTTTCATACTTAAAACCTTATCTGATACTTTAAACCTTATCTGATATTTCCCTTATCTGATACTATTATGTCAATCTGACAAACACCTCCTGGGTATCTATATCAGGCAGTGAATCAGACAACATTCTAATCTAAGCACTTAAATTCAGGGATTTCCTAATCCATAACTTAATGCCACACTGTCTTCTCCATACTGTAACATGCACAAATCATCAGGTTAGAAGAGTAAGTCTGGGTCTGAGTTTTGCTGCACATCCTGTCAAACACAGAATAAGCTCACATCGAACGGTTTCCACAGTTAAAGCACACGTCCAGTCCTTGCTGTGCCAGAGGCTAATTGAAAACCTTAAAGGCAGAAAGGGTCTTCAGAGGGACAGAAAGAAGGGACAGAAGGGAGCTAGTAGACTTTGGGATATGGGCTTCATGCCACACCCTGCAAGGAGGGGAGAAGATTACATTTAGGAATGGCACAGGCTTTGACACTAGACCCAGGTTCAATGTCAGCTCCACGATGTACCAGCTATGTGACTTTGGGCAAATGACTTAGTATTTCTACACTTCAGTTTGAAAAACAGGAAATACAACTTAATATTCTTAAAAACTGTGCTTAACAATGAGGCAATCCAAGTAATGCACCCAGCATGGTGTCTTGTGACCAGCAGGTGACCTCTTAGGATATGTGTGTGGTTCTGAGTCACACATACAGAATGTCTGAAGTTTTATGTTTTTTCTTCACTGGAACAATTGGTCCACTGAGCATTAAAGAAACAACAAGACATGTTCCCATCAAACTGGTCATGTGGTCCTGTTACTTTCACCTCAGAGTGTGTCACAAACCGTTTCTCCCCATGATCTTCCATTTGGTTCCCCTGAATTAAAGTGATGGCTCTTAACTGGCCTCGCTGCCTCCATTCTCTCCCCATCCTCCAGTCCAACCTCCAGGGAGTCACCAGATTTGTCATTCCAGAGCAGGGGCTGGTTAGCTACAGTTCACAGGCAAATCCAGCCCACTGCCCGTTTTGTACATGCAGTGTTATTGCAGCAGAGACACACTCATTTGCTTATGCCCTATGGCTGCTTTGCCATTGACAGTGGCAGAGCTGAATAGCTGTAGCAGAGACTGTATGACCTGCAAAGCTTAAAATATTTACTGTCTGGTCCTTCACAGAAAAGTTTTGCTGGGCCCTTGGTAACTTGTTCTGGTACACTCCCTGCAGTAACTAGCCAGTCCCTCCTTTGACTTGGCTCAAGAGAAAGTCAATCCTGTGTTAGCTGGCCCTAGGCTATTTCCTGGCTCACCTCTCGCCATGCCCCTACCTGCAACTTAATCTCCATCCTCAGTGAATGAGTGTCCTCCAAGCACACCAGGCTCCTTTCATCCAGAACACCTCTATTCCCTTTCCATATAGAAAATTCTACCTCTTCTTCAGTATTCCTCCCTTAATGAAGCCTTCTAGAATTGCTCCCTCAGTCCTATCAAAGACACTTCTTCCTTGGAAGTGATATATAACCCACGAATAAATGGGATGTTGTAGATACTAGATATGGATCTTCATATCTGTCTTCCTCACTAGACACCCCCATGCTAACCTGTCTTGTCTCTCCATCCCTCCTGGAGTACCCTGTTCTTTCCCAGCATAGCATTTACCAAAGCTTGTAATTATGCATTTCTTTGTGTTTTTATCTCTCTAATGTCTGTCCCCTAACAACTTTGAGCTCTAAGAAGGCAGCCACCAGACTGTTAGATTCACCACCACATCACCATGGAGCCACATCAGCCTGAGGCCAGCCACACAGTAGTTCAGCTTGTTGAATAAGCAAATGATTGGACCAATGAAAAATAAAATGATTTCACTAATAAGTCAAATACAAATGAAAGAACCAAAGGCATCAAAGCTGTTACTTTCTGAACATTCAAGATATTGCCTCTCAGATCCTTCAGGTACTCCTGTGGTCCAGAAGGCCAGATGGGCATAGGCACCAATGATGGTTCTGATGTGGATATTTGGAGCACGTATACAAACGCTTACTCCTGGAATCAGTGTGGAACGTGTACATGGCCCCTTGCTGTATCGATAAATTCAGACCCTGCAGAATTGGAATAAAGCCACATGTAGGATTATATCATTGAGTCCATGTCTGCACTGAACTATAGAATTTCCTGGCCATACCCTCCTGAAGAAGGACATCCTCTAGTTCTTGTCTGTTGAGGAAGGATGGGCAAGGCTCCTGCAGTTTTTTCCCTCTGTCTCTAGGGAGAGCGTCCTGTCTGTCCATCACACCCATACCCAGCCAAAGGGTGATTGGGCCCCTCTGGGGCCCACTCTGAATCCATCCCTCCTCTTATATATGCTAACAGGATAGGGAAGGATTTTAGGCTAAAATGATCCTTCTCTGGATCACTCGTGCTGTGTCCTCCAGTACCAAGGGAATCTTCAAGCTTGAAATGTGACTCTTGAAAGATGTACTGTTCACTTTTCCTGAAATGCAAGCTCAAGATCAAGCTAATAATTCAGCAGAGTTGCTGCTTCATGCAGAGAAAAAAATATATATCCCAAGGCCATTTCCTGTGTGGCCTTTCTGATTCTGGACAGTGTCTCTCTGGAAGCCCCATCCATAAAGGCCCTCTGTGAAGGTATGTGCATTTCTCTGAGATGTATCCAAGAAGAGAAAAGATGCCATTTCAACCAAGGCAAATTTATGAAGTTGGCAGCTGAACCCTAATTCTAGCCTTGAGCCTCCGGGATGTCAGCACCATGAACTACGGCAAAGCTGAATTTCTTATTTAAGTCAAGCTTTTAACCCTCTGTGGTATCTACCTCTGGTCTGAACAACAAAAGAAACCTATGTATTAAAACACAGAGATTATCTCTGTCTCTAGATCTCAAAGTCTGTTGGACCTGTGTCCTTTAAGCCCAGTAACAAAGCATTTATAAGGAAATGTCAATCTGTTCCATTATTAAGAACTTCAATGGCAGTAACCAAATCGTCTAGGGCCATTCTAAGTTTAGGGTTGTCACTCTGGCAAATTGCTTTATCGTGTGCCTTCTATTTCCTTTAAGATCCAAACAACACTCTGTCTCCTTCTACAGATTTACTTTAGTCCCCAGTCTCCTTTCCCTCCACTCAGGTCATGTGTCTCACATCCATTTCAAAGCAAGTGTCCCTCCCTGTTCCCACACTGTGCTCTGAGTCCCTTTCCTTCCTCTACAGGCTTTGTGCCATCCACTGGCCTTACCACCCTGGTGTCTCCAGAGCACTCACTAATTCCCCACATGTGATGTGGGGCCCAGCACACGTGCTCTCTCCGAGAATATTTCAAAGATGAATTCAATAGATGATGTGTTGTATGTGATTCTGATTTGATCTGGATTTAACCACACTGGATGCTTCACACTGGGCATTGTGAAGGAAATTTTCTCTACCCTCCGTAATAATAGCTAATGATCTGAAGCACCTATGAAGGGCTTCTTTAATGATTTCCAACCATCAACATGGAAGCCATCCAGAACATGGGGAGAAATATTAAAAATCTGTGTGAAAAAGAAAAATGAACATGGAGATACTTCTTCCAGCATGCATAGTGCATTTGCGGCCCCTCTGTGGGGCCCACTCTGACTCCATCCCTCCTCATATATGCTAACAGGTCTTTCCAGCCCTGAGACACTCCTGCCACCCAAAACCTCTCTCTTGTTACTTCCAAAGCCAAGCTTCTGGAAAGAATTGCCTATACTTGGTATCAACACCTCCTCATTTCACATTTGTTCTTTAACCCACCTCATCTTCCAAACTCTCCTCACCAATCACCAATAGCTCCCTAATTCCCAAATCCATGGACACCACACTTCTTGTTTTAGTGGATTTCCACATGATTTGATGTTATTGAATCCTCCCTCCTGGATACTCTCCCCTTTCACATTCCAATCTCTCATCTCCTCCAGCCTCTCTACCCGGCCCCTTGCTGTCATCTTCACTAGGTTCCGCCCTTCCCCTCCCTCAGAGACCACCCACTCTCCAAGGCAGTCTGGTTCAGGCAGGTAGCTCGGGCTGGATCTGACTGCCTGGGCAGATATTATCTCAAGTCCATGACCTACTGCGCTGTGACCTCTGGCAAATGATTTGCTGCCCCGGCGCCTCCATTTATTCATTTATAAAATAGGTACAGTGATAGTCCTCCCTGGCAATGGTTACTGAGAGAATTTATACACATACAGTATTCAGAACACACAATATACACTCAATATGCATTGGCCGTCATAATTCCTCTTGAGATGCTCTCTCTCTCCTTGGGCACTGAGCCAAACCATGGCTCCATTCATTACCTCTTGTTAAAAGTTGGCCCTTGAGCCTTCTTTAAGACTTCTCTCCTGAAAGTCAACCTACAAACCAGTTGTTCACTAGACATGTCTTCCTGGCCATCCCTAAGATGCTTCAAGTTCAGTTTGTCTACAACTGAGCTTATCATCTTTTCCTGCAAGTTCCTGCAAGCCCCTCCTCCTTTGCCTCCTCCCCCTCCTCCCCATTAAGTCTCCTAATGAATCAAAGACCCACTATCCTTCCTCTTGGTTGCCCAGGCCAAAATCCCAGACTCATCCTAGGATTCCTGCCCTTCCCTTACTCCCCCATGCAATCAGTCACCAGAATGTGTCAACTTTATTGCCAGTGTATTTCTTGAGCTTGTGCCCAATTCCCCACCCTTTATGGCCAATGTCTCAGAGCCTTAGTATTTCTCACCTGGATGATAGTAAATAACAATAATACTAAAAATAATCTCCATCACTATTATCACATACTGATTACAGATCAATCACAGAAGCAGACACTTCACATACCTCATCATACATAATACTGAACACCATGCATTCTAGAGGGAGGAATTAGGGGTCCCTGTTTTCAGATGAGAAGATAGAGGCTCAGAGACGTTTGATAAATAGCCTGTTCTACAAAGATGATATCACCTCCAAACCCCAGACTCTTTCCACTCTTTAAAGTATGATGGAGTCCTAATTGGTCATCCTGCCCCCCATGTTATTCCTCTACAATATCTACTCCACTGCCAGAGGGTCTGTTTTGACAATGAGACTCTGATCCAGTCTCTCCTCCGTGTGAAACCCTGCAAGAGCCCTCCAGTGCCCACAGAATAAAATCCAAATTCTTAAAAAAAAAAAAAAAAAAAAAATCCAAATTCTTCAGCAAGACTCTCTCTGATGTGGTTACTTTGCCTACTTACAGATCTGCCTCCCTTCTCTCCATCCATGCCTGCTCCCTTCCTTTCTTGGAGCACACCATGCCTGCTCCCCTGACTATGCGGTATTCTTCCTGCTCCCTCTGCCTCTGATGTTCTTCTCTTCTCAGCAGCCTGGATGCCTCCACCTCAGCCTCCTAGACACGTGTCCTCTTTGACTCACCTGCTGTCCAAGCTGGGTGTAGGCGCCTCTCCTTTGGATGCCTACAACACTCAGTGATTGCCTCCAGCACAGAATTTTAGAGTGGCACCACCGTTGGTGGTTGAGCACCTGCTACACACCAGAGTTCCAAGTAGCCTCCAGCAATCTATATCTTACATTCAGAGAACTTACTTTATTTTTTTAAGTTTATTTATTTATTTTGGGGGTGGGGGCGAACACATGAGGAGGAGGGACAGAGAGAGAATCCCAAGCAGGCTCTGTGCTAACAGCACACAGAGCTTGATCCCAAGCAGGCTCTGTGCTAACAGACACAGAGCTTGATCTCATGAACCATGAGATCATAGCCTGAGCTGAAATGAGTCAGACACTTAACTGACTGAGCCAGGTGCCCCCAGAGAACTTACTTTAATGAGAGAGATGAATAGCAAAATGCTGTAAGCTATCTCTGAATGTCCTGTGTCCACACTGGACTGCTGAGGTTTTTGAGCAAGAGTATCTTGTTCTTCTCTGTGTCCCCAGGGCCTAGAACTGTGCCTGGCACAAAGGGTGTCAGGAAACACTGACAGCCTGAGCTGAGCAAACACATGGGAGCCACCAAGCTGTCTCTTTGAGCACACAAGCTTCCATCCGCAGGGACGCCCTTCACTTTCATGCATGTCTTTTCCAGACTCTGAAAGTCCAGGTCATTGCTTTTTGCATTTCCACGAGGTCCTCACCGTGCATCCTACTTTACTGTGCAGCAGAGTATAATGGAGAATTTCCAGGCCAAACGTCCCTGTCCCACATAACTGGCCCACTGAGAGATGAAAGGACCGAGTCCTCATAGCAGGAAAGTGGCAGTGCTAACTCCCCTTGCAGTGCTCATTTTGCCCACCCACAGCTTCCCCATTATATCTCACCATAGGGAGAAAGGGTGCTGCTGTCAGAGGGGGCTCACCCAAGTGGCACGAAGGATAGGAGTTTCAGGAAAATAACGCACGCATATTCCAGCAAGCTGCCCATCCTTCCCTCTCCTGTGGGCTGCTGGGGCCTGTCTTTTCCCAATAAACTAAAGGAGTAAAAGGACAAGTCAGCTGTGTTTGTGGAGGTGCCCAGAGGAAGACAGCTTTAGGCAGCCCTTTTGATCAGGGGTCCCGTTCTGAAACAAGATCCCCTGACATCTGTTCCCTGCGGCTACTGACCATCTGAATGACACAGGCAGGAGGGTACAGGGCAAAGGGGAGAAGCTTAAGTTACAGCAGGTGTTGTGTCAAAAGCCTCTTTTCTTCCGAGTTTACGGTGACTTCTCTGTTGAACAGCACTTCCGCTTCATCTCACCTCAGAGGACAAAGCGCAAGCTGCCCAGATGATCAAAGAGGAGGCGAACAGAGGTATTGGTCCCCAGAGCAGAGAGCTTCTGACTGCTTCGAACCCCTAAGAAGGTAATGCCTCAGACATCATGCAGGGAGATGGAAGGGGACAAAATGAAGATGAAATGGCCATTCCCACCCACAACTCACCCCCGCCCCCCAATCCTAATGCCTGTACTTTCCTTATTGCAAACTAGATTTCCTAAGGGCATCTTTGATGATAATATGACCATCCTGAAACTGTCTGGGGCTGTGGTGAAGGGCTCAGAGTCTGGTGGCCTGATTGGACCCCAGGTCTGCCCATCAGCTGTGGGCGGGATCCCAATTCCTCCTCCAATACCAACCACAGGAGGTGGTAGTGAGGAACTAAGTAATGAATGCAAGCAAAGCCAGGTGGCACCTGCCCCAGGGGCTACTATTCTAATCACCTACCAGCCACCACTCAGGGGGCCACTTTGCCTGGAGGGCTGATCTTCCTCAGAAAGGACCACCCTTCCCTCTGGCTCTGTTCCCTGACCAGGGAATGAGTCTTCCTCGGCACCCATGTCTTCTCTGTCACTAGCACACTGTGCTGCCCTGGCTGGTTTTCTCTCCCTGCAGGCCCTGAGCATCCTGAGGGGGAGATGTGACTTTCATGCTGGGGCGTTCATTCACTCATTTATCACTTACCAAGTGCCTCCTACACGGCAGGAGTCACTTAGTGGTAAACAAATGAGGGAAGTCTTGGAATGACCTCCAGAAACACCTTTATCAGTGGTCTGATCAGCAAGCACAGGTACCCATTCACCAGTGCTGAGCCTTATGCAAAAGGCCTCAGGGTCAAAGAGAAGGGCTAGGAACACAAATGCAATCCCCAGCCAGGTGGTTGCCCAAGCAGTAGATCTACTAGGGCCACGTGCTGGATTTCATGTAAATCAGGGCTGATCAATGTACCCACCACCACCCTTCTCCTTTCTTCCTTCCTCCCTCCTTCTCTAAATCCAGAGAAACCTAGCAATTGTGCAGCAATTCATACAGACTTTTGGATGCTCTAAAGGTAATGTTCAAAAGCCCAGACTCGGGAGAGGCCATCCAGCAGTTCGTCAGCCCGGGCTTTGAAAGCAAAACAAAACAGTGCACAACAACCATTGCAGCTTTGTGACTGTGGTTTCCTTGCTTACTAGAGACAGTGTCCCTCCCACAGCCCCTGGGCTCAGGTCCCATTGCCCCGGAGGAAACAGACCAGTATAGACAGGAGGGAGAGCCATCATTCGAAGAGCTCAGTAAGCCTGAGCTTAAGACGCCCACTCCATTGTCTCCCCAAAAACAGGAACAGGCTCCTGGAGTGTTGAAAAGTTCATCACCACCCTCCAGGCTCATCACCAGCCTTCATCATCACCTACCTCTGCATCTCTCAGGTCCTTTCTTGGCCTCATACCACACATGTACTATTACCCCCATGCTCACCAGTACCCCCCAAACCCAGTAAGCTCCTACTTTTCAATTAAGACCCAACTCCAATATCCTCTTCTTTCTAAAACGTCTCCTGACTCCTTACTAGATGGTGCCCTTCAGCCCCCAGGTCTCTGCTCATATCTCTTACTCCACTTGACACACTCTGATGACCTGTTCATGTGTCCATCACACATCACGAACTAGGACCGTAATGATACGGACCGCATCCTCTTCATGTTCATGTCTCTGGCCACTCAACACTGGCTACTTACTTATCCCATGTGTATTCCAAACCCACTCTGACACTTCAAGGTCCCATCTAGTTTAGTCTAAACCAAATGCCCCTTTACAGCAACAGATTTTCACGAAGAGGCAAACACCAGAGGTAGATTTCACAGGGACCACAGCCTAAGACCTAAACAGGTGAGGTGTCTTTCCCTAGAATCAGACATACAAGTAGGAACCAGCTTCATTAAGAATCTGCCTGCTGGTCAGTTAAGAGGTAATGCTCAAGGTGGCGGCCAAGGTGTGATGTCAGAGAGCAAAAAACTTGGCACTGGACCTGAGATTCCTGTTCTCGGCTAGTTTACCTACTGGACTAGATCTTAAAAGCCTCAGTAAAAATGCAGGTGATGCCCCCAAAGATCTTGGGTCCAACTTTTACTCTAGTCATTAGCACCCAGGGGAATCTATCTGTTCCTCAGATGAGCCAGCTCATAACACAGGCAAGGGGACAATGCCCGGAGGCAGTAAGTGTGGTGCACAGGGGGACAGTGATGCCCCAGGGGATCTGAGGGGTCCCCAATGAGTTGAGGGACAGGGAGGTTCTCACCCTGCTCCACCCTCAAAAGCAACCTTACCAGAGTATTTCTGTGATCCCCTAACAAAATGCAAAGCCTTGCACATACCAGGTAACCTCATCCCACTGAAACTGGGGGGTCGACTTGCCAAAACAAGCAAACCCAGGGGAGCCACAGCTGTGGGGGTCAGCTATGGAAGAAGGCAGAAGACACAAATGTGCAGGTATTTGTGCAAGGCCTTCTGGCCTACAGAGCAAGTGACCAAGGGAACAGCAAGGAGGGGGCTCTGCTTTCAAAGGCAGGGCTGCATTCAGGGAAGTAAAAGATTCCAAGTGGGTAAAGTGAATAGCTGTAAACTCAGCATCTGACATTACACATAACTCAAATGGGAGGTCAGGGACTGGTTCCAAACCTGGTTCTCCAAAACCCCGTATGGGTCATTAAATTCTCTTAACAAGTTTACCTTTAATATATAAATTGTCCTTATAATGCTTGGAGAGCAAGTGTACTCTACACTGGATCAAGTGTAAGGTAGCAGACCCAGCTGGTGGCATTCACCCATCTGTCACACATTCGTTGACTGACTTCACCAATATTTATGTGCCAGGTGCACACTGCAAAGGGCATGTGCTTGCAAAGGACAAAGCTGGAGTCAGATGGTTCCTGACCCCAAATTTGCACCTCTTGCCCCAGGCAGGTGTACTGACTCCACACCCTCCTTCCCAAACAGTAAAGGCTGTTTTGACCCTAACCTTAGGGTACACTTAAGGCTCCATTTAGCATCAAGTTCACTGGTGCTGACTCTGCACTGTGGTCTGACCCCAGTGTCCTGTCTCTCTGAGGATGGGTTCTGGGCAAGGAGGAGAGGAGAAGACTAAGAGATGCAAAAAATAATGGCACAATCTTAGATCACAGGTGTAGTAAGGGTAGAAAAGCCAGTGGACTTCGGCTCTTATTAATGCACACAACTAACCCCAGCTCATGTTTACTGAGCACTGACCACTAGTTGTCCGTGTGAATCATGGCCCTACTGCCATTCCGCCTATTAGCTGTGTGACTTTGGGCAAACTTCTCAGCCTCTCTCTACCTCCTGTTTCTTTGTCTGGAAAACAGGGCAATACCAGTTCTAACTTTAAAGGGACATTATGAGGAGCAAATGAGTAAAAACATAAAATGCTAAACTTGAACCATGTCCTGGCTCGGGGGGTGGCCATCAGTATTAAGATGAACAATTATTATCTCATTAGTTAGTTACACCAGTCTGCAGAGAAGACAGACTGTTCCTTCCTCTTTTACCAATTAGGCTTTGAGAGACTGAGTCAACTTGCTCATGGTCAAGGTCACAGAGTTAATAAGTGGCAGAGTTGGGATTTGAATGCAAGCTTAACCACCCAAGTATGGTACTGTGCTAGTTCGGTACCTAGAGACCAGTGTGGGGTGAGAAAGGGATCCCTACTGTAAACACTACAGGATAGATATATTGAAAGAAAAAGGCAGAGGAGGGCCAGAGCTGGGGCAGCTGGGAGCAACAGAACTGCTGCAGAACTGAGAAGAATGCCTCACACGGCAGGGGACTTGAGCTCTAGTCTCAGAGAATGATGATGAATTTGCCAAGGAGGAGGAAGGGCATTCCAAAAAGTCAGGACCTAGAATACCAAAACAGTAAACTGTGTGGTAAGGCAGGTGCTTCAAGATGTGGAAAAAGATGAGGCTGGGAAGGTAAGTTGAGGCTCTACTGTGAACAGCCAGGTGAATGAATCAGTGTTGGAGATAAGATGTTATTCTGAAAGATAGCGATTCTCAAACTTTAATATTCACAGGATCTACCTTTGGCGCTTGTAAAACATGCAGATTCCCATCCTTTCTGTTAGCACCGGGGAGCCGACAAGGGTATTGAGACAGGGTAGTAGCACGGCCCGCTGAGGTTCTAACAATAAAATTCTGGCACTGGAATGTGAGATCTGGGGACAGAGGCTGGTATAATCAGCCAAACTGGAGCAGATAAGAGGATGAGAGCTGGGAATAATAGCACTCTTCATGAACTGATACATTACACCAGGGTTTCTCAACTGCAGCACCACTGACATTTGGGGCTGGATAATTCTTCGCTGTGGGGGGTGTCTGTGCATCGCAGGCTATTTAACAGCATCCCTGACCTCTGCCCACCAGATGAATAGCATCCTCTCTCACTTACATGTTGACAGCCAAAAATGTTTCCAGACATTGCCAGATGTCACTGGAGAGGCAAAAATGGAAACCCAGTTGAGAACAACTGCTTTAAGCCCTCCAGTCCCTACTTTACAGACAGGAGCTCCAGCCACTGAGATTAACTGCCTCTGGGGAAAGAGACTCAAGCCAGCCTTCTGGGGCAGAATTATATATTTTTGGAGAGACTGGATGAGGATTAGATGTTGAAAGAGTGAGGGTCAACGGTGAAACGTCAAGGCTTGCCACTGAACTTCGAGGATAGTAGGAACTAAATAAATGATTTGGATTTGAAAACCATCAAGATGCATTTGCTCAAAAAAGAAAAAGTCTGATCCTCCATGGTGTGAGCCGGAGGGAGGTGATGCGGTCCTGCTCACTCCGGATAGAGAAACCCAGTATAGGCCTGGATGTGAGAGATGTAATATAAATCAACTGGTATTCAAATCCTGTTTGAGCCCCTTCCCAGCTGTGTGGTCCTGAACCTCTCTGCATCTCATTTTGCCCATTTGCAAAATAGGCGGAGTCCCTACTCAGAGGCTCGATGTGACCACTCAGGCAGTTAAAAAGAGCAAAATGGCAAGCTAGCACAATGTGGTTGGCCCTCCTCTCCTTCGGAGAGCTATCATTACGTCCACGCCTCACTTGCGTCCGGGGTCCGGTGCTCCCCTCGTTCCTTAAAATCGTGGGGAACCCAGACAGAGCAGCAAGGAGCCAACTGCGCCCTTCCCCACCAGCAGAGCGTCCCACTGAGGCTTTAGGGGGCGCCAACAGCCTTTCCACTCCCCAGTCCGCTGATTCCGGGGTCCTGGGGGTCGCCAAAAGCGCACGGCGAACTGGGTGCCTCCAAAAGGGGTGAGATCAGTGAGTTCAACATGCGCCACAGAAATTTTGGGCAGGTCCGCACCCGGCCGGCCCGGGGTCAAAGCCGGTCGCAGCCGCGGGCGGGCCAGGTCAGCCCGCGTTCCTGGAGGCGGAGGAGGAGGGAAGCGCCGAGATTTGGGAAGGAAGGACCCGCTCTCCGAAGCCAGGCTGCAGAGGCGGAGAGCTGAGAGTCTGGGGCTCGAGAAAAAGAAGCTGGGGTCGGGGGAAGCAACAGGAAAATTGGAAGAGGAAGCAAAAAAGAAAGCGCTGGGAAGCAGAGTTCCCTCGGGGACCCAGCCTACAACACCTGGGCAGGGGGTCAGGAACAAAGGAGCGGCTTCAGGTCAAAAGTGCTCTGGGTGCTTCCGAAGAGGGGGCGCTCGGGGGACACCCAGGCCCGCTGAGGATGCCCGGCGCCCCAGCTCCCGGGGCGCCCTCTCGGGCGCCGCTTACCTTCGCGGGAGCCGCCGGCGCGCACTTCCGGGGGCTGCGCTCGGGGCGCGCGGAGCTGAGCCGGGGGACCTGGAGCCGATCACCGAGGGGAGGAAGCGGCAAAGCGGTGCCCCGGGCTTGGTCTGGCACTGACTCCTCGGAAAGAAATCCCGGTGGAGGAGCTGCCAGGGCTGGCACGGGGCGCGGGGTCCTAGCCTCGGCGCTCGCGGGCGGCCGCACCGAGCCCCGCAGACGCTGGAAGAACCCGAGTCAGTGGGAGGAAAAGGTTGTCTCATTTCCTTCGGTCTCCCCCCTCCTCCACCCCCTCGGCTCCGGACCTGCCCTCCCTCTCCCCCGCCCCCTTCCCCAAGCCAGCGGCCCATGTGGGCGCTGGAAAGACGGGAAACCTGAACGGCTGCGGCGTGCGGCGCCTCCCTCCACGCCAAGTTAGTTCATGTTCCCCAACTCCTGCTGCCTCCCCAAGCTTCCGCCCCTCTCCAGGGCTGAGGAAGGTTCCCCATCCGCCGTCCCCACCCTGTCCCAAAGCTCTAGCCTTTCCCCCTGCTGGGATGAGTCCAGAATCGAAAGCAGACCTCCTGGCTCTTGCCAGCATCCATCCTCTCATTCCTGTCCCGTCGCCTGCTTTGAGCCCCTATTAAACCACCTAACCCAGACAGGATGTAAGTACTTACTTTGTTAAATTTGATCAACTTTTTTTCCCCCATGGAAGTTTAAAGCCTGATGCATAATCTCGAAGGAATGTTCATTTTTTATCAGAAGAAGAGCGCTGAGGTTTTTGTTTTGCCTTGCTTATTCAGAGTTGAGGTTCTGTTTGTTAAATTCAGCAACCATTTATGCAGAGCCTGACAGGCGTTGAGCTTGGCGCTGGCAACGCACAAATAATCAGAAGGGCATGTTGTTCTGGACAGTCGTCCTGGGTGACTAGTACAAGCAGAGAGGAGGTCCAGGGATGCTGTGGTCTCTTAACAGATAGGTCATTAAAAATAGCATGGGCAGAGGCTAGGAGAAATGAGAAAGCCCCATCAGGAGACAGTCTAGCAGAGAACATGTCAGAGTGTGGAGTAGTAGCGGGGAAGGGGGAAGAGACTTTGGATCCAGTCTATCAAGAAAGGATTCCAACAGCAGGGCCCAGTGGGGTGGAATTGACAAGACCTGGGGACCAAGAGCTCCTGGGGCAGATGAGGAGACAATGAATGGAAGAAGGAACTTCCAGACCTCAGTGACCAGTGGATGAACGGATACCAGGGTGCCTTCTAGAGCTGCTACCCAAGTGTGTTCCCAAGACTGTCTGTATTAACATCAGTTGGGAGCTTATTAGAAATAGAGACCTTTCAGTCCCACTTGACCTACTGAATCAGAATCTGCATTTTAGCGAGATCTCCAGAGAATCACATGTGCACTACAATTTTGGAAGCACTTCTCTCTAGATCACTGACTGTATACAAGAGTGACTGCATATTAAACTATGAAGCCCCTACTGTATATTAGAAACAACTGGAGAGCTTTAAAAACTATGATGAGGCCCCTGTTCCCCTCCCTTAAATGCGTATTTAATTGGTTTGGGGTGGGGCTCCAACATCAGTATTTTTGAAATGCTTTCCAGATGATCTAATACAGTCAAGATTGAGGACCACTGTTCTAGACTTATTCAAGAGCTACTTCATTTAATCTTGAAATGCACCTCTTCAGAAAAGAAAAGAACACTCATGTCTAAATGAAAATGTAAAGACTAATTATCTCGTTCCCACACAGAGGTAACTGGTCTGCTTGAAAGGACCCCTGTTTCCTAAATTCATCAGGGAAGCAATTCTAGCCTCAGATGGCGGCTAAATTACTCTCTGAACTTGGGTGCTACGCCCCCCTCAGGTCTCAGTCTCCTTATCTGTAAAATACATACCTGACTAACTCCAGATTTCATGCTCTGGCCTGTACAGTGCCATGATCAGAGATCCCCCTAACTCTTCAGCTTTACCAGCAGGCATATGGAGAGGCGTTGTTAAGAAGCGGGTTTTCCTGGAGTAATATGTGTGCCAGCCCCCTGCACGGCCATGCATGTACATGAGGGATCAGAGGACTGTGTGCTGAGCACAGGGCTACACACATAATTGGTGTTCAGTAAACGTGTGCTAAACATATGAATACATAATTAAATACACTAATGCCAATAGATGACATAGACTTACCATAGTCTGGCCCTAATCCAGAGCCTATGCATTTGCCTGCCCCTAGACCTGGACAAAGGATATTTGGAAATACTCTGACCCATGAACCTAGCTTTGGATTTACAATGACAGCTGTTAAGAACTACTAACATTTGTTGACTACCTAGGACACACAGGGCATTGGACTAAATACTCTGCTTAGGATCACCTCATTTCATTATAGTGAAGGTCACTGTTGAGCCCCTGCATTGCAGCTGGTTTTAGGAGCCACAGACATAGAGGGACGAGAGCTGCCATCTAAGGCAACCCCTGGGTCTGGTTGTATAGCTCGACACGAGAGACTCAAGAACCCTGTTGGGGGTCTTATGGCTCATTCTCCAGAACATACATCTTTGCTTAGAGACCAGCTTTGAGGGAATGGCTTTGGAGTGACTGCTCCAGGGTCCTACAGAACCAGGTGCTCCCAGAAGCTATCTCAGATGACCCGGTGGGCTACGGCTGAGCCTTGGGAAAGGACTGCTCGAAGCTGCGGCCTTCAGTGAAGTGTGTGGGTGTGCGCGTGTTGTAGGTGTGCTGGACTCTGTTGCCAAGCCCCGCGCCCTTCCTTTTCACGTATCTTTCTTTTAATCCTCATAGCATCCTGACAGATTAAGTACTCTTGTTTTCCTACTGTATAAATGAGAAAACTGAGGTGTTATAAAGTGAAGATCCTTTTGTCCCTGCAGCTAACCTCCTTAGGTGGTACATGTCCACCACCATCCCTGCCCGACCCTGCCCCTTCCGTGGAAAAGAGACTCTTTACTTCAGGTCCCATTCGCTTGTACAGTTACATATCATGAAAGCTCTCTATGCTTTATTTTCCCACCTGTAAAATAGCTGTCTGTGATTGCCTTTTTATTCAGGTATGGTGTGTGGCTTGACACCCCATTGCCTGAGAGGTGGTGAGGGGACATAGCCTATAGACTAAGAGAAATTGAAAGTAACTGGGGTCTCATCTTATTCATCCCAGCATGAGAAGATCCAGCATTTCTTTAATAGAACAACTATCATAAAAGAGGAAGTCTTATTTTCCATCTCTAGGAGGACGTCATGAAAGAAAAGCGTGACACAGCGATTCAGATGTTAGGTCAGACGTAAGGAAGGGGCATGAGACCCCTTTGCCAGACCAGGGCAGATGCTCAGTGGCCGCCTTGCAGAGCTGCTCCCCCTGGGCCTGTACGGTCTTCTGGACTGGCCTGAAGAGCAGGGGGTAGATGAGCACAAAAGCCGGGGTTGAGATCCGGAGAATCAGCTGGGCAGGGGCAGAGGCAGGAGGGAGCCCATGTGCGGCACAGGTGCAGCCTCCAGCTCTAGGTACAGCCATGGGTGGGGAATTAGAAAGAGGAAAAGATCTTTCCCAGGAAACCAGGATCTGAAGTAACCACTCCATGGTCCAGGTTCAGGCCTGTGAGCTGGGCTCATGTGTGAGCAGCCTTGCTGGTGTGGCTGCCAGCAGGCCTGGTCCTCCCCACGGGGTGTGCAGGGCCCCCAAGGTCCTGGTGCTCAGAACAGGGCTCCGCCAGCCCATACACTGACGTCCTTGGCTACAGCCTATCCGACTCATGGGAAGGTTCTTTCAGTTAGCACAAAGGAGATGGTAGTTCTAACCATCAGTGAGGGGACACTGTGACATTCCTTCAGCAACAACATCTTGATGCCAGAATCAGATAGGAGAATCCATGTGTCCATGTCACCACTGGGCCCCACAGATTAGAGGACCAGGACCCCAGACACATCCTGCTGCTTCCACTTCCAAAACTCCTGTCCGTGTTTCTATGACAGCAATGTGACCATTTTACAAAAAGTTTGTGGTGGCAAATTTTTCTACTGGTTTTTGACTCAAACAAAAATATTATCTCAGACTTTAATTATCCCTATTTTATTTATAGGGAAACTAAGGCACAACATCCAAAGGCAGACAACGGATTAAAGCCAAACTACCAGCTGAACTAAGGTGCGACCTCCAGGCCCTTATGCTTCTACCCCAAAATGACGAGCTGCAGCAGTGAGCTATGAACAGGTCTGTCCTCAGTCCAAACCATCCATCCCTGTGCAGCCCATTTATCTACCAGTGCAGGTCAGTTAACTGCCATTTTCCGCACTTGCCCTTCACAGGGAATTGTTGAGACACCATAGGGAACTGACACATGACACCCAGTCCTCACTTGGGGAGTGTTTTGTAAGAATAAGCTGGGGGCGCCTGGGTGGCTCAGTCGGTTAAGCCTCCAGCTTCAGCTCAGGTCAGATCCCACGGGTTCGAACCCCGCGTCGGGCTCTGTGTTGACAGCCAGCTCAGAGCCCGGAGCCTGCTTCAGATTCTGTGTCTCCTTCTCTCTCTGCCCCTCCCCCTCTCATGCTCTGTCTCTCTCTGTATCAAAAATAAATAAAACATTAAAAAAAAATGTTAAAAAAAAAAAAAGAATAAGCTGGATGTCAGACCAGACCAATGGAATCAGAATCTCTATGGGTGGGACTTTTTTTTTTTTAACCTCTACAGGTAATCAAAACATGCAGTCAGGATTGAGAACCATTTTGTAGGAAATGCAGAAACAAAACCTAGGTCCTAAGAGATGAGAAGTTTATAAAACAGTAAGAAGCTCAGTCTAGGAGTGGAGAGTTTCCAAAACTCAGCAGGAAAAGGAAAATACTAAAATTGCTCCCTCATCCAAAGCATGTGAAGACAATGCCAAACTGACAAAAATCCCTAGATTTATCTCAGCCTTGAGTGAGTGAGGTCATCCCCACATGGTCAAGCGTAGGAAATCTGATTCTGGTCCAAGAAGGTACAAATGATTGAAACCAGAATCCTTGCCCCTTCTGCATGGCATTGCTATTTATAAGAAGCCTTCAAAAGTCCAGCGCTTATGAATTCCAGAAGTAGTAAATGATCTCCAGGAGCGACAGAGCAAGGCAGTCATGTAAACCGAATAATGAAAGACAAAGGAAATTGCCTCATGGCCCAATGAGAGGCTAATGGATGTTCAGACAGAGACACCAATGTGTCACCATTAATGATGTCACTCTGGGAAAATCAAGAGGCCGGAATTTTTTTTTTTCAATGCTCTGCCCCATGGTCATTTCACGTTTATTCATCTTATTCATCTTACAAAAGTGAACTTGAAAAGAAAATGTGTAATTGTTTAAAATATTAGTTTGGGGAAACAGGACAATTTCTTTTTCTTTCTTTTCTTGTTCTTCTTTTTTTTTTTAACCCACTGTCTCATTTTTGCCATTACTTCCCTGGCGAAGAAAAGCGATTTCTGGGATTTCTGTCATTAACCAGATGGCATTTAAATTCATTCATTCCACAGCAGCCTGCTGAAATGAAACTGCTCCTTTGATAGTATTAGCTACTAACACCTACCTCCCAGACAGAGAAGGTCAGAGAATGCAGCGCCACACACTTAAACAGGCCAACTCTTACCAACTTTTTACAAGTGCTAATGTATGCCTTTAATCACCAAGTAAATCAATGTTGATGGCTAGGTCCTCTCTGAAGTTCTATTTTCCAGATGTAGATGACCAAATTATAATATCCATGTGCCCAAGCTTTCTCTTCCTTTTCTGCAGGTGAAGTTTTACCTCTACAGAGAAATATGAGGGCGTGCTGGGCACACCAGTCAGTTGTTTCAAAGAAATTTTAATAGACTGCTACATATTCTAGCCAAGGAATAGAAGCTGTACAGCTGGGTCCTCCCTTCCCCCAGTGTGCTAATCACCTCTCCCACCTTTCTTAAAATGTTGTGCGCCCAGAAGGGATGAGATAATGAGGAGCAAACAGCAATTAAACATCGCCTCTCTTCTGTTTCAAAATGGAGGCTTGTCTCTCATGGTTTTATTTCTGTCGTGGGCCCCAGTCAGAAGAATGGAAATCTAAATACTCTTGGCTCAACCCCTGTATCTTACTTGGAGTACTAGAGTAGAAATCAAAACATTTCTCTAGCCAGTTGCTGCTGCCCAATACATTACCTCTGATTAATGATGGCTCGTGGCCATCGAAACATATCCACCAGTTAAACCATAAACATAGCTTAGTATAAACTTTGCATCTTTTTTTTCCCCCTCCATTTTCCATGAGGAGATTCCTGTGCCCAGGCTGACACCTCTTTTACTTTCTTCATCTCTGCCAACAGGGTAAATAAACATGAACAGAACTTGAGTAAATCATCCATACAAACACTCTCTCTAAACAACAGCAAGCCACTGTAAAAGTGAGAGGTTGCAATTATTAAAAAAAGATGAAAAGATGAAACTGTGAAGCATGCCTAGTGAAATTGCTAATAGTTGTCCTTTAAGAAAATGCAAGTTAGATCTTTTAGCCATGATATATATGACCCTAAAAAGTTATCCAAAAGATAAGTATCTTTCTACTTTTATATTGAAAATACCATGGACTCATTATAAAACTGAGACATCTTACTATAATTTTAGTCTCATTACCTATTTGAAAATTATGCTTTGGGGCACCTGGGTGGCTAGGTTGGTTAAGCATCCAACTCTTGATTTCCGCTGAGGTCATGACCTCCCAGTTTGTGTGCTGGAGCCCCACAGTGGGCTCTGTGCTGACACTGAGGATCCTACTTGGGATCCTCTCTCTCCTTCCTCTCTGCCCCTCTTCCTCAAAATAAGTACACATTTTTAAAAAATTACGCTTTAGAGGCACCTGATTGGCTCTGTTGGTTAAGCATCTGACCTGCTCAGGTCATGATCTTGCAATTCATGAGTTCCAGCCCTGCATTGGGCTCTGTGCTGACAGCTCAGCGCCTGGAGCCTTTGTCTCCCTCTCTCTCTGCCCCTCCCCTGCTCATGCTCTGCCTCTCTCTCTCTCTCTCTCTCTCTCTCTCTCAAACATAAATAAACATTAAAAAAATTACACTTCATATGTGGCAAATTAAAAGTCACATTTTTGGAGGAATAAGAAGTACTAGAGCTTAAAGCAGAGTCTAAAACTTAAAGTGTTCAACCTAACAGTGTCACCGAACTAGACACTGTGGCCTCACAAGACGACCTGCAGTGATAGCAAATCCCTCCAAGACTTGTGTCCTATAACCGTGAAAGGGGTGCGCTTGAGAAAATCATAGACAAATTATAGCGAGTTGGTCCGAGAGAGACATGGGCAAACAGGACAGACAACAAAATGTACCAAACTGTTCAGTTCCTTGAAGAGAGTGCACTAACCTAGGGCTTAAACTAGAGCGATTTGTATTACTCACCTGGTCTGTGCAACCAGCAGCCAGGCAGCCTTCTCTGTGCACAGCTGATGGAGTTTGGATCTACTCTGGGTACCAACGAGGAGTTAAGATTATGGTCCGAACAGAAGAAGAGATAATCAATGAAAGCCTTGATTCATTAGCTTCACCTAAAAGTCCACACTTGGAATTCTTTAAATTAGTGAGTTTGATTAATGTATTTACAATATGGCCCATTTGCTTTATTTCTAATGGTTTAATGCACGTCTCAGAAGCACACGGTTCACTTGTAATGAGATGTGCAGGGTGACAGAGCTTCCACACAGATTAGTGGCCTAAAGCCCCTGGGCACGCAGGAAGTTTGGTCAGGTTAGGGGGTCTTCTCTGCCCTTCAAACCCCTGCTTGCCAGAACATCCTTCCTTGCTCTACTTCCTTTTCCCTTGTCTTTGATCTTCCCCCTGTCTCCTTCCCTTCAACCTTGAACATGCCTGAAACTGCTCCATCGTTTAAAACATATTAATAGGGGCACCTGGGTGGCTCAGTGCATTGTGCACCTGACTCTTGATTTCTGCTCTGTTCGTGATCCCAGGGTTGTGGGATTGAGCCCCACATTGGGCTCTGTGCTAAGTGTGGATCCTGCTTAAGATTCTCTCTCTCTCTCTCTCTCTCTCTCTCTCTCTCTCTCTCTCTCAAATAAAAAACCCACATTATTGTTAAATGAACCTTCTACATAATAAACCCATTTATTGATACTTCTCTAAATTCAGTAAAACCTTGGATTGCGAGTAACTTGTTCTGCAAGTGTTCTGCAAGATGAGCAAACATTCCTAGTGGATTTTAACTTGATAAATGAGTGATGTCTTGCACGAGTAGTACTTGACACTGTAGGTCACATGATCACAACTGAGCTAGTGGTTGGCTCTCTCTCTCTCTGTGGGATTGTGGGTGACCATTTCCCACCCATGTTCGATGCTTGGTCTCCGGCCATGGTGTTTGGCAGAAATCAGTGATTTTTCAGAACGTTGGAAGGTGCCCTCAACTGGCACTAGTGTATTTTTTGTCACTTCAAAGCATCTAGGGGCGGTCCTTTGGTTTTCCATACAAGAATAAGCTTAGGAATGCATTGCTTTATTCTAGGTCAGACTGCCGGCTGATATAGACCCTTTCCTCTCCTGCCTTATTGCTAGTTATATTCAGTACAGTATATGACAATATGACAAGAGTTTATTAATAGTCAGTATCCGTGTGAGCATATGCAATGGCCACCATGCAGAAAAATATTCCATTGAGCCAAGAGGTAGCAGTGATTCTGTTAGTGATGGTGAAAGTTGTCCTGCACAATAACCCTCTTGTCTCCCTCACACCAGCCATGAAAGTTTTCAAAGGTAAGTGCAGGTTAATTTTATTTTTCTTTATACTTTGTATTTTCTTTATTATTTCATATTATATTACAGCATTGTAATCAGTTTTATATGAATATTTTTGGGCTGTGGAACAAATGATCTAAGTGTCCATTATTCCTTATGGGGAAATTTGCTTTGATGTGCAAGTACTTTGGATTACAAGCATGTTTCCGGAACGAATTGTGCTCGCAAAGCAAGGTTTTACTGTATTTATTTTCACAATCAAAAGTCTCAAACAAATGGGTGTGTTTACCATCATTACTTTCATAACCTCCATTCAATACTCTACTCACTGTAGCCGGGTCTGTCCCCAGCACTCCACTGAAACTGCCCTCATTCAAGTCATCAATAGTCCTCAGATTTCAAAATCGAGCTGCTGCTCCTGAACTTGTGCCGGTGACCTCTCCACTCTTGGGTCTGTCCACTCTTGGCCCTTCCCGCAGCACACCCTTCCCTTTCCCCTTCACTTCTGCCCTTCCCCATCTCCTAGATCTCCTCCTACCTTTGTGATCCCTTTTCCTCTGTGACCTTCCTCAGCTGGCTTTGCTTCATAACAAACACATCTGTTCTTGTTACTAAAATCCTTCAGGGGTCTCCCGCCTCTCATAGGATACAGTCTAGATTCCTTAGCCTGGGATGCCAAGCCCTTCAGGTGGGCCCCCGCCTGCCTCTCCCACTCACTCAGTAGCAACCTGTCATGCCTTCACCCCATCAGCCTCTTTACAGTCTCCCAAACATGTCAATGCTGTTTCACGCTTCTGTACCTTTTGTACAAAATGTTCTCGACGCCACCCCCATCCTTCCCCTGAGGAATTCCAGCTCATCTTTTAAGACTCAGAACAAAGGTGAGCAATTCTGAGAGGCCTTCCCTGCCCCCACACTGAGGCGGAGGCCCCTGAGTCTGCAGCATCAGTGGCACGTCTACACCTTGAGCTCTGCCCCGTGCTGCCTCACCTGAGGCCCACTCCTGCCAGGGTAGTGGGGGCTGGTTCTGCAGATTGTGGCGCAGGGCCTGGCCCTTCGTAGGTGCTACTGCATGATTAGGGTGCAGGGGACATCACACACTTATTTCCTTGCGTTGAACGGAATCAAATTTGTTCTGAGCTTCTGCCTGTCTCCATAGGGCAATGTAATCTCAGTCATCTTTGGGGCAAGCCATCTCCCCAGGGTCAGGGGAATGTCCCTGGTGATATAATCTGTAAAGAGCCTGCAAAGAGGGCCCTCTGGACTCTGTCCACACTTGTTACCACATCCAGGCTTATTGTCCAAATCCTGCATGGAACCAGGGGGCAGGTTCTCCTGAGGCCTGGGCCTTGAACCTTTTTGGCATAGATGTTCTTAAGGCCACAGCCCTTAATGTTTGGTTGTTTCCACATACCCTCTCCACCTTCCAGCAGCCCCCGGTGTGGGTGCTGTGGGAGAGCAGGGTCCCGGTGTTCACACTTCCCGAACACCCCAGTGATCCCGTTCATTCTTCCCTATTCAGGGACTCCCTTAGCCTCCAGTCAGGATGCACAACCTCAGAAACTCAAAGCCACACCTTCCCCCTCACCGCACCTCCATATCCTTCCCCTCCACGCCTCACCACCCCACCCACCCCGGCACAGAACAATGCAGTTCCCCTCAGTGAATGTAGGCAGCTAAAACAAAAAAAATAGGAATAAGGATGTCTTCTCCTAAAAAGTCTGTTTTCAAAGACAAGAGCCCCCCAGAACAAGCACACAGCAGGGTCTTCCTACCTTCTTGAGGCAGAGGAAAGAAGAACACAGAAAAAAGAACATGATACAAAAGAATATCTTGATAAATTATTCTGCCACAACCTTCGGTGAATTTAATCACTTAATTAAAAGCAGAAATGCCCATGAAAAACAACAGTGAATTCCCTCTCCCAGCCCTCCTCACTCAGACTAAGCCTTCTTATTTCTGCCCCAAAGAGGGAGACCTAAAAGTCTCTGGGATCGTCCCATCTGTGGCCCAGGACGCCACTCACATGGCCAAGTTTATTTGAGCTGCTGACTTGGATTGCTGACACGGGCATTTACAGCAGCTGCACTAACCCACTTTCTCTCATGGATGATTTTAATCTCTTTAATTTTTGCTCAGCCTGTGAGAAAACTGGGAGAGAGCATGGCTGGGAGGGGCGGGAGGTAGAAGTTGCAGGTCATGAGCTGAGTGGTGCTTAAATCCTGTGGGAGGAAGCAAACGCGTGTATAATCCTTTCAGGAAAACAAGCATTACTGGCGAGGAGAAAGCTGCCAATGTAACTTTGTTCCAAGAATCAATAGCACATTTTCCCTCAGTGTTTGCTTTTCTCTCTTTGATCCCCATGAAACCCTCTGGAAATGCCTGGCCAGCATTTTTTTTCTCCCCTCTGAGGCTGGGGAGAAGGAGCCACAAGCACCCCCTTGAGATTCCTCAAACGGAGGCATAAAGTCGGGGCTCCCAGGTGATGCTGGAGCCAGGGCGCCTGTGGGAGCTGAGGACCCAGGCATTTCAGCGAGGTTCAGTCACCACAAATATGCCACGGTATTTCCAAACATGTCACCACGATGCCCAGAAGCTGTTTAAAAGAGAATCATAAAAGAGAGGGTCTGTGACCAAAGCCGCTGAGAGCCATGACAGTTTGC
The DNA here is from genome assembly GCF_006229205.1 of Suricata suricatta. Lineage (NCBI taxonomy): Eukaryota > Metazoa > Chordata > Mammalia > Carnivora > Herpestidae > Suricata > Suricata suricatta. The sequence goes on from NC_043703.1 coordinate 118,083,705, forward strand.
AAACGGAAAGGAAAAGCAGAGCTGGCGGGGGTTAATGTTTAGCTTTGGTCCCAGGCGGTGGTAAATGCCTGCACGCAGAGAGGCTGGCAAGAACATGCCCTCTCCATGGGGGGTTTATGGTTCAAATGTTCTAAAACCACAGTCTGTAGTTACATAGTTTTCCCTCTTCCCAGGTAGCTTCATTTCAAGGAAGTTGTAGGCAGGACAATACCAGTGAAAGACGAGGGCTTTGTCGTCGAACAGGCCCCTGCACTCAGTTCTCGTTCTTCCCCTTACTCGGTTTGATGTAAGGCTAGTACTCGGTTTCCTCGGCTGTGGGACAGGAATGATGCTTACCCTATAGGACAGTCGTGGAAAAGGTATAAAGTGGTGTGTGTATCACATCATGCTTGACTCTAAGTGGTGAATACATGCCAGTTCCCTATCACCACTGTCTCCCCACAGCCTGTCATTCAAATCAGAAAATACTAAGCGCTGATTAATGGCAAGACCTATCCAGGCGTACAGAGAAAGCCAAGGAGTAGAAAAACCGCACTCAATGGGTGGAAGTAACAGGCACATGTGTTGTCATAAATCTATGCAGGAGGCACTAATCAATGGCTGGTCCTGACAGTCAGTTCCCAGGGTCCCCCAGAGGGTAGAGGTATCTGAGGGAAAGTTTTATGGAGAGGGGTGGACTTGCTCTGAACAAAGAGGCAAAGAACAAGACTTATTTTGGAAATCCTAAGAGACTTACACTCCTTTGGATCCCCTTAGGGGAATTTTGGGAGATATTTGGAAAGGAAATTGGGGAATACAGTTGATTGAAGACGATGGCAAATTCTTTGTCCCTATTCCTACAGAGAGGTAGCCCTCTCCTATTCTTGAATCTGAGCTGGTAGCAGAAACATGCGGTGCCAGTTTGGGATTTAGCCTTTAAGAATCAACAGCTTTTTCTTCCTGCTTCTTGGAACTTTTGCTCTTAAGACACTGTCTCTTAGAATCCAGACACCATGCTGTGAGAAGCTCAAGCCATATGTAGAAGCCATGTGTAGGCTCTTTGATCAAATCCCCAACTGAGCTCCTGGCCAACAGACAGTATTAAGACTCGCCATGTAAGTGAGCCATCTTGCATATCCCAAGCCCGTCTAGCCCCCAGATGCCACATGGAACAGAAGATCCACTCAAGTGATCCCGGCCAACCCACAGAAGAGTGAGAAATAATAAAATGGCCCCTGCTGTTAGATACAGATTTGGAGTAGCACGTTATATAGCAATAGATAATTGAAACAGGAAAGTACTTACGGGAGGCCTCGAACACTAAACACCAAGTGTATGCTTCATCATAAGTGTCACCATCGTCATCGCCATTGTCATCACCATCATCAAAACTGTTAGTAAATGATCACTATGTGCCAGACACTAGGTTGTAATTTTTAAATATACTCTTAAGATTTAACCTGCTTTTAAACTTGTGTGGTAGGTACTATTATTCATATTTAATAGTCAAGAAAACTAAAATTTAGAAAATTTTAGAACTATGCTTAAGATTATACAGGCATAAAAAAAAATAGTAAAGTTGGGATTCAACAAGTCACACCTGACCAGCCACAAATCTACCATCTTCTTCCTGCAAAAAGAATAAGCAATTGGCATGCTGCTAATTTTGGGAGATACAAACAACACTTCCAGCTGGAAACTGGCAGCTGGTTTGAAATACAGAAGCTGAGGTGCCTGGCTGGCTCAGTCAGTAGAGCATGCAGCTCTTGATCTCAGGGTCATGAGTTCAAGCCCCACATCGGGTATGGAGTCTACTTAACAAATACACCCCCCCCCCACATACACACACACACAGCAAACTGCCTGGGCTTGTCAAATCCAAGCCAAAAAATGGCAATGAGTCTAACTGCATTATTCAGTGACTGTGTAGTAGGTACATAAGACAATATAAGAAAGATAAGAATGAAAAGTTTTAAATAAGGGATAGGTCAGGAAATTAGAAACTATCTCTTTCTGCATAATCACTCCCCCCAAAAAAACTTAGTGACTTATAATAACAATAACCATTTATTATTTTTCACGATTTCTAGGGACTAGAAATTTGGAAGTGGCTCAATTGAGAAGCAGTAGCTCGGGGTCTCTCAGGAGGTTGACTGGGGTTTAAGTCATCTGAGGACTTATCTGGAACTGGGGGCTCCACTCCATTTGCACAGCTGGCAGACTGATGCTGGTTATTGGTGGGGGTCTCAGTTCCCCAACAGGTAGGCCTTTCCAGAGGGCTGTTTGAGTGTCCTGGTGACTGGAAAACTGGCTTTCTCCAGAGCAAGACTCCCAAAAGGCCAACACAGAAGCCACAATGCTGTTTATGACCTAGTCTTAGGAGTCATACACCATCGCTCCCACCTGACTCTGGGTTACAGAGCCATCCCTGACTGAGGCTGGAATGGACTCCATGAAGTCGTGAATACCAAGAGAAAGCAGTCATGGACCTCTCTCAAGGGCTAGCTACCACATTCCTCCATCTACTCTAAGTAATAAAGGCTTTAAAGCAGGGCTTATGAGGCTTTCACATATGTTTGCAGGACAAGGGAGCAAAGGTCAAGGAGGCTATTTGTGATGATCTCAGCCTGCATCACCATCATAAGAGGGTCTGAAGAGCTTACTTGGAAGGTGCTTCAGATATCAGAAAACTTTGAGAAATTCCTACCATCCATCTTAGCCAGCAACTCTGAAGCAAGAGATTCTCTAGGGACTACCGTTGACAATCGCAACTGACTACTGTACCCAAGAAGTTAGTTCATAAGAGAGTACGCCGCAGATGCCAAGAACTTCACACTGGCCTCCAGTGAGCATGGACTTCCCTACTCCCCTGCTTTCCAAGCTTCGGCAAATGCCGCCCGGTGGCCAACAAGACCCTGGGATCATAAAGAGAAGGGAACTCTGGGAAATGTCATTCCTGGTTTCTCCTTGGGCAATGCAGGGAATCTGTGGGTGGAAGTGGGTGGTGGTGATGCTGAGCTGATCACAGATATTCCAGCCAGAACTTTGGGGGATTTTCAGTCAATGAAACATGCATAGTACATGTAAGTTTGGCTTGAAATTCTCCCTTCTGCTCCAAAGATAGTAAAAACAGTTTTTAAATTTTTTAAAAAATTTTAATGTTTGCTTATTTTTTGAGAGAGAGAGATAGAGTGGGAGGGAGGAAGGGACAGTGAGAGAAGGAGACACAGAATCAAAAGCAGACTCCATGCTCTGAGCTGTCAGCACAGAGCCCAATGTGGGGATCAAACTCACAAACTGTGAGATCATGACCTGAGCCGAAATCAGAGTGATTTAACCAACTAAGCCACCCAGGTGCCACTAAACGTTTTTAAGATAAGGCATGCTCACAAACAAGAATGAGATAGCAATGAACAGGGGCTGAAGCCATAAACCTATGAATCCTGAAATGGACAGAGAGGGTTAGAATCCTAGCCCTTGAGGGATGTGATGGACTGAGTGTTTGTTTCCCCTTAAAATTCATATGTTAAAACTCTAATCCTCATGTGACAGTATTAGGCGTGGAAACTTTGAGAGGTGATTAGGTTTAGCTGAGGCCAGGAGGGTGGAGTCTGCACAATGAGATCTGTGTCCTTACAAGAAGAAGAAACACCGGAGCTGCTCACAATCACACAGGTCATGTGAGCATCCAGTGAGATGGCAGCCATCTGAGGCCAGAAAGCCAGCCCTCCCCAGGAACGGAATCTGCTGGCACCTTGATCTTGGACTCCAGAACTCTGAGAAATAAATGTCTGTTGTTAAGCCACCTAGCCTGTGGTGTTTTAACATAGCAATCTGAGCTAACTAAGACAAGGAATTTCAACTCCTGAAGGGTGATGAGACTTAAAAGCACCCTGTGCCTGACAAGACACCAGAGCTGGACTCACCTTGTGAACAATGGCCACTGAAAGCTGAGGCCACACTTAGGACTGCGGCTTGTTAAAGGGGAGGGTCTACAGCCTTACGCCAAGTGATTGTCACCTATCCACCTCTTGAAGAAGAGAAAGACCTTACATGTATTATCTCCTCACTGAAATCTACTACTTTCTTATTTAGCTTCATCTTTTTAACTTCCTTAAATTCTTTCATTAATTTAATAATTAATAATCAATTTATTTAATTATTTAATTTAGTAACCAATAAATTCTACTCTCTGCGTCATCTTATCCGTTCCATGTCATCAGTATGAATTTACATCTTTTCTTGCTGAAGTACATCCTTTAGTAACTCTTTCTCCAAGGGTCTATGAAAGGTAAGTACTCATGCTTTTTATACTTTTGAAAATACCTTTATTTTCTCTCCTCCTGTACAATAGTTTGGGTACAGAATTCTAGGTTGGCAGAGATATTCCTTCATAACTTTAAGGGTGTTACTATCTTCTGGCATCTATAGTTACTGATGAAATGTCTTTTGTCAGTTTAACTGGTTTTTTTTTTTCTTTTCTCTATTAATTGGTAACAATTTCTTTTTCTCCTTCATGTTCTGGGGTTCCCATTAATATGTCTATTTGCAAGTTTATTTCATCCTTCTTAGTATTCTGTAAGTTCTCACAATTTAAAACTCATGTTTTTCTGTAGTTCTGACATTCTGTGATTATTGCTTCTAATATTGATTGTTCTGCCATATCCCCTTCATTTTGTCCTTTTTTATATGCTCTTTAATTTGTTTTGGAATCTTTTTGCCTGTCTTCCATGTCATCACATTCATATATATATTTTTTTATCTCTTTAGCTCTACAGCTTTCTATGTGATTTCTACCATACCATATCCCAATTCATCATCTTTAAAGAGTTCCCAATCTAGAGCTTATGTTATGTATTGATTTGTATTTTAAATTTCAGAGAATATACTGACATTTCCAGGATTTCTGATTCTTTTTTTTTCCTATGTCAGGATTCTCCCACGTTTAGGATTCATATCAAAATTGTTTTTATTTCATAAATCCTTGTTCTTCTTAGGGATATTATTCTGTTCCTTAACTCTGGATATTATATTCATTTATTTCATTTATTTAATAACCTATATATAGGGCTAATATGTATCATTATAATATTATAATATATAATCAGAATATATTATACATATATGACTGGATGTATGAATTCCGTATAACAGTTCTTATATCACAACTGCTCTTGTTATTCCCATATTACAGATCGGGAAAGTGAGCTCTGAAAAGGTAGTTGAATAAAAGTCAGCCTTCCAGAGTAAGACAGTAAGAGAGAAAGGAGCTCATATTTATCGTAATGTCTTATGTATTTTAAAAAGGTGTATTTGTGGGGCACTTGTGTGGCTCAGTCAGTTAAGCATATGACTTTTGGTTTTGGCTCAGGTCATGATCTTATGGTTCATGAGTTCAGGCCCCATGTCAGACTCTGCGCTTAACAGTGTGGAGGCTGCCTGGGAGTCTCTGTCTCCCTTTCTCTCTCTGCCTCTCCCCTGCTTTCTCTCTCTCTCAAAATAAATAAATAAACTTAAAAAATAATGAAAGGGTGAATTTGAAGGAAGAAGTAGAAGATATCTGGTACAATATTCTATCAAATTAACCTCTAAGTTCTATGCAATTCTAATCAAAATCTCAGTAGGCATTTTCATCGAATTGGACACATTTCTTCTAAACTGCATATGGAAAAACAAAAAGCCAAGAGGTAGCCAAAATAATTCTGGGACAAAGAACTTACCTCACAAGCTATATAGGCTTACCGTACAGTAAGACAGCACGAGTAACCGCCCAGAGATGGACAAACAGACCAGTGGAATAGAATAAGGAGGATAGACATAGACCCCGTATAAAGTAGATACATTAAAGTCCTTGTTATAAAGTAGATTGAGGCATTATAAATCACTGGGGAAAAGATTATTTAATAAATAGAACTGAGACAACTTGAATTCCATATAGAAATTGTCACAGCTAGAAAATGCCTTTGAACCTCCATTTTACACCATTTGAAAAATAAATTCCAGATTGATTGAGAAAATAACAATGGCCTTGGAAAGCAAAGGCACTCCTAAACAAAACATAAAAATCATTAAAAAATCATAAATCATAAAGGCCTGCTTAATTTGATTAAATCAAATCTACAGCTTTAGTACAATAAAGGCCACTTTATTGAGAGGGATAAGTGTTCCTTCCTGGTATTCACAGAGTAACATAAATGAGTGATTAGCATATGAAATTCTAGTACAAGGAAAATGAAACATAACAACACTGAGCTTCCATTTAACATTTCTCAATAGGACAAAAGCTGAAAGTCTTACATATTCCTTTTGGCTAAGGTAAAGAATAACAGGAATGGTCTCTGAAGAAATCAGAGGCCTGTTGCTCTTTCTACCAGAACATATGAATCCATCAAAATGTTTTAATACTTTCCTACGTTTAGGAAGCACTGAGAGTCAAATAGGATAGCACCATGCACTGAAGCTGGGCTAACCTAGAAGCCCCAGGATTTCTAAGAGAAGACGGCCATAATGGAATTGGTGACCCAGAATTGGTCAGAGGGCTCCATATCCTGCAAGAGCCATGCTGAATGCCACTAACCTGTCAACTTCAGCTGCCTTAAAGGAGTCTTCTGGTCCCCACACCCTGTCTACCTCACATGTTGACCATGGCCATATCAACCCCTGAGAAAAACAGGAAAACCTGACCAGGCCTTCACACAGGAGAGACTCACGTGATTCATTAAATTTTCAGCCATACTAACTCTGAAACTAGAACATGCATTCGTCTGGCAGAATTCCCTCTGAGCCAGGATGAGTAAGGAGGGCTTTTTTTCTTTAGCAAATGTCCGGTCCCAAGGGATTTCATTACCTAAACTAGATGGTTCCCAAACTCTTTCTATATTAAATTCTAACCCTAATTGTGGTGGCAGTGGTAAGCTGGTTCCAAGTTAGTGAAGTTAATTCTCCAGGCCCAAATCTATCCAGGCCCGTCTGCTGAAGGAACGTGCAGAACATGATCAAAGAAGTAGTTAGTAGTTGCCAAGGAATCAAAGTGGAGATTAATAATGTAATATCCAAATTTTCAAACAGGGAGAAAAGTGAATCCCAGGAATTATACCAATTAGAAGGAGTCTAGAATATATTAGTGACTATGAAAATAAAAATAATAATAATGTAATATCCAAATTTTCAAACAAGGAGAAAAGTGAATCCCAGGAATTATACCAATTAGAAGGAGTCTAGAATATATTAGTGACTATGAAAATTTAAAAAAAAATTGAATGAAAGGCAATGTTCACATGAGTTTTGGAATCAAACAGGCCTTGAAAGCCAGCTTCACCCCTTAAGAGAAATACAAAGTTGAAAATCTGCTTATCTTCTTAGAGCCTCTGTTTCCTCTTCTGTAAAATGAGATTATTAATACTTACTCCACAGGATTTTTTTGTGAAGATTATGAGTGGATGAAGGTAAGACATTTATTATTGAACCTACACATACCAGTTGCTCAATAAAAAGTAGTGGTGATGCTGATGGTGATGAAGGTGGTGATGATTTATAAGCATTAGGAGAGACTGCAATGATCATCAAAGACTGAGAAAGACATACTAATAGTTGCTCAGACTGATTTCATTCACTGTTTAACTTGGGTCATCAATTTGATAAATGAAGGAAATACCATTAGCCCCAGTCTGTCTGCATTTTATGACAGCAGAATCTTTCATTATGTGTCCAGAATGATATGTTACCTATGAGGAAGAATCTTTGGGCTATTAATAACTATGCCAAGGCACTAATTTTGTTTCTATCCAAGATGCTGCCATGTTTAATTTATTATTTATTGATGGTTTGCGTCAATTCATAGTAAAGATTTACATTTAGACCTCCCTAGATATGAAATTAACTTATAAGATTGGGACAGTCTGTATTTTGTTGAAGATAACATCTGTATAACTTGCATTATCACCTCCCCTAAGGAAAACACTTTAATGTGACTTAAGCTCTCTGTAAAAGAAATTAAATACTAAGGAATAAGATTTCGTTGGGTAGGACTGAGCTTTGGAGAGTCACAAACCATTGAAACATAGAAATTTTTCCACTAATCACTCCCACTGAGAATGCATGGATTAAGATAGATAAATAACTCATGCATTTTATTTTATTTGAACAGGCACTACTCAAATTCATGATATCATAAACATTTCCTAATGTTATTGCCAACTTTTTATTTGGTATTCACATTTTATTTGAAGAGACATTCAGTATGAGTCGACACAGAGATACAGCTGCTAAAGGGGGTATCATAATCATGGGCTTTGTCAAAAAGCCAATACTTCCGTGTTGAAGATGGAAGTGGTAGAAAGTCTACTGGATGTTGTGTTAGTGAGACTTCTCGAGTTTGGATCCAGTGCTAGACAGCAAACCGCCAGTGAGGTTCTGACCAGCTGCAAACAATCAGAGTTGTGAGGCTTTGCCAAATATCACACAAGGAGACAGATCATATGAGGAACCAGATCACAGGAGGAAAACTCAAGGGACTCAACAATGATCAGACTGAAGAAAAAGAAATGTAAAAGGAATATGATAATTACATTAAAATACTTAAGGGAGGAAAACAGGCAGGAAATTGTGACTCAAGAATCCCACCCACAAGGCTGCCATTTATGAGTAAGAGTCATGAAAACATTAGCTCTCAAGGACCCAGAAAACACATGACTCAGCTCTTTTTCTTGAATGAACTGCTGCCACCATGTTTTTCTTATAAGTTTACTTATTTATTTTGAGAGAGAGAGAGAGTAGGGGAGGGGCAGAGAGAAAGGGAGAGAGAGACTCCCAGGCAGGCTTCACACTGTCAGCACTGTGGCCAACACAAGGCTTGAACTCACAAACTGTGAGATCATGATGTGAGCAGAAATCAAGAGTAAGGCACCAGCTAAGCTACCCAGGCACCCCCCATCACCATATTTTAAAAGTTGAATCCTCAGCTCTATAGGGTGTCGTGGATTGACTCCTAGAACAGAAAAAAGACATCAGGAAAAAACTAGGGACATCTGGAAAGTCTGTACTTTAGTCAATGAATGGTACCTATGTCAGTTTCTTTTATTAAATGTACCATGGGTATACAAGAGGCTTTTCAAATTCCCCTATTTTTCTCTTTTAAATATTTGTACTTCATGCTGGAGAGACTTCTTCTGGAGTTTTGAGTCTAGTCGTAGGCAGCAGACTACCGGCCTAGGAAAATAATTTTTAAAAGCCATTTGCACAAAGATGTTCATTACATCATTATGTACACTCGTGAACACTGGGAAACAGCAATATAGGAACTGTTAAATGATGGTACATCTCTATGACTACATGTCTTGAAGCTATTGCACGTGTTTATGAACTTAATATTAACATAAGGAAATGTTTATGATGTAATATGAAATTTAAAAGCTGGATACAAATCTGAGTTAGAGGCCCAACTGCTATGCAATTTAAGTGAATAGAAAAAAAGACGCACAAAATGAACACACATTTTCTCTGGATACTGGGTTCTTTTTCTGTTTTCTCTAATAGGTATTATATTACTTTCATAATAAAAATAAATCCATAAAAAGATTTGAGCGAGTTTCATTGTGTCAACGGTTTAGAGGCCAACCACTCCCCTCTCTCCCCCCAGGCTTGCCTGACTATAGAATGTTGAAGGGCTGCAAATTCATGTCTGAAGATCGCACGGCATAAAACCACTCATAAGGTTTTTTAAAAAACATGAACTATGACTTAATCCATTAGAACTGAAAAAAAAAAAAAACCACTGCATTTTTCTAAGCAGTCACAAATGGCTTAGAGGCAAGAGGGCCAGCAAGATAGAAAAGTATGCCAAAGATATCTCAACTGGAGATGAGTGTCCCGTATATAAAGATAGAAAACAAAGCCAGGGGGTGCAGGGGGGATTAGAATCTGTCACAGATCTTGGACAAAAATCTTAAATTACATTTTAGTGCAGACAAATATTTGTAAAATAAGTGTGGCATTAATCCAAGCTGAAAAACATATATTTAAGGATGGCATTTATCCAGAGCAAAGATTTAAGTGTTACTACCAAAAATGCATCATGCAACAATCATCATGCAAAAAAGGCCAAGGAAAATCCAAGTCACGAAGCTGAAATGCCACAGGCCAAAAAAAAAAAAAAAAAAGAGCCCAAAGCATGCAGGGATTGCATTATATCATGGACCACCTTTGCTTGAATGAGCCCATCATTCCTCCAGATGAGGGCTCCTTACAGAAAACTGATGAAAACAGAACCTCAAGCACAAAGACGAAAGAGAGCATCTTCCCATTTATATGGGGGAAAGTCTGGCCAAACGATACCAGCACCAAATGAGACCCATCTTCACAATCATCCTCGGGCATTTAGGAGTCCTGAAACTGTTGTGGAGACCAGCCGGGAGTCAGAATCCCTCCAAAGACACCCCATCCAGCTGGGCATTTTATTTTCTAGTGATGGCCCACAGATGTATATGAATTTTATGTAGGTTTTACGGATAATCCATTTGGTAGCCAGAAATATGGACTTCTTTTTAGCTCTAATACCAAAGCAAATCAAAACATATTTTAATAAATTTTGTTTCCATAAACCATTTAAAGGCCTGTTACTAGTCTGCGTTCAATTTCGTCCCTGTTAATTCTGGAAATGGTATCAACAGCCTACGTTGTTATCAAGCCTTTGGAATATATTTGTAGGTTAGTCTAGTATGTATATCCCTGTCTCCAGAACTTCAGGATTATGACTTCTTCCCAGTGGATACTTTTAACCCAAACAGTTAGACTACTGGGAGCTAATGTTCAGCAGTTTTGAGTATCTTGAAGTTTCCATTCCAAGAGCAGCTACAGAAACATAAATAATGATTCATATGCATTTTAAAAATCTGAGACTTTCTTTGAATACCATGAATTCATTTCCATCAAATATCTACAATTTCCACAAATCTGTATTCCCTCTGAATTCAGGGCAATTTGATAAGGGAAAATATGTCCAATTTGAATCTGAATTTCTTTACTTCCTTTAATAAATTAGAGGTCCTCTTGACATCTTTCCCCTGTAGTTTCAAGGTTAGTGTGTTCGTGTCTTGTCATTTCCCCAAGGATATAAAATTCTCTGAGTCATTGAGAGCCTGATAAATGGGGTCTCTCAGGATATAGTCAATTTCCTCAAATTGGTGATCTGAGAACAAGGCCAGTGAACCTCTTCTGACTATGTTAAGTAAAATCAAGTTTTATTCTCTGCTCCATCTTATTCAAATATTTCTCAAGATACAGTCCTGAAGAAAATTTAGCCTTGTTTACTTTCTCTTTCTTATTGTATAAGAAAACCTATACAAACATTCACAGGAGAAAATTTCCTGATAGAGTATGGAAACTATCTTGCAGTCACCTATCTTCTCTGTTAACATAAACGTAGATTCCAGTCCTACTCTCCACTGTGGTGGCCCATCTGTCACATGGAACTGAATTTTCCCAAGGTACTGTGTGTATCAGTTGGGAGGGGCAAAACCACACGTTACCCCAGGATCAAATAGCACATTGACCAAAACTCACTGAGAATTGGTCCTTTTTTCTCTTGTCCCAGGCTCCCAAAAGGGAACAAGACGAAAAGGAGATATAAGGGCTGTTTGCCACAGACCACTGTCCATGGGCAGGATTTTCCCTGCTCACTGGAGGCAAAGACCAGTCAAGGAGAAGTTGCAAGGGCACATATTTGTCATGGGCATGAGCAACTTACAAAAATATTGCCCCAAGCCACATGCCACAAGCCAAGGCTGCTCTGTGAGATTTATGATCTGTTTGTTTCCATCTCATTTGGGCCAGGTTTGTTGGAGGACAGTTTTGTTCCCAGGGGACTTATTAGTAAGGGCTGTAGATGTGTTGCAACTTGAAAACTGACTAGGATATGAATATGTAAATAATATTCAAAAACGGTGGACACATGCAGCTCATAAGTCAGGATAGGGTCTTTGGGGAAATGCCAGTAGACAGTACTATCAGAAACAAATCTGAGGATAGATTTTTTTTTACACTGTCTGGGTTCCTTCCTTCTATCTACCCTGTTTAGCTTATGTAAATAGTCTAGCACAACTATGAATAGATGATAATATTTACACTGATGAGACAAACCATCCAATCTTCCTTTGTTCTCTTGTTCAAGAGAAGCACTTAATATTTCAGAAGTATCTGACTGAATAGAGCAATATAAATCAGGTAGGATAAATTTGATCTTCTAATTCAAGATGGCTGACAGATTTCACATGGCAACTTCTTTTTTCTTTAATTTTTTTTAATGTTTATTTTTGAAAGCAAGAGAGACAAAGTGTGAGTGGCAGAGGGGCAGAGAGAGAGGGAGACAGAATCTGAAGCAGGCTCCAGGCTCTGAGCTGTCAGCACAGATCCCAATATGGAGCTCAAACCCACGAACTGTGAGATCATGACCTAAGCCAAAGTCAGACGCTTAACCAACTGAGCCACCCAGGTACCCCTCACATAGCAACTTCTGCTTTCACTCCAAATTCTTAGATAGCATAACCCACTCTTGGGACGCCTGGGTGGCTCAATCAGTTAAGTGTCCAACTTGGACACTTATGTGTTTGAGCCTCACATCAGGCTCTAAGCTGTCAGATTCTGTGTGTCCCTCTCTCATTGCCCCTCCCCTGCTCGTGCTCTGTCTCCCTCCCAATTTCTCTCTCTCTCTCAAAAATAAATAAACATTAACAAAATTAAAAAATAAAAGAAAGGATAGTCCACTCTGAAAAATAAGATGTGGGGCACCCTGGTGGCTCAGTCAATCAAGCTCAGACTTTGGTTCAGGTTATAATCTCATGGTTTAGGAGTTGGAGCCCTACATTAGGCTTGCTGCTGTCCGCACAGAGCCAGCTTCTGATCCTCTGTCCCCTCCATCTTTGCCCCTCTCTCACTAATGCTCTTTCTCTCTCAAAATTAAATATTTAAAAAAAAATTTTATTAAGAATAAGATGTATTGTCAGTGGACCAGAAATCAGGAAAAAAAGTCACTAAAACATGGAATATGGATAAGATTGGATTGAAAGAGAAAACCACAACCGAAATGCACACAGAAATGGGCACCTACAAAAGGCAAAGCAAAAACAGGGCATAGCCTATTAGGAGGGGAAAAAAGGAGGGTCCTGTAATCACTAACTGGATTCTTCTCTAAGCTTGGACTGTAGGAGCCACCAAGTGTATAGAATCCTTCCTCCTTCCTCCTTCCATCTTCCCTTCTTCCTCCCAAACCTCCCACTTGGACTGATCCACTTGGATCAGCAGCAAACAACAGGGCTATCCACGCTTACGGATGAGCAATGACCATGTGTGCTGGGACAGAGAAGCAGACTCTGCCCTTGGGCAGCTCACACCCGCAGCAAGTAGGAGGAGCTCTTCTGCCCAGGTCTAACTAGCAAGGGAACACAACTCACAGCAATTGGCTCCTTCCTAGCCAACACCTTAAGTGCACTCAGGTATAAGTACAGCAGGATGCAAGCAGGGTGCAATGCCTCTCTCCCCTACCTCTTACCCTCTCCTATGCAGGCTAGTAAACAGGCAACACAGGCAGCACCAGCCCATACGTGGAGAATTGCTTACAATCACAAATCCTCAAACATTGAAGGAAAGCTAACACCTTTATAGGGGGGAGGGGGATTCTTTTTATTAAGTTTTTTAACATTCATTTATTTTTGAGAGAGAGAGAGAGACAGGGTGTGAGCTGGGGAGGGACCGAGAGAGAGGGAGACACAGAATTTGAGGCAGTCTCCAGGCTCTTACGCTGTCAGCACAGAGCCTCACACAGGGCTCAAACTCACAAATCTTGAGATCATGAGCCGAGCTGAAGTCCGACGCTTAACTGACTGAGCCACCCCGGCGCCCTGGAAAGCTCGCACCTTTAAAAGAGACACCAGTCTCAAGGAATACACGAACTTGACTAGCGGAAAACAGAGGTATGGGGCAGCCAGAAAAAACAAACACAAAAGTTAAAAGAATTACTCAGAAAATAGTTGCAGTGAATATAACAGATAAAGGAAGAATATGCAAAAAATGAAAGGAATACCAATAAATCAATAATAAAAAGACAAGCATTCCAATAGGAAAATGAGACAAGATTTTAAAGAAGTAGTTTATAGAAATAAAAATATAAAAACAGTTTAATCTCACTATTGATTGGAGAAATGCAAATAAAATATAATTTTCACCTTTAAGATAAAAGTTTCTTAAGATAAATGATGGCAAAAATAGTGGGAAATGGTGGTTCTTATGTGATGATCCAGCCACCTGGAGAGAAATTAAAGAGTATCTATTAAAATGAAAGTCCTAGATTTTTTGACAAAGCC
>NC_043703.1:118098137-118099503 GCF_006229205.1 Suricata suricatta
AACAAGAATCAAGTAGTAGGTGTTATGACCCTCAGCCAGTGTTTCTTTCACGCTATTGCATTGGTTCTTGTGGCTCCCTTTGGGTCACCTGTTGGTTCACCAATCCAGTAGTCTGTGAGATTGGAACAGGTGGTGCATGATCTTGCATGAGGACTGCTGGACTTGAATGTCTTCAGCAAAAATTACCAAACCTAATGATACTAAGAGTCCCTGGCGTCCAGGGGTTACGTATATAAGATTCTGAGGGCATGTTCTGGCATATATTGAATGAGAATCCTTAGGTGTGAGACCCAGACATTTCTATTTGTGTTTGTTTGTTTCCCAGGTGATTCTGAAGGTCAGCCACCTTTGGGAGGCAAACTGCTCATGAATCATCTGCAACTGGGAGAAAGGTCCCAGCATCACCTATGTGTACAGATTATCTTAAACTAGATATTACTGGAATGTTTCTATTTATGTTAAAATTCCGGAGTGCAATGAGTTATTTCTATTCTCTAGTTTAGCCAGCCTGGGAATTCCAAGTTCTTAAAATACTTACTCTTCACTTAACTCAATGATGGCCTGGATGTCTCCAATGCTCCTGGACCAACCTAATGTGTGTAAATAAAAGGAAAACCTCCGTTAGTCATTAGCATTGTTTGCTAAATATTTATGGCTTTTTCGTCTCGTCATATACTAAGATTGCATTTCCTGGATCCCTGTGATTGAGTGGGACCACATAAATAACTCTGGTTAATGAGCAGAAGTGATATGTGTCACTCCTGGGCCAGAGCATTTTATTCCAAGTGCAAAACCTCCAGAATTCTCTCCTGACTGATAGCATCCTGGATGGCGTTGTCTTAGCAGCACGATCCTCTGACGGAGAATGATGCACAGAGTCTCCTTGCTGCCCTACAATGGACACATGATATTAGCAAGGAAAGAATTTTTATTGTTTGACGTCACTGAGATTTGGGGGAAGTTTGTATTATAACACCATCTAGCTAGCCAATGGATGGAGCCAGAGATGTTGTTAGGCTTACCACTCTGAAGCCTTCTATCTGTGTCTGCTGGGAAGGATATGCCCCATAATCAATTTGAATTTTTTGTTTTTCCTCTTTACAGACTTGTTAATCACAAAGTTCTATTCCCTTTCTTGCATGAATGAACACTTTCGCCCCTAGTAAACTTGTCGGGGACCTGCCAGAGTTCTCAGAATAGCCGGTAAGTGTTGAGAACATGATGTTATCAGTTGAAAGGTAATAGCTTGTGTTTGCCTATCACACGGGACTCTGATAACGATGAATCCACGGGCATAAACTAATTCAGTGAAAATTCTACTTGAATGTATAAAACACATTGTGTAATATTCCCTTTTCAGAGGGCC
>NC_043703.1:118099603-118101020 GCF_006229205.1 Suricata suricatta
GAAACATGTCTATAAGGCAGTCCTTTATTATTATTTTTTTAATCTTTATAAGACGGCCCTCTGAAAAGGGAATATTACACAATGTGTTTTATACATTCAAGTAGAATTTTCACTGAATTAGTTTATGCCCGTGGATTCATCGTTATCAGAGTCCCGTGTGATAGGCAAACACAAGCTATTACCTTTCAACTGATAACATAATGTTCTCAACACTTACCGGCTATTCTGAGAACTCTGGCAGGTCCCCGACAAGTTTACTAGGGGCGAAAGTGTTCATTCATGCAAGAAAGGGAATAGAACTTTGTGATTAACAAGTCTGTAAAGAGGAAAAACAAAAAATTCAAATTGATTATGGGGCATATCCTTCCCAGCAGACACAGATAGAAGGCTTCAGAGTGGTAAGCCTAACAACATCTCTGGCTCCATCCATTGGCTAGCTAGATGGTGTTATAATACAAACTTCCCCCAAATCTCAGTGACTTCAAACAAAAATTCTTTCCTTGCTAATATCATGTGTCCATTGTAGGGCAGCAAGGAGACTCTGTGCATCATTCTCCGTCAGAGGATCGTGCTGCTAAGACAACGCCATCCAGGATGCTATCAGTCAGGAGAGAATTCTGGAGGTTTTGCACTTGGAATAAAATGCTCTGGCCCAGGAGTGACACATATCACTTCTGCTCATTAACCAGAGTTATTTATGTGGTCCCACTCAATCACAGGGATCCAGGAAATGCAATCTTAGTATATGACGAGACGAAAAAGCCATAAATATTTAGCAAACAACGCTAATGACTAACGGAGGTTTTCCTTTTATTTATACACATTAGGTTGGTCCAGGAGCATTGGAGACATCCAGGCCATCATTGAGTTAAGTGAAGAGTAAGTATTTTAAGAACTTGGAATTCCCAGGCTGGCTAAACTAGAGAATAGAAATAACTCATTGCACTCCGGAATTTTAACATAAATAGAAACATTCCAGTAATATCTAGTTTAAGATAATCTGTACACATAGGTGATGCTGGGACCTTTCTCCCAGTTGCAGATGATTCATGAGCAGTTTGCCTCCCAAAGGTGGCTGACCTTCAGAATCACCTGGGAAACAAACAAACACAAATAGAAATGTCTGGGTCTCACACCTAAGGATTCTCATTCAATATATGCCAGAACATGCCCTCAGAATCTTATATACCTAACCCCTGGACGCCAGGGACTCTTAGGATCATTAGGTTTGGTAATTTTTGCTGAAGACATTCAAGTCCAGCAGTCCTCATGCAAGATCATGCACCACCTGTTCCAATCTCACAGACTACTGGATTGGTGAACCAACAGGTGACCCAAAGGGAGCCACAAGAACCAATGCAATAGCGTGAAAGAAACACTGGCTGAGGGTCATAACACCTACTACTTGATTCTTGTT
>NC_043703.1:118101120-118238330 GCF_006229205.1 Suricata suricatta
ATCATTAGGTTTGGTAATTTTTGCTGAAGACATTCAAGTCCAGCAGTCCTCATGCAAGATCATGCACCACCTGTTCCAATCTCACAGACTACTGGATTGGTGAACCAACAGGTGACCCAAAGGGAGCCACAAGAACCAATGCAATAGCGTGAAAGAAACACTGGCTGAGGGTCATAACACCTACTACTTGATTCTTGTTCTGATTATCTATTGCTACACAGCAAACCAGCCCAAAACCTAGTGGCTTAAAATACCAACAAGCATTTCATTTGCTCAAAATCTGCATTTGAGGCAGGGGTCTGCAGATATGGCTCTTTCTGTTCCATGTGTTTCCAGGAAGAAGTGCTTGCCTTGAGCTAGGGGACCCACTTCCAAGTTGGCCACACAATGTGGAGTGTCAGCAGGGGCTGTTGACCAGGGACCCCAATTCCTCTCTCTGTGTGTCTGTAGGGTGCTACTTGGGCTTCCTCCCAGCATGGCATCTGGGTTCCAAGAGTCCATGTTCACAGAGGAGGAAGTAGAAGCTTCCGATGTCTTAATACCTGAGTCCAGAAACTGTTACCATGTCACTTAGACAGCTTTCTATTAGCTAAGTGGTCACAGGCCCTGCCCGGATTCCAGGGAAGGGGTGCAGTTCTGCTCTCAGTGGGAGCAGTGTCAAAGATTTTGCAGCCATCTTTAATCTGCCACAGTCCTTGCTCTGCCTTTTGGGCCTCAGGCTTCTCACCTGTGAAACCAAAGAGTCAAACTGGATTACCTTTGAGGGCCTTGCCAATCCCCAACGGCTATGAGTCACTGGATCTGATGCATAATTTGCTGACTGACAAAGAAGCCCAGTCTGCAAGTCCAAGCCCTTCATAAACTAGCACACAGTGACAGCCTAACAGAGCCTGACAGACATGCAGCGCTCACAGGGCAGCAAAAACCCTGGGCACCAAGGCCTGACTGAATTTCCCACTAGACTCTCTGTCGTTTTTCTTCCCAAAGCCAAAATTGTATCCTAATTCCTAGAACCTGACAGCAGTTGCCCTGAGGGCTTCCTAACCATCCACATCATTCTTCCCCCATCTCTTGGGCAACAATTCCTAAGTTAAGCATGCAGTAAATGAACAAGAAATCTCAGATTGGCAAAACTCATGAGCACAACCAAGGGCTTCAGTAGGTGGGCCCTAGTCCCAAACAGCCTGGGTTCAAACACCCCCAGGACCACAGTCTAGCTGCAAGCCCTCGGACAAAGTATCTTCATTATTTTAAACTTGGTATTTGTTTTAAAATGGTGATATAGAGAGCACCTATCTCAAAGGGTTATTGCAGGACCTACTTGAAATAATACATATTAAACACTTAGTATGGAGCCTGATCCATAGCACACACTCAATATGTATTAGCCATTGTTTTTATTAAGTCATAATGCAAATAGTCCTACATTTTCCAGAGCCAGAGAAGATGGGTCTTGCTAGAATGAGCAATGTTAGCCCAGCACTGCTGATCTGCAGTAGGCCTGACCACTGGCTGACAGAGCTCCACGGGGAAAAGGAAAAGGTGAGCATGCAAACATCTCCTGCTCATCCAGCATCGCTGGGGGGACAGTCCCACTTTGACTGGGCATTGCTGGCCAGTCTTTTATTGATCCCAGTGTGGACACCCATCTCACATCCTAGGCCACCCGGAGCCTAGGGATATTTGTTGAGGGTCTATCATAAGTCTACCAGACTCAGGGGCTCCAACAGGAGGACCCTGCCCTCATGGAGAGCAGGTTCTATTGTTTACTATATCTGAAAGGCACACCTTTCAGAAGTCCTGGACTGAGTCATTGGAGTCTGGCCCAACTCTCAGTCCCACTTTGGAGACTCTGCAGCTTTCTCTGATACCCAAAAGCTGGCTTTGCAGCCTCCCTTATGGGTGAGTGGGTGTGCGCAATGGGAGGGGAAAGACTGTATACACACTGGACAACACTTTTATGACCATATGGGAATATTTTGGTGATGTTGTAAAGTGTATTTCCTCAGTGTTATTACAAAACTGCCAGCTCATTTCTGAAGAAATGCAAAACACAAACAAGCCGGCCTTGTTTGCTTTATCAATGCTGTACTGTAGTGCTGAGTGTAGGGAGCCGGCTGCCTCAACAACATCTTGTCCCGTCCGTGCGGACTCCTTCAGGGGATGGCTCCAGGGCTCCACGACTTCCTGAATAAGGAAAAAAGTCCGTGTCAGATGCAGGGGAGAGATTCAGACATGAAGGAACCAGGGAATAGAAAAGACAGTCTCTCACTGCAGTGGGTGACGGTCAGCTCCTGGCAAAGGCAGGGCACAGGCCAGCTCGCGGCCAGCCAGGCCCACAGAGTCCCTCACACACACCCCACGCTCCGGCCCTTCTTCTCAGTCACCTCCTTCATGGGATCCTCTGCCCCTGCCCCTCCTTAAACATGACCTCCCCCAGAGTTTCTTTTCTCAGGCCGCTCACCTGCTTGCTATGATCGCCTCGTGCCGTGGTCTTCTGCTGACAGATTCTAAATAAAGATGCAGCCAGGGCGTCTCCCCAGAGCCCTCACTCCCATCTATCCAGAGGTCTCCTGGACCACCCAAGGTCCCATGGTCCTTCAAACTCCATGTTACAGGTTGAATTATGTCTCCGCACCCCCCAACAAAGGACTGAAATCCTAACTCCCAGTACCTATGAAAGTGACTTTATAGGGAAATAGGGTCTTTGCAGATGTAATTGAGTTAAGATGAGGTCACTGAAATGGGTCCTAATCCAGTATGGATGGTGTCCTCATATGAAGAGGAAAGTGCCATAGGAAGACACACGCAGGGAGAAACCATGGGAGGACACGGGCTGAGATGGACCAATGTGGCTGCAAACCAAGGACACCAAGGGTTGGCGGCAGCAGAAGCTGGGGACAGGGAAGGGAGGAGGACCCCACCCAGAGTCTCAGAGGGAGCCCACACCTTGATGAGGACTTTCATCCTCTAGAACTGTGAGAGAATTCCATTTCTGCTGTTTGAAGCCATGCAGTTTGCAGGACTTAGCAGCCCTAGGAAAGAAATAACCTCAACATGGCCCAAACTGAGTTCTCCATTTTCTGCCTTTCTCAGACTTGCTTCTCTTCTGCTAATCTGTGTTGTGATACAGGAAACAAGCTGCCGAATCAGAAGTTTGAGAGTCCACTTTGACTGCCTCCCCGTCCTCATGCAGCCCATCATCAAGTACTGCCCCGTTCTCTGTCCTGGCTCAGCCTGGTCCCTTCATCAGGAGATACTATACTGACCTCTTCCCTGTTTTGCACACTTGCGCATCTCCCTTCATCTGACATCATCTGCGGCCCCCAGCTTCACTCACCCACTGCATTCTGCTAGTCCGATCTAAAACCCCTCGCGTCACACCCCTGCTTAAACCTTCCACAGTACTCCCCCCTCTAAACTCTAAACTCACAGGCATGGCCTGCAGGGACCTTCATGAATGATTTGGTTCCACTATAACTGCCTCCATTTATCTTCTTTCATATACTCCTTTCCCCAACCTTGAACTTGATGCTCAAGCAATATTAAATCACTTAAGGCTTTCAGAAAATGCCTTCATGTCTTCAGGCCTTTACATCCTTGCAGGGGCTGGTCCTAGTGCCAGAAACATCACACCTTCCTCTTATTTCCTGCTAAATGTCTGTTCAGTCTTTAGATCTTTGATTAAATGTTTCCTCACTTGTGAAACCTTCCAGGCTTCCTGCAGGAAATTTGTGGTAGCTTGTGTTCCCTCAATCCTGTAACAATAATTATCTTGTATTATAACTGGGCTGTTTACAGGCCTGCCTGTCTCTCTACCATGCAATTTTGAGGGCACAGACTATGTTTTATTCTTTGTATTTCTAATGCCTGGTGTTCATTCATTCATTTAATCCTGCTTTCCTCTATTCGTTCGACAAACATTTATTGTATTTAACACCTACCATAAGCTAGACAAGGCACAAGGGACACCATGAAAAATGCTACTCCTGCCCTCTTGGTAGTTACCATCCAGTGGGGATAAAACTAAGCTAACAGGGAGGGGGGGCACAATGCCACCAGGGATATAGGTACAAGGAGCTATCAGAATAGGTAGGTGGATACTTTGCCCAGCCCATGAGAAGGAGGTCCAAGGTATGTGGTGAGAGGAGAGTGTGGTCAAGAATGCTTCTGGGCCTGCACAGCTGGAAAACAGAGAGGAAAAGGCAAAACAAAGGGAAAAGAGGCTGGTGTGTATATAGACATCAGATCCCAGGGGACTTGTAAGTCCATTAAAGAGAGCGGACTTTATCCTGAGGGCCCAATGAGTCATAGAAGTATTTTAAACACTTTGTCCTTTTTTTTCCTCCCTTTAAAATTGCCTTTATCCAATTGCTTTTAATTAAAAACAGTGAAAACATGATTCTTATAATAAGCATAAAGGCCAAGAATACAGAAACAAGAAGTTAAAAATCTTTCCATCTCATGCCTCCACCTTGAGGTAGCACACGCTGTTAAGACACGCTTCTCGACCCTGGAATAAATACATGCAAACACAGTACAGGCCGTGCGTTGTTTTATTTGCTTATTCGAATTTTTTATGAAAAGGGATCACAGCATACACACTTTCCGCAACTTGCTCTTGCATTTACTATATCAGCGTCTCTCTAGATAAGTATGTTGATAAATCTAACTCTTTGTGATTGCTACATAATATCCCACAGCATGGAGGTACCGTGTTCATTCAGTTATTTTGTTGATAGATAATTATGCATTGCCCAATATTTTACAACAGCAAAGAGTGCCTCTGTAAACACCCATGTGCATATAGTCTTGGGGAGGGGTGTTTTCACATCTACTGGAATAATTGCCCCGAATAGAGTTGCTGGGTCAATGGTGCACTTTGAACTTGAATAAGCATTGCCAGGTTAGTTTTCCTGGAGGTTTCAGTGGTTTGTACTCTACCAGCAAGGTCTGAAAGTGCTCATCTTCCTACAGTCTCTCAAGCACAAGATGTTATTGGTGTTTTTAATTTTTGCCAATCTGACAAGTAAATCAGTAAATTTGAACTTCCTTTTGACCAATCCTTTTCAACTCCACTTAAATCTATTTTCTCTTCTGTGAATTGCCTGTTCACATTTCCCTACATTCCTATTGCCTTTTGCCATTTTATTCCCAGTTTATATGAGCTTTAAGTAAATTAAGGATAATGTCTTCTCATATGTGCAGCCCATGTTTATCTGAATCTATATTTTGTCATTTGACTTTCCTTATGTTTTTTTTTCTTAAAATTTGGAAAAGAATATATAGGCATGTGTCCCTTTTCTCTCCAGTTTTGGGGATTTCCACAATTATTAAAAATATCCCTTCTACTCCAAAGTTATGCAAATTTGGAAATTTGGAAAGTGAATTTTTCATTAAATTTTCTTCAAATATTGTATGTGCTTGTTTACCTAGAGTGAGATCTTTAACCCCAGCCCATCTAAGATTTATTGCTGCATATGGTATGAGGTATCTATCTATCTACCTTCCTTTTTTTCCCAGAATGAGAGCCAGTTAGGTCAACACCATTTCTTGAATCAATCATAATTTCCCCACTGAATTGAAATGTCACCTTTATCAAATTTTAAGTATGTCAACACACTACATTCATTCCTGACATCTGGCCTAGTCCACTGAGTTATTTATTCAGGTGCCAAAATATATTCTCTCGATGACACTTTATCTTAAAATGTAATATTTGGTGAGGTAAATGTCCCCAATTTTCTTTTTCAAAATTGTCCAAGTCTACAAGTGCTCTGTTACAATGCCGCACTATAGTTATGCGTTTTCATTAAATTCGTCTGTCTTCAACGAGGCTGTGGTTGAGAGAGCATCAGCAAACCCAGGACGGTTGCATGAAGGAGCGCCGGTCACTCGCACAGCCTCAGTCACCGCGGACACCCTTGCGAGCAGCCCCATGTGCCAGTTCCTGTGGACCAGACCACCTGGACATACCTCAGAACTCTGGACCTTGGTTGCTTTTCTCCCCTTTCCCTCAACTTCCAGGGATCGCTTCACCCAGCTCCTAGAGGCAACGTGCCCAGGCAAACAGGGCTGCCTACCTGGGGCTTTCCCTCCCCTTCAGGTTCCTGCGAACTCTGGGCACACAAAGGCATAGAGGACCAAATCCCTGCTCTGCCGACTCCTGTCTCTGCTGCAGCTGCCCACGACACATCCACGAGCCATGCTGCCGGCCAGCACAAATGCTCTCCTCAGGAGATGTGTCCCTGCTTGCAGACCACCCTTTGATTTCTCCCTGGGGCACCACACTTGACCCCCGACCCTGAGGTACCGTCACTCTGCCCCTTCCTTATAGACACTGCTGATGGCAGCAGGAGGGCAATAAAGTCAGAAACATGGTGTTACGGGTTGAACTATGTCCCCTGAAAATCCCCCACCTTGAAGTCTAACCCCCAGTACCTGAGACTGTAACCTTATTTGGAATTGGAGTGATGGCAGCTGTAATTATCATTAGCATGGGCCCTCATCCAATAGGACTGGTGTCCTTATAAAAGGGGAAATTTTAGACACAGAGGCACGCGTACGGGGAGAATGCCATGTGAAGCTGAGGGTAGAGATTGGGGTGGTCCTGCTAAAAGCCAAGGAATGCCAAAGACTGCCAGCAAACCGCCAGATGCTAGGAGAGAGGCTTTGAACAGCCCCCGCCACCCAGTCCTTAGAAGGAATCAGCCCTGCTGACAGCTTGACCTGGTAGCCTCCAGAACCGTGAGGCAATAAACTTCTGTTCCTGGAGTCACCTATTCTGTGGGACATTGTGACAGAACCCCCAGCAACTAATAAGCCACAGCTGACACAGCTGAGGACAAGCTGCCTCATCTCTCTGGTCTTTGCTGGAGTCGGGTCACAACAGGCTCAAAATGTGCTTGGGGCCACAGTGACCGTGGCCTGCAGCGTCTTGGCTCTCACCTGGTGGAAGCATCGCTACCCTCCTCCTGGACCCTTTGCACAGGCAGGCTGAGGAGGGGAGTGGCCTGGAGTTCAGGAGGGGCGTGTTCTGCCTAAGCTTCAGGAGTTCAGCAGGAAACAAGGCGTTCATCACAGCTCTGCAAACAACCCAAGCTTGGCATGCTGAGGCTTCTATGACTTATTCTCTGGGGCCTGCCCACTGTCTGCCTGACTCTCCGGTCCTCACTTTCTGAAATGTGTGGAGATGATCTGTGGTCATTTATTAGGACTGTGTCCAATCATTCCTCCTGCCACCCCAGGCAGGACCGTAGCCCAGGGCCTGCTCTTTGCCTCCTGCTCTGCTGGATGGTTGGATGGATGGATGGATGGATGGATGGACAAACAGGCAAGGGGGATGCTTTGAGCTAAACATTCTGTGGTACATGATTCAACAAAGCAGCTGTGAGGTCATAACCTCAAGGAGCTTCTGGGAACTGAGTAAGCCATCGAGTCCCCGTGGATCCCTATTCTTGCCACATGGACGCAGCATTTTTCATTCTCTCTGGGCTGAAAATTTCCCAAGTGCCAACCACCACAGGGAGGCTTCCAAGTTCCCTTCTGTTAGTGCTCCCTCCTGGCATCTCTTTACAATACTTCACACAAAGGAGGTTTAAATAGCCTCTGGCAATCTCCCTGGAACTCACAGCCAGCCCCCCAACCCCAAAGTCTACCAAAAGCTTCAGACAAAACCTAAACAGAAAACACTGCATTTATACATGGATCTCTTTCCCTGGAACCTGAGTAACTTCTTTTTAGAAGGCACAAGATCATTTTGAAACAACTGTCCCAGGGAAGATATACGAAGAAGCAAAACCAAATAAAACCCTGAGGCCTATGTGTCATTATATTCCAGAAACTTCCACAGATGGGAACTACACTGAGGAGGGTGGCTGCCAGAGAGCCAGGAAAAGACTGAAAGAAACGCTGGGGACTTGAGAACTGGAAATGGCGAGAACAGTGCCCTAGCTTGGCCCAACTTGGCTTTTAAAGAGAACCCCACTACTCATTAACCAGCCCTAAACCCTGCTAAGTGAAAAAGAAAAATAAATGAGCTCATTAAATCCAGAAGGAAGGAAGACTTGGATGCTCAACCAAGGAAATTCCCAACACCCAGTTAGAAAAACAAAGCGGTGTTAGGCACAATTAGATTCGAAGCCAGGAGTAGGGGCTGGTCCCCAAATGAGGGGTTGAGTCATTCTGTACTACCCCGTAGGGCTGGAAACAGGCGCCTGCAGGAGGATGGAGTGCTCAGAGTGTGGCTGGTAGGATGGTCCCTGTGGCTTACCAATTCAAGTGGTCCAGGTCTTTGGTCACACTGGTGGGGAGGTCAGTTGGGAAACACGAGGGGAAGTTCCAGGAGCATGACGAGTTCAACCCATCCTGCAGTAACTGCCAATGACAAATACAGCCTCAGGTTTGGCTTATGAAAGCTGGTCATTGCTTCATCCTTTCCTCCCTGTTCATCAGCCGCTTACTGAGGACTGACCATCTATATGCAGACACCATGCTACATGCATCTCTGTACCTGCCTGCCTTGCGCTGCTCCCACTGCCCTCTCTAGGTTCCCCGCTCCTGGCCTCAGCCTCACCCCCTGACCATGGACCCCTTTTGAGTGAGATGCCTTCTGATCTCCTTGTTCTTGAGTGGTTGCCGCTCTACTCAACCCAATGTTGAGTGACGCTACTCATCATTCCTGGCATCTACTTTTGTCTTGAGTAAAAAAGAATTCCCTCCTACCAGCCTCTGGGCCTAAACAAACAATGAATAATGCCTTGAATAATGTCTGTTGCACTGGGGCCCGGACAAGAACAATGGGAACACAGACGAGGGAGTGCCTGGCTCCACCTGTGTGTTAGGGGAGCCATGGGGAAAGAAAGCCTTCTTCTGCAGCGACAAACCTTTCCCAAGTGGAGGAGGGTAGAGGATGAAAGTAACTCCAAGGAGAGCAGCGGTGGGAGCCAAGGCTCAGAGATGTGAACGAGGATGCCAGATTTAAAAGAACCCATATGCCACCAAGAAAAAGAAGTGGTCATGCTCCCTCTGTGTCCTTTGCTCCCACCCACTCTTTCTGCCAGGAACTGTAAGTCAGAATGATTTTCATGGCTGACTCATAGGCAAAGCTATCGTTTGTCTAAACTTGAAATTTCATAAGGAACCCTGAAATATGGCAAGATCCATTCCCAATTATATTCTCCTTGCCATCTTCTTCCAAAGTAGACACCACTCCCGAGAGGCAGCACAGCATTATGGGACAAGGATGAGTTGTGGAATCCTAAGATCTGAGTTTGAATCCCAACTCCACTAATGACTAGCTGTGTGACACTGGACTGGTTACTTAACTTCTCTGAGCCACACTTTCCTCATCTGAAAAAGGGGGGTAATAAAGACATACCAAATAGACTAGTCAGGAAATAAGAAATAACATACAAAGTGGTCTCACTCCCTCCAGATGCTTTGAGTATAGCCCATCGTCAAATATGGCAACCAGTGTTATCCTGGATAGTGGGATGTATCACCCCACCCTGGGAGGCTTCTGCTTCCCTCCATGCCTGACTCCTATTCAGTAAGACAAGAGGTGGCTTAGTCACTGGTGTGACATCCAGCCCTCTGTGACTTCCATCTCTGCAAAAAAACAAAAAACAAAAACCCAAAAAACAAAAAACCCTCTGCATCAGCATGGAGTCCACCCTTTGCTCTTGCAAGCTTTAAAAACTAATTGCCATGCATGAGCAAGCCCTTGGAATCTAAAGTCACTTCCTTAAGTCGGAAAGGTTGGATCTCTGCACTCTTTCCAAATGTGCTCCCAGAGGTCTGCTCTGAAGGTCAGGGCCACGGACTGTTCTAGATCTTAAGGCATGTTAGACACAGTTTTACTTTGAGGCAGACTGACTTACAAGAGGGGTGCCTGTGAAAGATTAAAAGATTACACTTGTAGTCCCCTGCTTCCGTGAGAAAAGTGCCAACTTTTTGGCCTGTAGACTCAGACAGAAAACCAACGTGGCCTTCACGGGCTGCTGAGCAGAGATGGAGGGGAGGAGCAGGGAAGAGATAGGGCATCCTGGACTCCCCTGACGAGTCACCGAGGGTAATTTTCTCAAAAGTCTAGATGGGTGCCAGTAGCCCGCTGTCCAGACAGGGGAGGTGATACAGCTCGCTCTGTGCTTGGAGTTGAAAACAATAGGCTCGTTAGGATTCTCGGCAGCCTGTGCTGCCCTGGGGCTCCAGGGACCAGCTGGCACCTGGACGGCGGCTGTGAAAAAACACTGGAGGCAGAACTCAGCTGAGCTGCAACCTCGTGAGCTCAAGTGGGGGTCACCCCTGGCTGAGGTTACCGCTGAGGGAATGGGGTCACCCGCCCCGGGAGAACCTGAGCGGCTGCGCGGGACGCGGACAAAAGCCGCTTTGTGGAGGCAGTGAGGCCTCCAACGGCGCCACCGTGTGGCAGTGCCGGGCAGCGCAGAGGAGGACGCCGAGGATCCCAGGGCCGTCCCTCGCACGCGCCAGGAACCTTCTCCCACCTTCTCGGACAGGTGAAGGGGGGGACCTCAAGGAGAGGCCGGTTTTCTGCTAAGTAGGTGGCGGTTACTTGCCGTGTGTTGGAAAACGAGAGCCATATGCCCGCCTTTGCACAGCAGGCTTGTGGAGCGATCGTACTCACTTCTACTCAGCTGAATTTAGTCCCAACTGATAGCCTCACCTGAAAATTGATGACCTAAAGGCCATTCAAAGTGAATGAATAAGGACTGCGTAGATGGTAGGCTGTCCCGCCCCGGCTGGTTCCGGGTTCCTGACTCTCAGAACAGACATTTTGTGAGCGAGGAGGGCGGGAGCAGAGGAGCGGTGAACTGAGAGTGTCTGAACTTGACACTCCACCTGCCAGCGTTTTCAGCTACACTGTAACAGAGCTGGCAGATGGGACTTCTGCCGTAGTCTCGCCGGCCCCGCAGAGCTGGGTGTGAAGCAGCTCCCCATATCTACAGTTCATTGGAAATCTCCTGCAGCAGGTTCTGTGATCCCGGAGTTCTGTCCCTAATTGAGAACACAGAAGGGTCTATGCAGTGTCTGGAGAGGAGGGGAGGAGCTGTGAAAAGATTTCTTTGGAGGGCACTGTGGCCAAGTGCGCACTTCGCTTTTCAAGGAGTGTTGGGGGGCGGCCTCCTTCCCTCCAGCCGGAGGAGTGGCCTTCCAGGGCTGCCGCAGGACAACCCCCACCCCCACCCCCGCTCCCGCGCTGTGTTCCCACTGGGGGCGGGTGGAGGTGGGGGGTGGAGGGCTGGGGCAATGGAGGGTGGAGTGGTGGGGGTGCGGAACGGTGCTGGAGGTGTTCCGATTGCTGAGGCAGCCTGGGCTGCAGCACAGCACACAAAAAAGCTGCACCTGACAGCTGCTGTCCCAGGACTCATCAGTGAGGACCTGCGAGTGCTTCCCAGACCCGGAAGAACCCGGCCAGGGAGGTTTTAAGCTCTGCCGGAGAGCAGTCTGGGAGGCCTAGGGGACCCCAACAGTGAGAATCCACGCGCAGTGGGCCACCGGAGAGCCAGGGGCTCGGGAGAACCTAAAAAGAGACAAAACACGCTGCCTACATCCCAGCGGCTGTGGTCAGAGGGAGCCGCAGAGGATCTCTGAAGAGTCGATGCAGGCGGCACAAGGGCAAGACTCAGCTTCAGATGTTTGCCTCCTGAGGAGGATCCCTTAGACACAGCCCCACCACCGGAGACCCCGATTATTTCACCCCCGGACCAATTGCCAAGGGGACTGGAGCTGAGAAAGTGAGAAGCTGACCACCCGCCTCTTAGCAGATTTTCACCAACCTTCTGCTACAGCTAGGCGGAAGGAGCAAGACTGAACGCTAATTTCCATTCCTTTTTTTTTTCTTTTATTACACAAATTAGCCTTTCTAATTATCTGAGTGGGACAGTTCATAATGGAAGTGATGCAGGACTGTTATGGGCCAAGTGAGAGAGTGGAAAAGTCAAGGGTCCTAGGCAAATTTTAAAAGGATGGTAGAACAAAAAGAAATATGTGTTTTGATTATGTCCACTTGGGTTCGTTTGACATAGAAGTTGCAGTATATGTAACAAATCTTTACCGGGCATTACCTGTGCACTGCACCCTGTTGGCGAGCTTGAACTTCTACCCTCCAGAGCCTTCCAGTCGTGCTGGAGAAAGTCTGGTGCCTCCACCTTTAGTGGGCATAGGAAATAGCCCAAGCCCTGGGGATCACTGCAGACTAGGTGCCTTTGATTTCAGAGATCTCTGAGGTACTCCTTCTCTCTCTCTCTCTCTCTCTCTCTCTCTCTTCCTTTCTTCATTGAGGACTCCATGGCGATGGCCTGCTCCATGAGACTCTGCCCAGCTTTTAGAGGACACTGCACTCCAGGAAATGCCCCAAACCTGAAGATGCTCTTCAGGGCCAGGGAGGAGGCTGAAGAGGCAGTTCTGGTCCTAAACTTCCCTGATTCTCCCTGTCACAGCTGTTATCAGCTCTCTCTCTGCCCCACCACCATCCCCAAACCATCTGCAAGGTACAACTCTTCCCCCAACGACTCACATCCTGTCTATGTCCCTGAGCGGCCCCCCATCCAGCATCCAGTCTTCTCAGGACCATGACCTGCCCCTCAGTCATCTCCCTGCCGCTGTCACGTTTCCAGTGACAGACCAGTCAGCAGTAACCATCATCTGCAGTCCCCTTCCCATCCTCCTCACATCCTGCCCCTGCCTAGAAGTGAGGCCATGTTGTGATCCTCACTTTACAGGTGACAGAGGTCCATCATGGTGGGCCATGATATGGGTGCTGAGTGGCAGTGTCAGAATTAGAAGGGATGTCTCTGGTAAACTCGTGGAGGAAGTCACCTTTGACCTGAATCTTAAAGAATGAATCAGAGTTAGCCAGATGGTGAGGAAGATGGGCTTGGGAAGGCCATTTCAGGGTGGACTGTGCTTGCAGGCAAGGAACCAAGAAAGATCTTAACTGATCATATACTGTAATTTTTTCACTAAGTCCTTTGATGCCACCTCACTGTGTGTGGCAGAAAACCTAAGCCCGTCTCCAGGCTGTTGAAAGCCCTGTTCACTCTCCAGCCTCGGGCCACCTCCAGCAGGCTCCCAGCACTCCAGGTGCCATGGACTTCTCTCTGCATACTTCTCATGATTTCACCCTCGGTGCCTTTGCCCGAGCATCTCCCCCTTGCATCCTGGCAAGATTCAGCTCAAACGTCAGCTGCTCTGTGAACCCCATTGGCCCCCATCAACACAGTTATACTTGCTTCCCTCAGACCTACACACACAGCCCTCACATGTGCATTTGTAGATTTGCCGGCTGATCCAGGGGCTGTGCAAAAGGTCTTCACAGGTAAGGTCTGAATTATGCATCCCATCCCCAGTGCTGCAGTATAGCTGGCACAAAGTCGGTAATCAAAAAACTGGGAGAAGGTAGAGAAAAGGGGAAGAGAGGGAAGAAGTAGCCAAGGCGTGTTGATTTCAAGGTCACACCACTGGGACTCTATAAAGTACTCATGTCTATGTTGGAACTCAGAGAATCTTGTAAGGTTTCATTAGGCTGTAAGTACACCAACCACACTTTTGTGGACACAAATTTCATTTTCAAAACAAGATAAGGTAACGTGGGAACATTCTTTTTTTTTTTCTACAGGGTTATATTGCATTTCAGAATCTACGCCCATAACGAACTCATCCTCTGGAAGATCAACAGTCTGGTGCTTTCCCACATCCACCTGTTCCCAGGGGCCACTTCAGCCAGGCTCTGAGATTTCACTGCACCCAACCCACGTCTACTTTTAAGGCTTCAAAGGGTACTTCTGCTTATTTGTTTTTCTTGCAAAACACCCAGATTAGTTTTCAAAATCTCAGCTACATCTAAGGCAAGTAACTTATAAGAAAGGCAAGGGTGGGTCACTGAGTCATTATTACCTGATTTGTCGCCGGCTGCTTGCCTCTCGGCCCCATTCTCTAGCTCAGCTTGGCATAGCTTCTGAGTTGTTCAGTAAATGGCCCTAATATCCACCAGCAGGCTTGTCAGCCAAATGAATTATGGTGTAACTACAGGATTTAACACTCTGCAAGCGTTAAGAATGCATTGAACATGCATGTGTGTTGACCCAGGAGACTGTTCCTAACTTCTTGTTGGGTTGATATATACACTTCTTTATGCAGACAAAAAGGATCTGAAATATGTAAACCAAGATATTTATTAGTTTTGTTTCTGTAATCTTCAGAGTTTTAATGAGGAACTCAAATTGTTTGTCAAAAAGTAATAATTTGAAAAATTTAAACTTACTGATCAAAGTAAAAAGATTAAATATATATTATAGTTTATGCTGGATCCCACGTATATTACAAGGTATCATATTACAAGGGAGATTTTACAAGATCCAGAGACCTACATTCCCCAGCTTTTGTCACCTGGCGAAGCACTACTCCTATTTCAAGACGGTGTTCAGTTGCTCCATTTCTGGGGACTCTCCCTGCCCAGTTCTGTATAAAGGCCATTTCCAAGCATTCCTCCAGTCCACTGGGCCAGCTCTTAGCCCAGCAACATGATACGTAATGGTTTTCTCAGAACACTCTCTGAGCCCTTGTGAGGGGTTTATTCAGCTCCTTGTCCCTAGGTCTACTTGGCACATTGAATGATGGATGACCCAGGGGCACCTGGGTGGCTCAGTCAGTTAAGCACCCAACTCTTGATTTCGGGTCAGATCATGATCCCAGGGTTGTGGGACTGAGCCCTGTGTGAGCACAGAGCCTGTTGAAGATTCTTTGTCTCTGTCTCTCTCTCAGGAAAGGAAGGGAGGAAGGAAGGAAGGGAAAAGAAGGAAGGAAAGAAGGAAAACAGATAACCCAATATATTAATTGATGTGTGATGTGGGGCATGTCATTGCTCCTCTATAAATCTCAGTGTCCTCATCATTAAAATGGGGATCAGTGCGCCCATCCCAAGAGTGGCTGTAAGGATTGAACCAATGCTTTGTGCACTGAAAAGTATGGTAGAGCTCAGAGGACCTCACAAGGAGAGCAGATTTGACAATCAGCACCTGAAGTCCATACCACAACATATCTTGGTCCAGCCTAGTCGTTGGCTAGTGAGATGGAGAGTTCCATTAAAAAATCACTTTGTCCAAACAGTGAAGGGGAGTTTGTGTATGTGTTTTTGTTTGTTGTGTTAAGTGAGAAGATGGTGGTCCTTTAGCCTCCAGCCCTCTTGCAAGGTCTCCACCAGAGGGCAGTCTAAACAGAGCCACATCTTGGCCTTACAGAGCCTGGAAGGACATGGTTTGTAGAACCAGAATCTTCCCATAGTTACAGTATAGTTTTGAGCAACACAACTATTTTATTTTTGTTAATGTGAATGGAAAGTCTTCTAACCTGTGTCATAAGTCAACACAACACTGTAAACAGACTTATAACCATTTTGTGTTATTATGCTCACTACATTTTCTTTCTAGGTATTAACATCATGTACAAATAGTAATGACAGTTAACACTGATTTTGGTCTTACTGTGTTGCAGACACAATTCTGAATTGTGCATGTATTTGGTTATTACGTCTTCAGAACAGTTATAGGAGATGGGTGCTATTACTATCCCCATTTTCCATATGAGGAAACTGAGGCCCAAAGTCACAAAGTACAGCATGTGAGCCCTGGCATCTTGGCTCTGGAACCCACATGCTGGACACTACACCATGGCTGTCCGCAGCGCCCCACAAAGGACACATGATGGAGAGAAGAGCTGGGTATGGACTGTGAGTTCATTTCCTATTCCATTATGAAATGAACATACATGTATTTTTAACTCATTTTTAAGTTTTAATTTTTTTAATGTTTTTGTGAGAGAGACAGAGACAGAGTGTGAGTGTGAGAGGGGCTGAGAGAGAGGGAGACACAGAACGGAAGAAGACATTTGCAAATGACATCAGTTAAAGGGTTAGTATCTAAAATCTATAAAGAACTTATGAAACTCAACACCCGGTAAATAAATAATCCAGTGAAGAAATGGACAGAAGACATGAACAGACACTTTTCCAAAGACATCCTGATGGTGAACAGACACATGAAAAGATGTACAATATCATTCATCATCAGGGAAATACAAATCAAAACCACAATGAGATGCCACCTCATGGCTGTCAGGATGGCTAAAATGAACAGCTCATGTTGGCAGGGATGTGGAGAAAGGGGAACACCTTTGGACTGCTCCCGAGAGTGCCAACTGGTGCAGCTACTCTGCAGAATAATATAGAGGTTTCCCCCCAAATTAAAAATAGAACTACCCTACAAATCAGCACTACTAGGTATTTATCCAAGGGAAACAAAAATGCTGATTTGAAAGGCTACATGCAC
The DNA here is from genome assembly GCF_006229205.1 of Suricata suricatta. NCBI lineage: Eukaryota > Metazoa > Chordata > Mammalia > Carnivora > Herpestidae > Suricata > Suricata suricatta. Next base: position 118,117,467 of record NC_043703.1, read on the forward strand.
CCCAATGTTTACAACAGCACTATCAACAATAGCCAAATTATGGAAAGAGCCCAAGAGTCCATTGACTGATGAACGGATAATGAAAATGTGGTTTATATATAATGGAATATTACTTGGTGATCAAAAAGAATGAAATCTTGCCATTTGCAACAACATGGATGGAACTAGAATGTGTTATACTAAGCAAAATAACAGAAAGATAAATACCATATGGTTTCACTTATATATGGAATTTAAGAAACAAAACGGATGAACATGGGTGAAAGGAAGGAAAAATAAGATAAAAGCAAAATGGGAGGCAAACATAAGGGACTCTTCAATATAGAGAACAAACTGAGGGTTACTGGAGGGGGAGTGGGTGGGGTGGGCTAAATGGGTGGTGGGCATTAAGGAGGGCACTTGTTGGGATGAGCACTAGGTCTTGTATGTAAGTGATAAATCACTAAATTCTACTCCTGATCATTAAAAAAAAAAAGAAAAAAAGAAAGTAATGGGAAAGAAAACTGCATCTTTGTCCTCAAGGAATTCACAATGGTCTGATTAGATTATGAACTCTAAAAACTTTAATTTAACCTTGGGTAAAATGATAAGATGACAGAGATTTCACTAATATTCGACTAGAGGTACAGATACAACCATGTTGACGACTACTTTGAGAATTCCTAGTTTCGTTCTGGCTATTGTCCTTCTCAGTACAGACAGAAAATGCAGGTTAGGGAATATCATGTTCTGAGGACTGGAGGAGCAGAATGAACAGAACACAGAGGCCAAATAGGGTAAGGTCTTCCTGAAGTTTGAATGGATGCAGGTGTTTCTTATTATCCTAAATTATAATTTCTTTAGTGTTTATGGGCAGGAATCAAAAAGCTTCATGATTTACCACATTTATTAACTTGCTATAAAATATTTGTTTTTCACAACAACTGCATGTTTGAGATTCAACATTATCTTTGGGCTCTTAGCCCATGGGAGGGCAGTCTATAGCCCAAGGGCCAAATCTGGCCTGCCTTCTGTTTTGTTTTGTTTTTAATTTTTTAAATGGATATTTATTTATTTTGAGAGAGAGAGAGAGAGAGAGAGAGAGAGAGAGAGAGAGAGAGAGAGAGATATCAAGCTCTTGAGCAGGTGAGGGGCAGAGAGAGTAGGAGAGAGATAATCCCAAGCAGGCTCCACACTGTCAGCTCAGAGCCCACGCAGGACTGGATCCCACAAACCATCATGACCCAAGCTGACACTTAAATGACTGAGCCACCCAGACGTCCCTCCTGCCCCTATTTTCACATGGCCCAAGTGTATTAACCATGTCTTTTATTTTCTGTATTCTTCTGCTCTGACACCTGGAGCCTGGCCTTCCCTGAATTAGCCAATTCTCAGAAATGAGCACACTTTTCAAATACAAACCAACCAGTCCAGAACCCACGAACCCAGCCATCTCCTTTATTGGGCTCTCACACTCCAGGCCCCTATCCACCTGCCCTAATCAACCCAGGGCCAGGGCCTGGATAACCAGGGACAGACCCTATGCCCCAGAGCCTGCTGGAATTATTCAAACTAGCCAATCCTAAGCCTGCTGGCCCTGACTCACTCATTCCTTCCCACAGAATCCAGAAAAAAAGGATTTTGCCTGCCATTTCCCCCATTCTTCTAGAGTGACCCTCGTGCTTCCTGTGTGCTCTCCCCTCCACCATCCCATGGCATGATGGACCCTTTCTTCTTGGGAACTGTGAGTAGCAAACTATCTTTTTAATGGCAATCATCTGATGTGTAGACCTTACTAGACCTCAAATTTTCTATTAAATGGTACATTTTAGGGGCACCTGGGTGGCTTAGTCTGTAAATGGTCCAGCTGTTAGTTTCAGCTCAGGTCATGATCTCATGGTTCATGAGTTAGAGCCCTGCACTGGACTCTGTGCTGACAGTGAGTAGCCTGGTCGGGATTCTCTGTCTCCCTCTCTGTCTGCCTCTTCCCCACTCATGCTCTCTCTCACTCAAAAATAAATAAATAAGCATTTTATTTAAAAGACACAGTATATTTTAAAACACCATTAGCTGAGAATGGCTTTTACATTCTTAAATAGTTGAAAAAATCAAAAGAAGAATAATTCCAAGAATAATTGCATACCTGAATATATACAAAATTCGTATTTTATTGGAATCCAGTCATACTCATTCATTTACATACTGTCTGTGTCTGATTTGGCCCTACAATGGCAGAGTTGAGCAGTTATAACAGACACCTTCTATAGCTCACAAAATCAAAATATTTACCTTCTTCACAGATGTGGTTTGTGGTCTCCACCATATCCCCTAGTTCTTTTATTTGCTCATTGAAGCTATGAACTTCTATCACTTGGCCCATTGCTCTCTGTATGGTACAGTCAGAATCTCCAGATTTAATTTTCTTCCTAGAGTCTCCTCCAAATACCTGAGCCTCTAATATTTGATTTTTTTTAAACTTATCCTCAGTAAGAAGAACATTTTATTGTGACTCAGGACAACCAAACAGATAATAGAAACAAGTTTCATGAGACATTATTCATCCTTAAAATGTCTGGATCACTTCGTGGTATCTGTTCTCTTCTCCATTTTTAAAATATACCACTTACAATTTCCTGCTTTCAAAACCCACTCATGAGTCAAATTTTAATTAACATCATGAATCTAACAGAGTCAAACCCAAACAGTACAAAGCGTTCCTCTTATACACACTCTGCAGAGGAGACAAATATAGAAACAAATAATAGCAATAAAGCACAAAAAAACATAACACAACTTTAAGAGAATGCTCTGGAAGCAAAGAGAAAAAAGAGCTAATTTTTTTTCTTAGAGCTATTGGAGAGGTGTCATAGGACAAGTAAGATTTGAATGGATTCTAGAAGGATGGTCAGAAAATCCTTAGTAGAGAAGAAAGAGAAAGGCAGGATTCATGCCGTATCAGAAAGACATGCTCTATACCAGAACCTCCAGCACGCCACGGAGCAGTCTTATTCCACTGTTCATTTCCAGTCCCTAGCATGTCTGGCACCCAATAGGTGCTCACTAAATGTTTGTTGTGAGTCCACATAGTAATTCCCCCTGGGCCTACTCAGGCCCCATACTTTCTGCTTTTAAATTCTGTAAATTTTTAGGGGCACCTGGGTGGCTCAGTTGGTTAAGCCTCTGACATTTGGTGTCAGCTCGGGTCATGATCTCAAGGATTCATGAGTTGGGGTCTTACCCTGGGCTTTGCACTGGCAGTGGGGAACCTTCTTGGGATTCTGGCTCTCTTCCCCCCCCCCCGCCCCCCACTGTCTCTGTCTGTCTCAAAATAAATAAATAAACTAAAAAAAAATATTGTATGGGGTGCCTGGGTGGCTTAGTTGGTTAAATGTCCAACTTTGGCTCAGGTCATGATCTCCTGGTTTATGAGTTCAAGCCCCACATTGGGCTCTCTGAGCTTGGAGCCTGTCTCTGGATTCTGTGTGTGTCTCTCTCTCTCTGCTCCTCTCCTGATTGCACTGTCTCTCTTTCTCTCAAAAATATATAAACATTAAAAAAAAGAAAGAAATTTTATAAATTTGAGTTTTTATATCCTATTTTTTTACTACTTTTCATTTCTATCATGTTCATTTAAAGAAATTTTTTAAATTTAATGCTTATTTATTTTTGAGAGAGAGAGAGAGAGACAGACAGACAGAGCATGAGTGGGGGAGGGGCAGAAGAGAGAAGAAGCTCCACACTTCCTTTGCCTGAGTCCACCCTGTGTTACCGCAAGCACTGGGTGCCCAGGAAGAGACAAGCCACACACGCTCACTCGCTCACTCGGGGAATTGGAAAAGACTGTTTATTGTGCTGGCTCAGCGGAGTCACCTCCAAAGGCTGAGCCCCAAACCTTGGCACCAGCCTCCTTTTATGGCTGGGATTGAAGGGGATTGAGAGACAAAAGAAAAAGGGACGGGCCCTTATCAGTGGTGCTACATGGGTAGTTGGTGGAGGCAGAAGGCAAACAAAAGAAAAGGGGGAGGGACACTTAGCATGGTGCTATTATTTGGGCATTTGGTGGACACAGGGGGCAAACAAGGTTACAGAAGCCAAACATACACAAGAGGAGTATTCAGCCTCAGGCCTCTGGTTGGCCCCTCTTATCTTATTTTCACTAGCTTTTCTTCTCACCTGGGCCCACTTGCCTCCTGTGCTTACTACACAGAAGCCCAGAGCAAGCACATGGATTTCTGCATCTTTACACTGGTTCCCACAGGCTTATGTGATGCAGTGTGACCTCTGATACCCTTGCCAAGATTCTTGCAGATTCTTCATGGTCTCCTTGACTGCTACCACTCCCTCCCTCCTGGTTTCTCTCCATTGTCTCTACTTATATTTCCTTCATCTCCTTCCAAAATCCTCTCTTTCTTGTGATAAATCCCTTACCCAAACTAGGCAGGGAGCAGGCATCATTAGTTCATTCTAAGGAGCTAGTTAGGTGAAGCAGTCTTGGCGAACCTTTGCCATGCACATGGGGCTGGAGGAAAAATAGAAAAGCATCATGTTCCAGAAAGCATTTCCAGGCCCAGGAAGAGAAGTTAGGTCTTAAACGGAGACTCGAGGTAAGGAAAAGGAAACAAAGAATACAGGCGGGGCAGGCTGGTCATTTGTGGTGCAAGTGAAGCTGGCTCTCCTGAAATACATTGTAGGAGCACCCCACAAGATGCTTGTGCGGAATTCCAAGAAGGAGACAAAAAGATAGGGCCAAACATTCAGTAGCAGAATTATATCACTCCATAGCACCATGGAAGGTTTGATTCATTTAAGTGATAACTGTGGTGGGTTTCCAGGCTGTAAAGGCAAAGATCAAGGGGGAGCAGCAGGGGTAGAGGCGCGGCCACAGCAGCCTTCACTTAGCTTGATAGAGGTACCTCATGCCTCCCCCAAGCAGGAACTGCTCACCGCTGGTGCCCAACCTCACAGATGGCCAGTTAGGGTCAGATGGAAAGTCTGGACTCCTCAACCACAGTTTGATCCAAGGTAAAATCATGAAACAAGAATTTTCCACTTGTATTTGCCTCAGAGATGACAGCATTGATTATCATATTTCATCCCAACTAGTTCATAAAGAACGATGAACTTGAGTGACCCTGGAAGATAAATCCTAACAAACCTACTGGAATACTTTCCTGACCAGTGAACAATGGAACAGACATATGGACTCATTTAACCCTATGTTAGCTACTTAAACTACTTAAAAAATTCCTGACTTATTCCCATCTGCAAACTTTGCAGTGAATTTTTTCCCTGGTGCATACTCTTTGCCTGGCAATTTAAAAACTTTGTTGCTTTGTTTTTAAGTGCTCTGTTTGTATTCTATCTTCTGACAGAATAAATGAAATAGATGAGTTATGCTTTGGATGTCCTGAGTTCTAGTGCCTGTAGGACGAGTCCTGGGAAGAGGCTGGCAGGCAGATGAAGTGCGTGTCTGAAGCTGGGTTGCAGTGTCTGGGAGGGAGAAGTAGACCAAGAAGCCATCAGCAAAGAGGTGTTCATTGAAGCCAGAGAGAAGAGTTCAAGCTCCACCTTGAGTGTAGAGGTTACTTAAAAAATAAAATAAAATAGGGCTCCTGGGTGGCTCAGTCAGTTAAGTGTCGGACTTCGACTTAGGTCATGATCTCACTGTCCATGAGTTCTAGCTCCACGTTGGGCTCTGTACTGACAGCTCAGAGCCTGGAGCCTGCTTCAGACTCTGTGTCTCCCTCTCTCTCTCTGTTCCTCCTCTGTTCATGTTCTGTCTCTGTCTCCAAAATAAACATTAAAAAAATTTTTAAATAGAATAGTAAAAAAAAAAAAAAAGAAAGAAAGAAAAAGAATAGGATCCCAGCTAAATGGAATGTGTTGCTTGAGAAATTAAGGCTTCTGTGGGGGACTCACTAAACAATACTTAAGTGGGGCAACTGGGTGGCTCAGTTACGTGTCCGGCTTCAGTTCAGGTCATGATCTCGCAGTTTGTGGGTTCGAGCCTTGTGTCAGGCTCTGTGCTGACAGCTCAGAGCCTGGATCCTGCTTCAGATTCTGTGTCTCCCTCTCTCTCTCTGCCTTTCCCCTGCTCACGCTCTCTCAGTCTTTCAAAAATAAAAAAATAAAAAAACATAAACAATACTGAAGCAGAATGTATGCTTGGATATGTGATCCTTTGATTGAAAGGTTCTACATCCCTTACTTTAGTCAGCTCCCATGCCCAGTGTCTCCTGCTCTTATAGTTTTAAACTCAGTGTATTGTTTCCTTCCACATCTATAATTCTTTTTCTAGACCTCATTCAGAAAACAGTGGAGCCCTGTGGCGATCTCAGGACAGAATAAGCATAAATGTTCCAGGAGTCTCCCTGTAAGCTAGCATGACTGCAACATTGATAAGAAAATAAGACCTGGCAGGAAGGACTCCCAGTCTTCAGGTTTACATAAAAGACAAATATAGTTTCATCTAGTTGTTTTATAAATATCTTTTTAAGTTTATTTATTTTGAGAGAGAGAAAGCACCGAGCAGGGGCGGGGGGGAGGGGGAGAGAATCCCCAGCAGGCACTGCACTGTCGGTACAGAGGCCAACATGGGGCTTAATCCCACAACTCTGAGAGCATGACCTGAGCTGAAATCAAGAGCTGGAAGCTTAACCAATGGAGTCACCCAGATGCCCCAAGATTTTATTTTTAGGTAATTTCTACATCCAACTGGGGGCTCAAATCCATAACCCCCAAGATCAAGAGTCACAGGCTCTACTGACTGAGCCACCCAGGTGCCCCTAAACTTCATCTAGTTTTAACTCAGTTTCTATTTGGAGCCCCACTTCCACCAGCATCGCTGCTGCTCCTTAGGAAGAGGAGAAATTTAATCCCAGTGTATTCTGGTTCATCCCCACCCCTCTTCACAGGTCTCTGTCTCCTGTTCGCAGTTGTTGAGAATTAACCATTGTTTTTCATTCGGGAGAGCACTGCCTGCTCACTGGCTGCTGGTCCCCTAAGATCTCTCTAGAATCCTATCCCGCTTTACTCCCTCCACTCACCCAAGAACTCTGCCTAGATAACATCATGCATGGGCCCTCTTCAGGATCCACCCAATCCTCCGGGCCTCTAAGACTCTGGAACCACAGGGAGACTGTGACCATTCCTTTCTAGAAACTTCCCAAGTCTTTTGACTCCAACACCAGACTTTCAGCAGTGCCTCCCCTACACCCACCGCCCACCCCCCCGACCAAGGGAACTCTTCATTTTGATTTTAGACTCAAAGGCACTCCCTCTGTTTTGATATTTACCCTCAGAAGCATCTCACTTAATCTCCTTGTGAGTTTAGACTTTAGCCAGAGACTGGCATGCTGTTTCCCACTGATGCTCTTGCCCCCGAGACAATGAAGTTAAACTGGCTCAATTTCTTGGATGGAGGTGGTTGGGGATACCTCTCAGAAAACTTAAAAAGGAAATGTGCAAGAGGGAAAAAATTAATACCTAAAAATAGTCCTCTAATACTTGTCTCTATCTGTATTTCTGCAGAAGTGGTCTTTGCTGTAGTTCAGATCATTTCATTGTAGCTGAGACTCATATCAACTGCCAACTCACTACCTCCACCTGAATATCTAAGAAACAATGATGTGATGTACTTGGTGCTGTTTTGAGCACGAAGAAGCCCCACTGACACTGAACCACTGTTACAAAGGAGGATTAAATACAATATAGCCTCAAATCTACACGTAAGCCATTACCCAGTTTATTCCAGTGGAGGTAACATCGATGACATCGATGTTCTAGCACCTCCTCACCACAGAGAGGAGCCCGCCAACAGCCGGGAAGCTGGTTCTTGTGTGGGGGAGGAGTTACAGGATTAAGGGCCTGTTAGCAGTTGGAGGATATTGGCTTCTAATTGGTTCTTGAGAGGTAGTATGCTAATTAGGCATGGTATGACTTAAACTTTAAGAAATGATACAGTCCCAAGTGCTTTGTTAAATTTGCAGAGTACAAAAATAAATGTATTTTTCCAAAGGGCATTCGGGTGGGGAGCGGGAGAAATCTCTCCATCAACAACATAGGAATAGACTTTCCAGAGGTGCCTGGGTGGCTCAGTCGGTTAAGCGGCCGACTTCAGCCCAGATCATGATCTCACAGTCCGTGGGTTTGAGCCCCCCATCAGACTCTGTGCTGACAGCTCAGAGCCTGGAGCCTGCTTCAGATTCTGTGACTCCCTCTCTTTCTGCCCCTCTGCCCCTCCCCTGCTCACTCTCTCTTTCTCTCTCAAAATAAAATAAAGGCACAGAAAAAACTAAAAACAAAACAAACCAAAAAAAAAAAAGGAATAGACTTTCTAGTCCCAACAGAGGCAAATGGCAGAGGCTTAGGACTATACCTCCAGGGACCATTGTGTAGTATGTTATCAGAGAACGGTGTTTGAACAGTGAACAGCGAGGGGCATGGGAACCCCAGGGATGGGCTAGAGTGCTGCCTTCTGGGGAAGGGGCGGGGGGCAGGGAGTCGGCCCGTGGTACCCCCTGGTGGAGCGGCTCCTGGCTGTTGATGGTGGTTCTCTTCTTGCTGTGGGAAGGATGAGAGAGGACTCAAGCTGAGGATTCCTTTCTGATACAGTTGTTTGCATTTTGTTCTTCATTCTCATGGTTTGTTTACTTCCCTGTTCAGCAAAAGGAAGGGGTAATATCTGGGGTATTCCTTTATTCCAGTTTTCTTACGGCAATATTAAGGGTGTGTTTTGTAGCAAAATTCTGCAAAAGGTAAGTTAAAGGTTTAACTCCAGGGGCGCCTGGGTGGCTCAGTTGGCCAAGCCTCCGACTTCGGCTCAGGTCAGATCTCACGTTTGTGGGTTCAAGCCCCACATCAGGCTCTGTGCTGACAGCTCAGAGCCTGGAGCCTGCTTCCGGTTCTGTGTCTCCTTCTCTCTCTGCCCCTTCCCCACTCACACTCTGTCTCTCTCTGTATCAAAAATTAAAAAAAAAAAAAGGTTTAACTCCTTCATGACTACTCATCCTTTATCGAAAATGTGCTTTATTAAGCAGGGTACTTCTTGTCTCTCTGCTTCTTTTGGTATAACAAGATATGATACTGTTTTGTTTTTGAACCTATATCTTCTCACTGAATGTCCACATCAGTACATAATTATGTAATTATGTTTTAATCTATATATAGTATCTTTAAATTTTTTTTTAAATTTAATGTTTATTTATTCTGAGAGAGACAGAGCATGAGCAGGGGAGGGTCAGAGAGAGAGGGACACACAGAATCCGAGGCAGGCTCCAGGCTCTGAGCTGTCAGCACAGAGCCCAGTGCAGAGGCTCCAACTCACGAACCATGAGATCATGACCTGAGCGGAAGTCAGACGCTCAGTCGACTGAGCCACCCCGGTGCCCCTCTACATATAGTACCTTAAGATAGAATGAACCATACTATATTTAGCCATGGATGTGCCGTATAATATTTGGCCATCAGGTTTCTTTAAATTCTCTGCTGACAAGCAGTGCTGCAATGAACATTGTATGTTGTGCAGATGTGTGACTTCTGGGAGAGAGTAGATAAGAAGTGGAATGTACTGAGTCAAAGAATATATACAGTTTAAGTTCGGAGGTACTGTCAAATTTCCTTTCACTTCAGCACTGGAATACCCTGTTAGCAGTACATGGGGTAAATATCTTGTGTTCACTCAGGTTCTCTCTCTCTCTCTCAATCTAGAGAGAGGAAATAATCTTAATGCTGCTATCATTTTAACTCCTCTGGTTACTAACTAGATGAAAATTGTTTTCATGTTTCACAGTCATTCATTTATTTTCTGCTGTGAATGCCTATTATTATGTTTCATATAGTTCAATATTCAATTGTATGCTTTTCTTTTTCATATATAGGAGTTCTTTATATATTTTGGATATTAGTCCTACTCAGTCTTTAACTTTGTTATGGCAGTTTGTGTTCTTCAGAGGTTATCAATATTGATAGAATCAGGTTTATCAATCTTTTTTCATGGCTTTTCATTTTTGTTTTAGGAGGACTTTAAATTATATTTATATGTGGAAGTCTGTATCTTTTGACCCTTCACCCATTTCTAGCACCCCCGCTCAGCTAGAGCAGGGTAGAGGGGAAGTATGAGGATGGCACCCAGCAGTCTCTGGACCTGGAGAATGTTCCAGCAGGCTCTTAGCTGTGTGTGTTAGGTTAGTTGCCTGCACTCAGACTGACCCTTTAACATAAGCAAATGAGCCCTTTCACCTAAATCCCAGGCACTAGTGCTGCCTCCCCCGGGGGAGCGGGGGCAGTGAGTCTCGGTGCACGGGCCCTTTAAGAGCCAGTTCTCAGATACTAGTTTTGTGAGTCTCCTGCACTCACACCAGGTTTTGTTGGTTTCCAAAGCTAGATGTTTGGGAGCTCATCTCTCAGATGCAGGTCTTAAAAGCGAGGGTGCTCGTTTGGGTTGGAACCCTCTACTCCTCAAGGAGAAGCTCCAGACTTTGAGTTCCCTACCCGTTGCTGGTCGCTGCACTAGGATACGGTTTATGGCAAGACTGTGTCCTACCTCTTTGATGTGATTTTCTTCTCATTTGTAGTTGCTGTTCAACTAGCCTTGAGGCTATTGTCCTGGAAAGTTTTTCGTATGCAGCTGTGGACTCTAGGTCTGTGGGAGGAAGTGAATTCAGGGTCTTTCTCTGTCGCCATCTTAAACTGGCCCCATCAAAAAGTGCATACCTTTTATATTTTCTCCTATGACTTCATAATTTCTATATTAATTTCTTTAACTCTCAGGAACATATTTCTATAAGTGGTTCTATATCAGGATCTCTTTCAACCTTTCTCATATGTATGGACAAATTTCTTGTTCGGAAGCTGTCTTTTTCAAACACTAAATTCCAAGGTCAGAAGAGATAATTGGCTAGACACACAAGTTGGGGAGAAATGGGCATTTATGTGACAATTGGGGCTAGCAAATGAAATCAGTCTCCTGGGGTGATACATAGAATGAGAGAGGAAAAGAAGGAGACTGCAGACACAGCTGAAGGCGGACAGGGCATGGGGCGGACGTGGGTGCCTGCTGCATCTCGGGCCCTGGGAGGAGCATATTCCTACACCAGGAGGTATGAAAGTCCCCTCAGGACACAGGTCTTGCTTCCAGATTTGACTCCGGCCACCCCTGATAGTCCTGATAGTCCCTGATAGTTCCTGATAGTTCTGCTTTGCCCTCTCGATATCCCTGGGTCTCCGACCAGCGTTCAACTCCTTTCCAGCACCATCTGTGGGAGGAGAGATTGTCCCTACAACCAGAGGGCACCTGAGGCATGCAAGCTGTGGCTGCTAAAAGTCATGGGATTCTGAAACCACTGTACACAAATGTACAGCTGTCCTTCTCAAAATGCCAATAGCCCTTTCTTCTTTGAAAAATTTTGGAGGAGAGATAAGTAAGGAAGCGATTGCAGATCTACTGGAGAAATGATGTGGACCTAAGCCAGAGCAGTGGCAGAAGGATCCAGAGGAGGGGATGGGTGTGAGGGATATTTATGAAATAAAACTAAAAAGACAAGGTCTTGATTGGTAGATCCAGAGTAGGCCAGAGAGAAGAGTCAGCGAGGATTCCAAACATCGTGGTTTGGGCAGCTGAATGGCGGAGTATTTCATCCATCAAGATAGAAATACAGGAGCGTATCTGGATAGGTAGGAAATGATTGATTTAATTTGGAACATGGTGAATTTGAGATCCCCATGGGCAATTGTATGCAGATGAGCAGCAAGCCAGGAGTCTCTGGACATATGAGAAACATATGAGAAGAATTCCACACAAGGGACTAAGGGGGAACAGCCATGTTTGGCAGCCACTCATGGCCTCCATGGACTGGTAGCATCTGTGGGAAACAACCTACTAACACACACAGACCTCTGGTCATTCTAGGTGGGCCATGCTTCCCCACTGAAGCCTGCCTGTGGCCTTGACCATCCTCCTGCACAGATAGACTGTGGCGGGTGGTTCTGGCTGCACCAGAAACAGCACGCTCTCCCTGATGTGAGCGGGACCCAACCTTGGCAAGTGCAAATTTAATAACACTGGAACTTTCATAACTTCTCTCTCTCCTGGGAGAAACAGCAAAGGGAAGGAAGATAATAAAACCAATGAATCATCAAGTTCTATCCCATATCCGTGGTGGCTGAGGAGAGGCATTTAAACCACAAACCCTTCTCACTTATTTCTATCTGGGAGATAAATTTGATGCAGATTATAATTTTTGTCAATGTCTCACAAAGTCCTTAGCAAACACAGCTTCAAGCTCCCCCTACCTACAGATTGCTGCATCTAACACCTCCTTAAAAAAAAAAAATCCCTGGGGCTGCCACTAATCCCATCACTGCTGCTTCATGGACCTCACATTCTTGTCCTTATCCTTTCTGGGATGTATCAGCAGTGCTGAGTCCAAGGAGGAAGGCTTCTCAGAACATGGCTCCCAGCGGGAAAGGGCTGGCCTGGAGCAGGCTGTCATGCCATGATTTATAGATTAGAATTATGCCTGCCTCTGAGTTCCACAGAAATACTACTCCATATTCTTCGAGAGGATAATTTCTTTGTTCGTTTCTTTTGTTTCTGTCACTTGTTCTTCTGACTGAGGGTCTCCCTTCTGCTGGCTTTGGAACACCCTCGCTTTTCTCTCTACCCTTCTTCATTAGCCTCTGAGTCTTACATGAGGGGGTTTATACTGGATCCTAAGACTCATCTTTCTCCCATTGCAGTAACTATTCTGTCTCCAGCCTCAAATTGGGCTCAAGATCTGGGATGTAAGACAATGCTTTGCGGGATCATTCAAGGAGGGCTTTCCGAAGAGACGGCACTTGCACCAAATGGGGAACACTGGACCTCTTCTGGCACTCACATCTTGTATTTATCTCAAAATATCTTTGCTTCATTTTTCAAAATACAGCTTTCTCTGCAGCAAATTCTCCTGGGGTACCTGTTAAACTCTCCAGACCATTCAATAGCACCTCTGAGGTGTCTTCCCGTCTCTCTGCCCCTCCCCAGCTCATGCTGTCTCTCTCTGTCTCTCAATAATAAATAAATGTTAAAATTTTTTTTTTTAAAAAAGATCACTAATTCACAGAAATCTCCAGATTAAACAATACCCAAGCTGCTTCTTAAGAATACAAGACTTGGGGCGCCTGGGTGGCTTAGTCAGTTAAGCCTTCCACTTCGGCTCAGGTCATGATCTCACGGTTCGTGGGTTCGAGCCCCATGTCAGGCTCTGTGCTGACAGCTAGCTCAGAGCCTGGAGCCTGTCTTCAGATTCTGTGTCTCCCTCTCTCTCTCTGACCCTCCCCTGTTCATGTTGTCTCTTTCTCTAAAATAAATAAAAACAGTTAAGAAAAAAATTTAAAAAGAATACAAGACTTGAGAATCATTGTTATTGGCTGAGAATTTTGATAATAACCATCCAGTCTTATTTAACTTGGCCTTAAAATATCTGAGTAGGACTTTTTTTTTCTTTTCTTCCTTTATAACCAACAAATGCATTTCTTTGAATATAGTCTCAGCCAGATCCTCAAGACGTGCAGTGGACCAGACCACTCAATGGTTGCGGTTGGGAAGGGGTAAGGATTGCTGTTCTTCCCTCACACTCCCACAGTCAGCACATTTTCTCTCTTCCTTGCTCTGAAAAGCACAGATTTAGGGATTTGATAGACGTGGCTTGAATCAAACTGTCATTTAGCTGAGTAAAAGTGGCCTTGAACATGTTATTAAGCTCCATGTTCTTTGCATATACCAGGAGCAGTAATACTTAGCACACAGCTTCTGCAAGCGTGGTCTTGACCTAAAGACACTCCCTCGGTTGGCTGACGCCAAGCCCATCAGAAGGAAGGCCTGGGAGTAGCATTAATCGATTACTATTTAGTTAGGTTTCTGCCACTTTGAAGGTGTATGTATTCACTACACAATTCCATTCCAAGTCAGCAGCCCCTCACATCTTCTTTGATAAATTGATCAAAGGAATATTAGTGCTGGAGGCTAAATTTTGCTAATGTGGAGCTAGGAGATTAAAATTTTCTTAAGAGAGGCGCCTGGGTGGCTCAGTCGATTAAACATCTGACTTCAGCTGAGATCATGATCCCACGGTTGGTGACCTCCAGCCCTGTGTCAGGTTCTCTGCTGTCAGCGTGGACCCACTCCAGATCCCCTGTCTCCCTCTCTCTGTGTCCCTCCCCTGCTTGGTCTCTTTCTCTCTCAAAAATAAATACGCATTAATTTTTTTTTTCTTTAAGAAATACTAATCAGTAAGGCACCTGGGTGGCTCAGTCATAAAGCATCCGACTTCAGCTCAGGTCACAGTCTCACGGTTTGTGAGTTTGGGTCCCGCATGGGGTGATCATGGGCCCTGCTGTAGGTGAGCTTGAGCCCTGGTCTGCGTGGGTCCTGCTTCTCTCTCTCCCTCTCACTCACTCTCTCTCTCAAAAAAGAAAAAAAGAAAAGAAAGGAAGGAAGAGAAAAAAGAAATACTAACCAATAGAATCCAAGAAAATTTTTCTTGAAAACAAAAGCAGGGTCAACTGGGTGGCTCAGTAAATTAAGCATTGGATTCTCGGTTTCAGCTCAGGTCATGACATCATGTTTTGTGAGTTTGAGCCCCACATCCAGCAGGCACGGTCAGGGCAGAGCCTGCTTGGGATTCTCTCTCTCCTTCTCTCTGTGTCCCTCCTCTGCTCCCTCTCTCTCTCTCCCAAAAATAAATAAATAAAACTTTTTTTTAAAGTTAAAAAACAAAAATAAACAAAAAAACCCAGCTTGTTTCAAAGTGTTAGCGTTTGCTAGGAGGGCATGTTGCCCCATGGGGGACAGTGACATGACCACCCCTTGAGGGATTATTTCTGACGGGCGCTACCGGAGAGGTGTTTGTGGGCCCACACCTCCCCGTGCGCCGGGACAGCGAGCTGTCGCACCGAGTGCACAGCTGGGCTGGCCCGTATGGTCACTGAATGGACAGTCTTCTCTTTCCTTGGGAAAGTGAGAGGGAGACAGAACAACTGGAGTCAAAGTTGTTCATTTACTTGGGTGTTCAATCTGGACAATTTTCTTCCTTTGTAAAGATTGTCAAGAGAGGTCTTGATGTTTTCTTGTATAGTTTCTGCTCCATTCATTTTCTATTGCATTTTTAACATCACAAATGCATCTCTGCTGATAATATCAAGGCATATAAACATAGCCGTTTCCTCCCAAGGATCCTACACAGATCAGGCAACCATTGTTCCTGCACCTTTAATTTTGAGTGGTAACACAGCATCTTATTTAGCTTGACGAAAAGTCACGTGGCATCATGGACTTCCGTAACAGTGAACACATGGTTTAAAAATACTTGCTTGAGATTTCCTCAGGTTTAGTTCCCGGAGGGCAGAAGTGTGAGCTCTCTGTGCCTAGCAGAATTCCAGCGTGGTGGCATCACAAGGTATATTTAACAAACTGATGGGGTGCCGGGGTGGCTCAGTCAGTCGGGCATCCGACTGCTTTGGGTTCTATGTCTCCCTCTCTCTCTCTGACCCTCCCCAGCTCGCACTCTGTCTCTCTCAAAAATAAATAAACATTACACACACACACACACACACACACACACACACACACACATAAACTTAATAAACCAAATGAAGGGTAAATAATGAATATAAGCGGAGCAATGGAAGCAGTTCTGAAGTATAACACAGCTAGCGGAGCAGGGGTCTTGTGAGCTCAGAACTAAATGTGGGGGTTCTGCTGTCGAGATCAATCCTTATTCTAAGCCGTTTTAGGGGAACTTGCTGAGGCTTGACAGCATGCTGGTGAAAGACAAGGGGTTAGAGGTGGACAGTCAGCGACCATGGGGAAGCTTTCCGCACGTTCAAGACAGAGGACTTTAGCACCGCCTCTGGGGCACCTGAACTACCGTCCTTGAGATCTGGAGAAGTGGACACCCCTCCATGGCCCTTCCTGAGCAAGTCATCCCAGTCCCGAGTCGTCAGGCCAAGCATGATGAGGGGTTTTGGTTATCCTTAACAGGAGTATTTTGTCAACAACACTTGATGTGTGGCTCCAGTGGTGGTCTGTGAACCTGGCTCAACTTCGGATCCATTTTGTAGAACTGAATCGACAGTGATGTTGGTGGGAAACATAAGTAGGAGGTAGATTTTACTTGTCATTTATTTCTTCACGTTTCCTATTACAAGTGCTGTTGGGGGAGATAATCCTCCAGAGGTCTCTTGGAGCCTCTACATGTCTTCCCGGGTCTGCCAGGAACGCAGAGCTCTGACTGCTCTTATCCAGATCAGTACTCAAGGTTGAGTTTGTAGTCAGCAGCCTTGAGGGATAAGGTCATGTCTCACCAGGAAAAAGAAGAGGCTTGTTTACTGCTTGCTGTAGAAGCAGAGCCCTCACCAAGTTCACGTTTCCCAAGCCGCAGAGCAAACCCGCTGCATGCGCACCATCCATTTGTCCCATGGTATCACCTACGTGGGATGTGGGGGCAAAGAGATTCTTGCAAACATGTGCATGCTGCTTTCTGTCATGAGCCATGAAGTCCTTTGTCTCTCAGGCCAGTGGTCTTGTGTTTTCTACCAGTATCCATAACACAGCCACAAGCTAACTTAGCTGCTTATCAGTGGGTAAAATCAAATACTACTTCCTTCAAGTATGTTACTTTTGTGATAGCAAACCAATTGACATTATTATAAAATTATAAATGATCCTTCTCTAGCAAATTGTTGGTTCTCTAGTTAACATTGATTGAGGGGCGCCGGGGCGGCTCAGTCGGTTAAGTGTCCAACTTCGGTTCAAGTCATGATCTCACAGTTCATGAGTTCAAGCCTCATGTCGGGCTCAGTTGACAGCTCAGAGCCTAGAGCTGGCTTCGATTTCTGGCTCCCTTGCTGTCTGCAACCTCCTCCCTCAAAAATAAATAAACATTAAAAATATGTTTTAAAAATTTAAATTCATTGATATGTTTCTATAAACAAATGGCCAAATACCTAAGACAAAAAAAAATGGGGGCCTAAGTCATTACATTGTATGACTATTTCCTTTCAGATTAGAAAACATATATTTCTCAAGCTAGTATTCCTCAAATCTCAGCAAAATTCAGTTTTCTGGTAAAACTAATTCTAGATTGTCTGGGGCCGATCCTTGCAGCCACCCCTTTCTATGGTTGGCATCTTTTTTTTTTTTTTAATGTTTATTTCTTTTTGAGAGAGAGGGAGAGAGAGAGTGAGCATGAGCACATGCACACGAGTTGAGGAGAGAGAGAGAGAGAGAAAGGGAGACACAGAATCCCAAGCAGGCTCCAGGCTCTGAGCTGTCAGCACAGCGCCCAACTCAGGGCTCAAACTTATGAACCATAATATCATGAAAGGAGATGAAATCGGACTGATGCTGAACTGACTGAACCACGCAGGCACTCCCATGGAATCCTGCAGTGATGTCTCCATGTAGCTTCCTATATGCCTAACAGTGGGCAAGGGACTCTGCCCACGCACTGTGCATTCCTCCTAACACTGGCCCTCTTCTTCAGTGGCAGCTAGATCTGCTAGTCTCTCTAGATCTGGAGGCTTCAGCCTCTCCTCCAACCGTGGTCTCTGCCCTTGTCTCCCCAGGGAGAAAGAAGCATGATCTTCTCAGGGTCCTAAAACCATAAGCTCTGGGTTTTTCTGGGGGTGGGAGGAGGGGAGGACATCTCGCATCTTTAGACACACAAAGAAGGCTTCCCTTCCAGTGGAGGTGGGAAAAGAAGCACCAAGATTAATTAGCTGTATTTCAGCAAGTTGTTCTGTAACATCTCTCCACTAACTTTCTAAAAAGTGTTACTATATTTAATACGGCAATGTGGCTTCTTGCTGAACAGTGCTCACTAAGCCTGCCATTCAGGTCTCTGGGACTACATCAAACGCCAGTTGGCAGCTTCATCTCACCAGCCGTCTCAGGGCCTTTGCACTTGTTGACCATCCACCCACTACCTCCTGTCTCCCATCAGCTTGCCCACATGTCAACGTTTCTGTCTCTCTGGCAGCTCCTTCTCTGACTCATCTTAGGTACATGTCCCTTAGAAGTTGCTGTTCTCCAGCCTTCTGACCTAGGCCCCCTTCGAGTCTCACATTGCATTCTCTTGGAGAGGTTCCAGTGGCTCTTGCAGCCCCGCCCCTCTCCCCCCCTCCCCACTTCCACCCCCCAGCCTCATTCCTGAGCTCCAGGCTCCCCTCCAGCTTTCTAATGGACTTTCCTGCTTGTGTGTGACATATGCACCCCAAAGTCAATGGTTCAAAGCATATACTGAGCCTGTTCCCCCAAATCTGCTCCCCATCGCCCTCCTCAAACCCAGTATCACCACATGATGATGCCACCATCCACCGAATTGGCCAGGAAGGAATCAGAAGCTTCTCTTGTAGCCTGTCACTTAGCAGGGGCTTGTTTCTTTGTCCTCACTTCTGTCCCTTCTCATTTACCCTCCGATGCCATCTGAGCCCAGGGCGCTGTCATGTCTTGCTGGGATCACTGCCTCTACCTCAATTAAATCATCTCCTTAAACTACAGCTGCGATCCATTCTTCACTCCACAGTGACAAAGACCTTTCTGAAGTGCATACCTAATCTTGCCTTTTTTGTTGTTTTTTGTTGTTGTTGTTGTTGTTGCGGGGCGGGGGGTGCAGGGCTCATCTGGGATATGAAACCCTTGTCATTTTTTTTTTAAATCTCTGAACACCCCTCAGTGCCCTCCTTAAGACGAAATCGTTATGGCTTCCAAATCCCTTCATGCCCTGCACCCAGCTCCCCATCCTCATCTCAGGAACGGGAACTTCCAGCCTTGCTGTGTGGCGCTGTGTCCACCAGAGGGCGGAGTTCTGCCGCTCAGGGTCCTGAGAATGCAGGGTTTCCCCCAGAGCTCAGGCCTGATCCCTGTCGTATGCCTCAGGCTGGTGAGGGAGACAAATGAAAGAAATGAAGCACTGAAAGAATATCTGTCATTTGCTCCAAATGTTATTAAAATAGGAAACAGGAATAATTAGGGACTCCATTGGGAGGATGGTCAGGTATTGGTTGCTGCCTTTAAAATATATTTATATTGCCCAAAGCAGTAACTCAACTTTCCAGAAAACTTCTCTAATATAGTGAAGACTCCAGAACTGCCTGTAGTACTGAGCATTCTAAGTCCATCCATCTTCCAACTGGAGTCTCATATTTGTGTGTGTGTCAGGGAGGGAAGGATATTGTTCTCCGGTCTTCTGACTTGTGTTTTGACCTCCTCAGTTAGATATATTGTCTCTTCAGGGCTCAGCGCAATTCTCCTTTCTGCTGGGAAACTTTCCCAACTGCCCCAGTCTGGACGAAACAGACTGGCCGTGAGATGCGCGCCTCCACCCCAGCAATCTCCTTTCTGCGCCGTCATGCTGTTTTCACAGTAAACTAGTTCTCTATGCCCGTCTTTATGACCGGCTCCTAGCAGGTGCACGGTGTTTACCTGGGCCTGTGTAAGCCATCCAATACATGTATTGTGTGACCTTTGACCAGTCATTGCTTTCCTTCAAGCTGCAGCTGTCTCATTATTTCAGAATTACGCAGCCTACAATAGTGAGAAGGCTTAATTAACTACGTGTTTTATGCATATTCATAATAAGAATAGGATTATTAAGCAAAGGACTATATGGAACATAAGAACCTGTATATTTGCTCAAGGGTTTCCTCTCCAATTTATGTCCTGGGGTATCTGCAGAGAGTATCAGTCAACTGTAAAAAGACAAGACTTCTATAGGAAAACGCATGGACCTAGAACTTCCGGCCTTGCGGTGTGGGACTATGTCCACCAGAGGGCAGTGTGACATCATTGTTGTGGAGCTCTGGCCTTCAGGGCCCTGAAAATGCAGTGTTTTCCAGACAGCTCACAAGCAGCTTCCCCAGCGCCCCCTCCACAGCCATTTGGATGAAAATCTTTATAAAATGTATCACACGATCTTCTAGGCCTTAAAAGAATATTGTTATCATTGTTTCCTGTGAGTTAGTCTCACCATTTTCTGTCATTGTATTAGCTTAACTCAAGACCAACGCTGCTTCCCAGTCCTCATGCAGAAAAATTGTCTAAAGGAAGGAAGAACTTGCCATATAGTCTGTGGATTCATGTTTTAGAAATAAAGTGGATTGCTTTTCCTTTGTAAAAGCAAAATAGACTTATTCCAGAAGATTTAGAGGGAAGAAACGAAAGAGTAGTGAGACCCCCTCCCTGACCCCTTATTCTCACTAACTTTGTCCCCCTGCCTGTATTTATCAAAATTTAGGATATTCCAGGTTTTGTGCTGGGCCTCAAAAGTACAGAGGTGAATACAGTGATGAGCTTGCCTTTAGGGAGTGTGCTGTCTGGTGGGGAAGGCGATGGACAACCAAGAGATTATTGTAATCAAGCATAACGAGTGCTTTAATACAAACCTGCACCGCGTTTCTTGCGAGCATGCAGCGGAGGCTCAGGGAGAGGAAATGCTTTTCAGAAGAAGGGCCAGTGAAGTTGGATTTTGAAAAATCATGTTTGATGGGCGGGCAGGTAGAGGGAACAAGAAATCAGCTGACAGAAACATGCCTTCCTCTTTAAGAATCCTTAGTGATAGTAGTATTCTGGCCTCCGCACGGGTTTGTGTTGTAAGCACCCAGCACAGTGCCTGGTACGCAGTAGGGGCGCAGGTGACGTTTGTTAAGTATACCAGTATGAACCTCTGTGACTTTGTCGGGCTACTGATGTCCCTATAATTTTTGTCCCTGTGCTACTAGCCTCTCTCGGGTGTTCACGTGGCCTGCTCCTTCGCTTCATTCAGTTTTCTGTTCACATTATGCACTTCATTCTCTTACCCTTCAGAGCACTTACTATTGCCTGATGTCATATTACACCTACTGTTTGTGCTCAATGAGGGCAGGGGCCTTATTTTGCTCACTACTGGATCTCGAGTGCCTAATACTTCTTAAAACACAGGAGATGCTTGATTAATATTATTTTGAAAACATAAAAAGAATGAGTATTAGAGTTATCAACCTTACTTTTGCTTTGTGATTGAAAATGCATATACAGGGGTGCCTGGGTGGCTCAGTCAGTTAAGAATCTGACTTCAGGTCATGATTTCGTGGTTCATGGATTCGAGCCCCACAGCAGGGTCTGTGCTGACAGCTCACAGCCTGGAGCCTGCTTTGGACTCTGTGTCTCCTTCTCTCTTTTTCCCTCCCCAACTGGCACTCTGTTCTCTCTCTCTCTCTCTTAAAAATAAATAAACATTAAAAAGTATTTTAAAGAAAAATACATATGCATGTGCGCATGTGTGTACGTGCGTACATACATAGATAGATGTACTTTTTTGAGTAAATGATAGGGTAAGGTTGCTATAGTGTTTGGGGGCATTTATTGGAACATCCAATATTTTATTAGAAAATTCACAAAATAAGAAAAGAAAGAAACCCAGTTATACCCGTCTCGCTCCCATTCTCTTCCTCTTATTTATTCCAAGGAGACAGAAGACACTCATTCATGACAGGTGGCAGCTGTCAAAGGAAGCTCCATGCTCGGAGGGGGGGGGGCGCGAAACCTCCCACCATGTGACCCGGGTACTACAGGTTCAAGTTTACTTTTCTTCTGCAGGGAAATTGGAAAGACCGAAATGAGCTCACCCATCAGCGTTCCCTCCAGCGTTCCTCGCCAGGTGGTATTTTACAACTCTGAAAGTTACAGAAAATGGGTAGTAATACAAGTAACTCTTGTCCATGGAACGCACGTGGGGTCTGGAGGAGTGTGAGGTCATCTTGTGGCGTTTATTTGTGAGTTCAGTTCACTGCTTATCTGAATGTAAGCGCGGACAGCGTTGAGTCTCCTCAGTGGGTCACATAACACCCTCTTGTTTTCCTCATTAAATAACGAGCTGCATGGAACATTTCACAAGCATGTATTTTATATTTGCATGAGAGTCATGATTTTACATTTTTAAAAGAACAATCATTTAACATTAGCCATATATTAGAAAAATATCACCACAACTTCCCTCTTATATGCAATGCATCATTTCAGTGGAAGGACTCATTTGCATTTTTCTGGTAAAGGAATTTTTTTTCATTCCTCTGACTTAGGGGATGGAGTGGGGGGCTCTATCCTCTCCAGACAGCAAAGATCAACAAGGTGCCCTGAATGGTGTTGAGGAATACTTTTTGGTCCTTAAAGACTGGGCATTTCTCATGAACGTGTTACTGTCCAACAGCCAATCACAAGCTTGCCTCTCTGTGCTGGTGATGCTCTTCTACACAGTGTCCCCAGGATAGACTGTGTGCTGTGCCTGTGTGTGTGACAAGACTTAGGAGAAGAATGTGATTTGCTGGTAAGGACTGTGGCAAGACTTACAGCAAACAGAACGTTTGTTTCCAAGAGGAAAGGGACAGTCTTCTCAACAAATAGTGCTGGGCAACTAGATATCCACGTGCTAGAGAGAGGAATTGGACCCTTACCTTACACTCTCTCGAAAACTTAACTCAAAATAGATTAAAGACTTGAACATAATAGCTAAAACTATAAAATTCTTAGAAGAAAACTTAGGAGAAACCCATTATGATGCTGGATGGCAATGATTTGTGGGAGGTGACACCAAAAGCACAGTCAACAAAAGACAAAAGAGATAGGGGTGCCTAGGTGGCTCAGTCGGTTGAGCATCCGGCTTTGGCTTAGGTCATGATCTCATGGTTCATGAGTTCGAGCCCCACGTCAGGCTCTGTGCTGACAGCTAGCTCAGAGCATGGAGACTGTCTTCTGATTCTGTGTCTCCCTTTCTCTCTGACCCTCTCCTCCTTGTGCTGTCTCTCTCTGTCTCTCAAAAATAAGTTAAAAAACATAAAAAAAAAGACAAAAGAGATAAACTGGACTTCATCAAAATTAAAAACTTTGGTGCAGCAAAAGAAACTATCAAGATGGCAAAAAGACAAAAGGACATATATATCTGATAGAAGATTAATATCTGGAATATATATGAAGAACTCCTACAACTCACCAGAAAAAAATCCAATTTTTAAAGGAGCAAAGAACTTGAGTAGACATTTCTCTAAAGAAGACATACAGATGGCCAATGAGCACACGAAAAGATCCCCAACATCACTCATCATTAGGGAAATGCAAACCAAAAAAATCTCAATGAGCTACCACTTCACACCTATTATGATGACTATTTTCAAAAAAAGAAAAACAATGAAAGAAAGAGAAAAGAACAAGTATTGGTAAGGATGTGGAGAAACCCTCCTACATTGCTGGTAGGAATGCATAATGGTGTGGCAGTTGTGAAAATGTTTGGAGGTTCCTCAAAAAGGGAAACATTGCATTATCACATGATATAACAGTTCCACTCCAGGTTGTGTCCCCAAAAGAATGGAGAGTGGAACTCAGGTACTTTTATATCAATGCTCACAGCAACACTATTCACCATAACCCAAAAGAGGAAGTAACGCAAATGTCCATCAACAGATGAATGGACACACAAAATGTAGCATACACACAAGGGAATATTATACAGCCCTTAAAATGAATGAAATTCTGATCATACCACAACACGCTTGAACCTTGAAAACATCTTGTTAAGTAAAAGAAGTCAGACATAAAAGACCACATATCGTATGATTCCACTCATACAAGGTACCTAGGATAGACCAATTCATAGATGGAAAAAGTAGAATAGAACTTACCAGAGGCTTGGGAGAGAGTGATGGGGATTGAATGTTTAATTGGTACAAATTTCTGTTGGGGATGATATTTGGGAGATGAGTAGTAGTAATGATTGGGCAAGACTGCAGTTGAATTGTCACTGAATTGGACGCTGAAAAATAATTAGGGGTGTGTGGCTGGTTCAGTTGTAGAACAGTCTGACTCTTAATCTCAGGGTCATGATTTCAAGACCCACATTGGATATAGAGCTTACTAAAAATAAATAAATAAAAATAATTAAGATAGTAAAATTTGGGGCATGTGGGTGGCTCTGTTGGTTAAACATAAATAAGACTCTTGATTTTGGCTCAGTAACGATCTCATAGTTTGCAAGATTGAGCCCCACATCAGACTCTGCACTGACAGTGCAAATCCTGTTTGGGATTCCCTCTCTCTCCCCCTCACTCTCTGTCCTTTCACTATTCACACTCTCTCTCTCTCTCTCTCTCTCTCTCAAAATAAATAAACTTTAAAAAATAGTAAAATGTATGTTATGTATATTTTATCACAATAACACACACACGCACACAGAGAAAAGAAACAAATTGGTATGTTACTGGAAACAAAAAAGCTGAAAAAAAATTAAAAAAGAGTCCAGGCACAACTCAAATAATTATGGGAATAAGTAAATATCAAAGACAACGTTTTTGAACCAGTAGGGAAAAGATGTTGGGATCCTGGGTACCAACAAGCACCACCATCCAGAGAAGTGGTGATATCAAATTAACAGGTGTCTGATGTGGGAGTGGGGAGATGTGTTTCCAAAACCTGACTCCACTAGCTTCCAAATGTCTGTAGTTAGTTTTTTATTGATTGACTTTACCCATAGTTTAAAATGGATTTGGGGCATGGGGGGGGGGCCCTGGGTGGCTCAGTTGGTTAAGCTTCTGACTTTGGCTCTGGTCATGATCTCAGGGTTTGTGACTTTGAGCCCCGTGTCGGGCTCTGTGCTGACAGCTCAGAGTCTGGAGTGCTTCAGATTCTGTGTCTCCCTCTCTCTCTGTCCCTTCCTTGCTTGTGCTCTGTCTCTGTCTCTCTCTCAAAAATAAATAAGCATTAAAAAATTTAAAAAATACTAATAAAACAAGATAGATTCCGTATACCGAAGCACGGGGGATTTAAGGACAATGAGACAAGGAGACCCAGGGCCCAGAGCCACCGCACCTTCCTTCTGTTGTTTCCTCTCTGCAGATTCTCTCAAGAGGGCCCCTCCCTCCCGTCTCCCTCCTGGGAAACAAGGCAGCGGACCTGCTGAGCCGCTTTCATCTGCTGGAGAAGTGACCCCTCCTCCTCAGAACATACTTCCCTCCCCGTGTTCAACTGGATTAAGTTTTTCTCCAGTTATTTCAGTAGCTTCCCAACTGGTCCCCTTGCATCCATCCTGCATCCATCCTCTGTCCGCCTCTCTGTGCTGCAGCCAGAGTGATCCTGCTAATGTGAGATGACAGTGTCCCTCTGCCCAGATGCACTGCAGTGGTCCTTTTCACGCAGAGTGAAACCAAAGTCCTCGCAGAAGTGTGCAGGGTCTGACAGAATTCAGCTTCCCATTCTCTCTCGGACCTCATCACCTGGACTCTATCTGCTCAGGCACACCGGCCACTTTGCTCTTCCTCTCTGCACCATGCAGAGCAGGGACCCTCTCAACCCAGGGCCCTTGTGTGTGCTGTTTCCTGCGGCTGGGAAACACCCTCTTCTAGACACCCACGTAGCCACAGGGCTCCTTCCCTCAACTCACTCAGGTCTTTGTTCAAAGTCTACCTTCTTGTAAACCATCTCACTTAAAATGGAACAACAGCAGGTGCCACTCTGCCTGTTCCTTTCTGCTTTGTTTCCTTTCAGAGAACGGATCAGTATCTAGTGCATAATATAGTTCTATTTCCATGCTTAGGTTTGGTTTGTTGTCTGTGTTCCTTTTAGAGTGTAAGTTCCACAAGGTAGGGAGTTTCTTACCTCTTTGGCTTATTGGTATGTGATAAGTACCTAGAATAGTGCCTGGCACATAGTAGGGCTTACTAAATGTTTGTTGAGTGGATGGACGGTCAACTGTTAACTCTGTGTAGAGTCAACCATTAAAACCTCTTGAGCAGGGCACCTGGGTGGCTCGGTCGGTTAGGCGAGCGACTTCGGCTCATGTCATGATCTCGTGGTCTGTGAGTTTGAGCTCTGTGCTGACAGCTTGGAGCCTTGAGCAGTCTTCGGATTCTGTGTCTCCTCTCTCTCTGCCCCTTCCCCACTCATGCTCTGTCTCTCTTGCTCTCAAAAATAAATAAAACAGGGTGCGCCTGGGTGGCTCCGTCGGTTGGCCATCTGGCTTTGGCTCAGGTCATGATCTCATGGTTCGTGGGTTCGAGCCCCACGTCAGGCTCTGTGCTGACAGCTCAGAGCCTGGAGCCTATTTCGGATTCTGTGTCTCCCTCTCTCTCTGATCCTCCCCTGATTGTGCTGTCTTTCCTTGTCTCTCAAAAAAAAAAAAACACATTAAAAATAAATAAAACACAAAAAATATTTTTTAATTAAAAAAAAAGTCTTGATCAAGCAAAGCTGATTATTACTTATTGCAGCAAGTGGAAACACCACCTTGATAGAGTCAAAGGGGAAAGTAGGGGAAGGTATTTATAGAGTTTTGGAGTCTAAGCTCTCAAAATTTAAAGTGGGTTTTTCAAGGCAGGGACCTAGCTGGACCTGAGCAAAACGCCGCCGTAACAGTCTAGGACTGGTATACATGGCGGCGTGAGGGTCTTAAGGCATGTTTTTATGAGCAATACATTGTCCTGATAAGTGACTTACAGGCTCTGCGAACAAACCGCTTTCTTGATAAGACAGCTGTTTGCCCAGATAGCAAACCACCCAGGTAACTTCATTTACGACAGTTTTCTGAAGCACACAGCAAAGTCATTAGTTTACAGTCTTCTCTTCTGTTGCGTTTATGTTGATGCAGGAGGTCTCCGCTCTTAACATCAATTAATGTGTACAACTCAGTGGATTCAAACATGCTTAGCCTTGCTACCTTTTTTGGAAACAGCATCTTACTGTGGAAGTCTAGGTCACGGACAGATAAACAAGGGAACTGCTATCTCTGATTGAGCTGAGAGAGCCCAGAATCTGTTGCCCACGCTACCACTGGGCCCTGCAACATTTGAAAAGCTAATTCCGATTTGGAAAGCAGAAGGCACTTTGCGTGACTATATCCATCCTCTTTCCAAACAGTGCTTCTCCAAACATTTTTTCAAGGTCATATGTTTACCTAGCTTTTGTTACAGAGTGATTGATGATAGGCTGATACAGGAGTAGTGGGGATGTCCAAGAACTGGCATGTCCATTCTGACTGGCTGGTGCCCCTGCTAAATACTGCTAAGTATCTGACTACCAGACATGATTATATCTACGATGGAAAGATATTAGAGGAGGCAACAAGGAAGGACAATTGCAGGACATGTACAGAAGACGGGGTGGTGTCTTTGTCCACATTCGCTCCTCCGTGAACCAGTGGAGCAGGCTCTGTTGAGAGGCAACGTCAAGCTCAAGCTGCTCATATTTGACAAATATTAAACTTGTGCACATTTAAATACAAAGATGGCTTTTGGCGGGTAACTTCTAAGGTGGCCCCCAATAATCCCTGCTTGTGAGTACTCTTGATCCTGTGGTCCTCTCCCCTTGAGTGCGAGCTGGACCTAGTGACTTGCTTCTAATGAGTAAAACATGGCAGTAATGAAGGGCTGTCACCTCTGAGATTAGATAACAGAAAGCCTGTGACTTCCGCCCTGCTCACTGTCTCTCGCTAGCTCACGCAGGGGAAGCTGCCATCCGGTTATGCCCTATGGAGAAGCCCAAGTGGTAAACAACCGATGTCTCCAGCCAGCAGCCAGCAAGACTTGCTGCCAGTCGTGCGAATGAGCTCGAAAGTGGATCTCCTCCCAGGTGAGCTTTGAGAAGACTGTGGCCCCAGCCCACAACTTGATCGCACCCTGGAGAGACAGCCTGAGTCAGAGCCACTCAGCTCAGCCTCCGCTGGGTTCCTGACCCACAGAGCTGCTAGACAACAAATGTTTGTTGTTGTAAGCTGCACCGATGGATTTTAGGTAAGCAGAAATATGGGAGAAGAAAATAAGATGCTTCACGCTCATTCTTCTCATTTTGTAAGACTCTACAAAATAATATTTTCATCCTTAGAAGAGGGGGGACATCAGGAATGACTTCAAAATGTTCACAGAGTCCTGCCCTCCTGTGAAAGTCTATCTATTATTTCTCTGCCCCTACCCATAGGTCCAGTCCCAGGAAGAGTGATGATCAAGCTGTTTGGTGCTTAGTTAGCCCAGGAAAATGCTCACCACTACCTGTTACAATTGTCTCTCCTCCCTTCTTCCTTGTCTCTCAAAGGTTTGAAGTCTCCTTTTTGGGTGGGCAGAAAAAGTCTAAAATTTAGCTAATCTGTAACTTTGGTTATGTAATTCCTTGTTATTGTAGAATAAATTCCATTTTAATCAAGGAAGTTAGAAATAAAATAGAAAACCCTGTCTCTCTTCATGGCACTTTGAATTCTGTCCTCCAAACATGGTCTTCTTTTTCAGGCTGATGTAAAAGCTCATGTACCTGCAAGATGACAAAGTCGAGTACATGGGGGGCAGGCTGTAGCAGTTGTTTTGTTTCGTTTTGTTTTGGGGGTTGCTTTCATTTTGAGCATTTGATTTTCATGCCAGGGTCAACAGAAAACTATGGAAGACTTTAAACCAGGGCAAGGCAATGGGTGAGGTATATATGTCGGAGCCACCTTTCAGGCTGCTAGGTGGAGAACTGGAGGGATCTGGAGGCAGGAAAACCAACGAGAAGCAGGTGCCGTGGTTTGCAGTGATCCTGAGGAGAAAGGATGGTGACCTGGATTAGAGATACGGATGACAGGATGAGAAAGTATAAGGATTCTGAGATAATTTATGGTACTATATGTAGTTTAAGGAACTTCGCCTGAGGAGAGACAGGGAGACATGAAGGATGGCCCTGAGATATTTGGTGTTAAGCAACAGATTGGATGTTGAAGCCATTACTTGAGAGCCAATACTGGGGAGGTGGTTTGGAGGTGAGCGTAATGTATTCAACGCAAACATGGTGAGTTTGAGGTGCTTTGGGACATTCATTCAACGGGAATGACCAATAAGTAATTAATAATCACATTACTCTGAGTGTGAAATCCTTCCAGTGGCACACCATTGTCGAGGGTACAAATTCCAAATTTCTTGGCAAGACTTACAATTTACCCTCTTGGATTTCATTTCTGACATCTATCCCAGCCACACTGCCCAGCCCAAAGTCAATTTTAGCTTGCTCTTTGGAGTCTCAGGGACCCCTGTGTCAACTGTTATATCAGGAGCTATTTTCTTTTTCATGCACTGAACAATGAGTGAGGGCCAGATAGCTGGTAGTGCTGGGATAAAATGGTGAGCAAGAGATGGCCTCGTCCATGCTCTGGTGGACGGGTGTTCTGTCGGGTCTAGACAGTAATCCAATAATTACACAATTCTAAATTAAAATTAAATTAAATTAAACTAAATTAAATTAAATTAAAAACTGAATTGCAAATGGTATCAGAAGTGCTAATGGCAGCTACCTACGAAGGATAAGAGCCTATAATGGGGTTTTGAAGTAGCAAAGTCTGAGAAAGTGAAGACAGAATTGATTCACTGAGGAAGGAAAGTGTTCCAGGCTGAGAAAACGCCCTATGAAGGGGTAAACCTTGGCACATTGTGGGGAACTAGAGAAACACACACTTTCCCTAAAGTACTTAGGCCAGGGTTGGGGTTTATTCGTGGGAGTGGAGAGGAACAGGAAAAAAGAAAAAACCAAACCAAACCAACCAACCAACCAACCAACCAACCAAAAAAGCTCTTGGCTAATTTGTCCCAGAGCAGCCGCCGTCCGATCTCACGTAGTCGTGACCTCGTCGCACTGACTATTGGGAATTGTAGTCTTGACCTTGGCGAGTAGACATGGCGGCCTCCGTTGCAGGTCCTTGCGCGGCCGCAACTGACCTGTCTCGAAGTTTTCGAGCTGCCAGGGCGCTGCTTCCTGCGCTAGCCTCCGTCGCCTGGCGTAAGTGGAGCGGGGCTTGCAAACCGGAGAGAAGAAGGAGCTCGGGGCCAGGCTCGAGGGAGGCAAGCCTAGAAGTCAGGGGCAACCCTCGTGGGACCGCGAGTTGGGGGAGATTGCAGGGTCCGCGGGAGTTCAGGTCGAGTTCTGTTGACCCCTGTCATTCGCTACCGCAGGGGCCCGACTGGGGCCCGGCCGACAGCAGAGCACTGGACCTTCGGAGCCGGGCGCTTTCAAGCCGCCGCCGAAGCCAGTCATTGTGGACAAGCGCGGTCCCCCTCGTCTGGAAAGGAGGTGAGGCCGGGGCTTGGGCGGGGATCCCGTTTTTTTGGGTCCGTGCACTCGCGAACCTACCTTTACTCTGGAGATCTCGGCTCTAAAGATGAGCTGGAACCCCCACTGCACGCTTGTGTGCATGATTCAAGAGCTCGAGGGCGAGGGCAAAGCTCAACCACCTCCCCTTTTATCCCAAGCTAGCGTTAAACTTTCTCTGCAGCCTTATTAAGTCAGGACTTCAGGCAAGGATTCCCCCGATTGGAAGCTCTTTGCTTTGGCATTTGGCTTGAACCGAGGATTTTTCTCTGAAGTACATAGTATTTTACTTGTTTGATGAGCTGATCATTCCTTGCCTCGGTGGAAATGGATTGGCCAGCACTCAGCCTGTGTTCCTTTCCCAACTCAGGTGTTTTAAGTTTCCTGAAAATGCTATTGTGTAATTAAGATTTTCGGCCAATTTGTTAAATTTGCTTTTAAAAACTGTGCTTAAGGGGCTTCTGGGTGGCTCAGTCCGTTAAATGGCTGACTCTTGATTTCCCACCCAGGTTATGATCTCAGGGTGGTGAGATCCAGTCTAGCATCGGGTTCTGGGCTGACAGATTGGAGCCTGCTTGGGATTCACTCCCTGTCTCTGTCTCTTGCCTGCTTGCGAGCATTCGCTCTCTCTAGCTCTCTCTGTCTCTTTCAAAAATAAATAAATAAACTTAAAAAACAAACAAACAAACAAACAAAAGACCATGTGCTTAAAAGCCTGGTTCAAAATGAATGGTGGTAACTTCGGAGATATCTGTAAGTTTGGGTGCCGTAGGACTTGCAGAATGTCTGTGTAGAGTTGTATAACAACCTTATTAAAAAGCCAATTTTAGCAGGAAAAACTTGGTGCGATTTTGACTCTCCCTTGGTGATTGGATTATCTCTGCATGCCTGTGTGTGTTTAACACTGCAAATATCCTGTTGTTCTAAGTTGAAATAACATTGAATTTACAGAAGCTAGAGATTCAGAAAAGGTTTTCTTATACAACTTTTTTTTTTGAGTCGAAAAAGGACTATCTCTCTTAAATGGCAGCACTTAATATAATTCAGTTAAATGGGGATGTAAGTTGTGTTAACTACTTTGGGAAGCAGTTGGACAAAATTTAGTAATTTTGAGGTTGTGTATACCTTTCCACCCAGTCGGTACACAAATTAAAGTAATACGTACAAGGAGACATGTACAGAAATGGACACAAAAGGTATTGGTAACAAACAAAAATGTATAAGTAGCCTAGGTACCCATCAGTAGGTGAATAGGCAAATGCATTTCTATTATGAGCATTATAAGGCAGTGAAAAATGAATGAACTGGAGCTAACATGGATAAACTTCACAAATACGTGTGGAGAAAAAACAACTTACAGAAGAATCGATATAGTATGATAGGATTTCTATATTGCCCAGACATGCATGCGTATGTAAAGTATAAAATGTGCAGGAGATATTCTCCACATAGCAATCAGACCTAGCTTTTCCAGTAGCCCTACAAGCTGACATTACATACCTCCCGATGAGATAGAATAAGATGATCACGTCTATAACATTTTTACCCAAAATGTTTAACCTTGGTCTAGGCATGTGGAAACAGTAAACAAATCCAGAATCTAGGGATTGCGTATGAGGCAATAGGCTTTGGCTTTTCAGAAAAGTCAGTGTTAGAAAAATACAAAGATGGGGAACAGTAACAGTTTAAGTGACTGAAGAGAGGAATACCAGATATAATGCGTGAAGCTTGATGGTAGCTTGGATTGGGCAACAAAAGACCTTTTTCAGGACAATTAGGTACTATTAGTTTAGATATGTTTAAATACGAACTACATATTAGATTTTATTATTGAATTAGTACAGATGTTCTTAGGTGTCATAAAGGTATTGTGAAAAACGTAGCAGAAAGTCCCTATTTTTAGAAGCTTTCTAAAGTATTCGGAGATGACACACCTTGCTATCTGACATTTTCAGATAGTTCAGAAAAAAGTTACATGTACATATAAAGCAAATATGTCAAAATGTTGGCAGTGGGTGAAACGAGATAGAGTATATCTGGGGGTTCATTGTATTACTATTTCAACTTTTTGGTAGGCTCAAAAAGTTTCAAAGTAGGGAATGAGTGTCGCAGATCATCATCAAGAAGACATGGCCGCTGACTGACCCTTGGGCTGAACCCTACTCCTCACGCCTTCCCCTGTCCTTGGAATGTGGGCTCTGCTGGCCGTTGCTCCTCCCAAAGGCTGCTCCAAGGACACAGCCTGGAGATGACGGTGTGGCCTACGTGGTACATGTGACTGAGACCACGTAGGGCCTCTTTGTAAATTTTTAAGATTTGGTGTGTTGCTGCCACCCAGGAGAAGCCCGTATGTGGGTTCCCTTTGCCGTTACTGAAACTGTCACCTACCCACTCAGAGTGGCCTGCCTCTTTCTTCAGTGTCTCCTTGTCCCTCGAGTTTGGGGCCCAGCCTCAGAGTACACCTGGGAAGTTCCTGAGAAGCGGCTGAATCAACAAAAGGAAGGAACTCATAGGAATAATCATCACTAGATTTAATGAATTACCCCATAGTAATTAACTGTGGGGAAGGGAGGGGTGCTCTGGGGCTTCAACTATATTGATAATTTATTTCTTAGGATGGGTGATAAGGACATGAATTTTCACTGTAACGTCATTTATGCTTTGAAAGAGGTTAGCTTAGGGGCACCTGGGTGGCTCAGTCCAATGCCTGACTCTTGATCTCAGCTCAGGTCTTGGTCTCAGGGTCGTGAGTTCAAACCCTGCCTTGGGCTTTGTGCTGGGTGTAAAGCCTACTTAAAAAAGAGAAAAAGAAGGAAAGAAGGGAGAAAGGAAGGAAGGAGTTAGAGAAGAGGAGAAGAGGGAGATTATTTTTAAAGTTGGTTTTGGTTAATGATTTATGTTTATATTTTACCAGTGTAATTTATCTTAACACACAACTCAATGTGAGGCTTGTGGTGTATGGCCACAGATAGGCTTTGTAGTCTGACGGACATGCCTGTGTTCAAGTCTCGACTTGGTAGGTTTATAGCTAATGTAACAGTAGGTCAGTTGTTTACCTTCTCCAAGCTTCATTTTCATCTGTGAAAAGGAGACGATGACATCACACTCGCCTGATGGTTGTAAGGATTAATTCATGCTCTCGGTGTCATAAACCTTTAACAGGATACGAGGTGAGTACTCAGCTACTTTCATGAGCATCGACAGCAATTTTAGAAATAATCAACTTTTCTTAGAGAAGAAAGAATAAAACATGTCAACATCATAATCTTTCTTTTTTTTTTTTTGCTACAGTAATAGTTTCTCTTTTAAGTTTGCCTGTAATTTTTTAAAACGTATATTCCTCACAGGTTCCTGAGTCCTGAATTTATTCCTCCAAGGGGAAGAACAAATCCTCTGAAATTTCAGATAGAAAGAAAAGATATGTTAGAGAGGAGAAAAGTCCTCCGTATTCCAGAGTTCTACGTTGGTAAGAGCTGCATGCTTTCATTGTCGGTGGTGGGAGGGCTTGGTGTGCTTCACCCCGGGGTGGGGGGTTTTCACAGATCTGACTTTTGGCCGAATGAGGTACTTATTCCTAATATATTAAAATATGTAGGAATTTAGGAGGTTACCTAGAAGTGCTGTTTGTGTGCGTCTGCACGTCAGGTAAACGTTCACTCCTCCTTTGCATCCGTAGGAAGCATACTTCGCGTCACTGCAGCCGACCCGTATGCCCGCGGGAAGAGCAGCCGCTTCCTCGGGATCTGTATCCAGAGAGCGGGAGCGGGCCTGGGAGCCACTTTCATCCTTAGGAATACTATCGAAGGACAAGGTAGCTTCCGTTTCATTAGAGTGATATTCTGGAAAACGGTATCTCAGGATTCCGTTTTGTGTTCTGCGTCCCCGGGGGGAAACTTCTGGAACTTGGAAGTGCAGGGGCCTCCGGGGACGGCCGTGGGGGCTGTGGGCTCAGCGCGGCGTGAGCAGGGACGCTGCTGAATGCGCAGTCGCAGTCTGCGCGGCGCTCCCCGCCTCCAGCAGCGTCACGGGAGGAGACAAGTGACTAGACGCAGTGCGCGCAGCGTTCACTGCAGGGGTCAGTAACGCGGGAGGACATCAAGATAAACATAATGATGTGTGTACGTGTCACTTTCTCCTAAAATGAATGCCCCCGTTTTGCTTTATAGTATGATGGTCACCACAATAATTGTTTGATAAGAATTACAGGAGTTTTTAAAAAGGCAAAACTTGTTAGGCCTAATAAGACAGAGGCCCAAGTGGCGAAATTCTGGAAAGATTATGAATCAAAATGGCAGAACAGTAAAATTTTCTTTTTTTCATTTTTTAAAAAAACGTATACTTATTTTTGAGAGAGCGAGCGAGCACCTGAGCAGGGGAGAGGCAGTGGGGTGGGGGCAGAGGGTCTGCAGCGGGCTCTGTGCTGACGGCAGAGAGCCTGAGCCGGGGCTCACCCTGCAGTGACCTGTGGAGCGGTGCTCGAGTGAGCTCAGCAGGACTGACCAGTTGCGGAAATGTGTGCCTTCCCTCAGGTCATGTGCTGGGAGAAGCCTTGTAATAGAAAGACGTGATCATAGGTGTGAGTTAGACGAACCTTGGTTTGATATTCTTTCTTAAAACAGATAATTGGGCGCCTGGGTGGCTCAGTCGGTTAAGCATCCGACTTCGGCTCAGGTCATGATCTCACGGTTTGTAGGTTCGAGCCCCGTGTTGGGCTTTGTGCTCACAGCTAGCTCAGAGCCTGGAGCCTGCTTCAGATTCTGTGTCTCCCTCTCTCTCTGCCTCTCCCCAGCTCACTCTCTGTCTCTTTCTCTCAAAAATAAAAAAACCTAAAAGACATAAAAAAAAAAAAGACCAACCCTGAGATAATAATAATTTCTGCCTTAGGGTTGTGGTCAGTTGTGGGTGATATTGTACATGAAGTGCTGAACACTGACTACTCCAAAAATGTTCACTCCCTGTTGCCTCCCTCTAAGGGTGCTTTTGACTATTAGAGCCTGTCTCAGCCTTCCCCATTGATTCTCTTTCTTTGGTGGTTTCTTCTAGTCCACTGGCTTTAAATACCATCCATATGCTGAGAACTCCCAAATTAAAAAATATATATATATGTATATTTTTAATGTTTGTTTATTTTTGAGAGAGAGACACAGAGCATGAGCAGGGAAGGGGCAAAGAGAGACATAAACAGAGAATCTGAAGCAGGCTCCAGGCTCTGAGCGGTCAACACAGAGCCCAGCGCAGGGCTCAAACCCACAAACCGTGAGATCATGACCTGAGCCGAAGTTGGAGGCTTACCTGACTGAGCCACCCAGGTGCCTCGAGAACTCCCAAATTTAGACCTTGAGGACTGACCCTGTCCAGGTTCCAGTTGTACAGACAACTGCCTCTTTGACATTCCGGTTGGATGTCTTTTAAGCATAGGACAAGTTCAGAATAGAATTATTTTCCTCACAGTGTGTTCTCGGTGTTTTCAATGTCCACAAGTGGCACCACTGCCCAAGCATTTACTTAAATCAGAAATTTAGGAGCTATTTTTAATTATTCTCTTTCATATATCCAGTCAAGTTTTCTGGGCTTAATCTCCAAAAAATGCATTCTAGTTTTATTAGGTTCTCCGTTTCCATGGCTACCACTTGGGTCCAGGCTGCCCTGCCTCCTTCCTGCCTCCTTCCTGCCTGCAGCTCTGCTCTATCCCTGCTTCACTTTCCTGGCCCGCTGACTTACTGTGCTCCAGTCTACAAGACCGTTTCTGTTTTTGTTTTTGTTTTCCCCCCAATATGACAAGTTTGTTAAGACCCCAGAGCCTTTGCATTTGCTGTTCTTTCTGCCTGGAGCACTCTTGGCTATTTATAGTGTCAGTATAAACCGTCTTTTCAGAGAGGCTTTCCCTGGCTGTGCTATTCATATACTATTTATTCCCAGCCATAGTGTTACCATTCTGTTTATCTGGACTACATGAAATTACCTAAAATTATGAATCGTGAATGAAATTCTGGTGTGTCTATTTATTATCATCCACTAGGATATAAGCTCAATGAGAGGAAAAGGATTTTACTTATTTTGAGTTCCCTATAGGCACAGTCCCTACTAGATCAGTACCTGGAACAGAATAGGTGTATAGGAAATAGTGGATTAAATCCTGGTATTAAATAGTAGATGTTAATGTTGTTCATACATATTTGTATTTCTCTTGGGATTATTTCAGGAAACGTCAGAATATACTCTTTCCCTTAGGTGTTTGGTGCTACAGAGGCTATATTTTGAACTATGACTTGTAGCATCTTGGAACAGTGAAGCTGTTCCTAGCTTGCCTCGTATGGAGAAACCTAGCATGGTTTTGTTTTTTAATGTTTTATTTAGTTTTGAGAGAGAGACAGAGTGTGAATGGGGAGGGGCAGAAAGCGAGGGAGGCACAGAACGTAAAGCAGGCTGCAGTCTCTGAGCCGTCAGCACCGAGCCTGATGCGGGGCTCCAACCCATGAACCGTGAGGTCACGACCTGAGTCAAAGTTGGACGCTTATCCTGCTGAGCCACCCCGGTTCTCCAAGCCCCAGCATGTTTTAAAACCTAGGCCTTCCTGGGGTGCCTGGGTGGCCCAGTCGTTTGAGTGCCCAACTCTTGATTTTGGCTCAGGTCAGGATCCCAGGGTCATGGGATTGAGTCCCGCATTGAGCTCTGTGCTGAGCGTGGAGCCTGCGTAAGATTCTCTCTCCCTCTGCCCCTCTCCCTTTCTTGCGCACTTTCTCTCTCTCGCTCTCTCTAATATAAAAAATATTTTTTAAAAAGAACTGGTATGAAGAACCCTGGGTGTTGTATGGAAACTAATTTGACAATAAACTACTTAAAAAAATGAAAAAAAAAAAGAACTGGTATGGATTTTTAAAAAATAAATAAACTTAGGCCATCCTTAGGAGAGACTTCTAGACTTAAAAAGTTATTAACTCTTTTTGCATCATTAATCCTGTTGCCCTTAATGTAGAAGGTGAGATTTTATTTGAGTAGCTGGGAAACAAAGAAGAATGTGACAGTGAAGAATTTACTCAGACTTTCTCTAGGTTAGTATTGTCAGGAGTGAAGAGTGGGGAGAAGGGATAAGTGGGAAGGGGCATTAAGGAGACACTTGTTGGGGTGAGCACTGGGTGCCATACGTAGGGGATGAGTCACTGGAATCTACGTCTGAAAT
The DNA here is from genome assembly GCF_006229205.1 of Suricata suricatta. Lineage (NCBI taxonomy): Eukaryota > Metazoa > Chordata > Mammalia > Carnivora > Herpestidae > Suricata > Suricata suricatta. The sequence continues at coordinate 118,154,726 of NC_043703.1, forward strand.
CGTTCGTGCACTGTATGTAACTGACGTGGATGTAAATTTAAAAATTCAAAAAAAAAAAAAAAAAGGAGATGAAGAAAACAGATTCTCAGGATCTAATCCCTATTCTGATACTAGACCTTAATATGTTGTGGTCTCTTAACATCTTTTTGGACCAGACCAATAAATAAAAGAGGATTTGAAAAAAAAATAGTATCATAAGTGAAGAGATGAGCGGCTGTTTTTATAGAAGACATTTTGTTTAGACTCTCATTCTAACTCAGATTTTTTTCAGTTTTTAATCTAAATGCACTTTAGTTTATTTCTTTTTCTTTTGATAATCTTCATCTTAAAAATTACAAATTTATGTCACATTTCCTGTGGGCAAAACCCTGTGCTAGGTCCATGATGAAATAGTTTTTACTTGTATGAGGTGTATGCCGGTCTCTGGGTTTAGATGGTAAGAATATGTTTTCTCTCTTTAGGTGTTGAGATCTGCTTTGAACTTTATAATCCTCGAATCCAGGAGATCGAAGTGGTCAAATTAGAGAAACGGCTGGACGATAGTTTGCTGTATTTACGAGATGCTCTTCCTGAATATAGCACTTTTGATATGAATATGAAGCCAGTGGTACAAGAAAGTAGCCACGAAGTTCCTATTAACCAGGTATGAGTTGTATTTGTAGCACTGAAAGCTCTATATTAAGTAAGAGAGAGTCCCCTTAATGAAAACTTTTAGAAGAATTTTTGCTTGGGACTAAACAACTTAAAATATTTTTCTTTTCTTTTTTTTTTTTTAATCATCCGTAGCTGAAAGTAAAAATGAAGCCTAAGCCCTGGTCCAAACGCTGGGAACGTCCAAAATTTAATATTAAAGGAATCAGATTTGATCTTTGTTTGACTGAAGAGCAAATGAAAGAGGCTCAGAAGTGGAGTCAGCCGTGGCTTGAGTTTGATATGATGAGGAAATATGACACTTCAAAAATTGAGGCCGCAATATGGGATGAAATTGAAGCATCAAGAAAGTCCTGATTCTGAGAATCAGTTTGGTTATTTGCAGAGGATGTGCTAACTCCCAGAGGATTTATTTAAAGACCAATTTAATTTTATACATAAAAACATAGTCATTAAATCAACTAAACATTCATTTGTTTGAGTACCATTGCAAAAAAAAAATAAAATGAGCATGTCATTTTATTACTTCAGAGTCAAAGCGTTACCAAAATTCTCTTCATTGAACCAGGAATCTGAACACGGAAGTGGTGGGATGATTATTGAAGTTTGTGGAATAAATTATAAAAAGTCTATGCTATAAAGAGTAATAATAAAGTGAACATTGACGTACCCACCTCAGGGAAGGGGTGAAACAGGTAATAAGATCCAGGAAGGTCAAGAAATAGAACATGTACTAGGATTTGAGAAGATTCTTCTATGTCTGCAACTGCATCCGTCTCTCCCAGTTACAAGCACTGGCCTGACTTTGTGTTAATCATTCTCTTGTGTCACATTTGATTTTATTGCGTACATATACATTCTAAAACAACGTACCTAGTTTTGGAAAACCTGTTGGCAGATAAAAAAGGACAACATTGTCATTACATGAAGGCTTCAGGGAGAAGGTAACAGTCTTGCTCATAGTCTGGCTGCACTTTCCCTCATTGTTTGCAAAAGTCACTTTGAGGTAGTTCATGGCCAAGGTCGTGAGTGAGTCCTGCTGAAAAAGAAGGCTCACCACAGGGCACCTGATAATTGATGTCTGGCAGAAATGGGGTTGGGGAGTAGCCTCCTCTCTGTTTTCTGGTTTTCAGCTCATGAATCAAGCTCCAGCTCCCAGGACAGGTCAGAACAATACTTCTGTAGGACAATGGGAGTATCCTCGCAGTTCCTTGTAGCAGAGACTGGAATGGGAATCTGGCATACAATGACGCGGTAAAACCCAGCCTGCCGGAAATCGGAGGTAGGCTTGCCTGAGCAAGCTGTTCCTCAGGTTAGAAAGAGTTCAGTACTTAGTACACGTCTTAATGAGGCCAACCTCCCGTTTTGAATTAACGCTGTTCAGATCTGCTTTCTGGTGTGTGGCTAATTTGGGATTTGCATTGACTTCTGTGCTGATCTGTTTTCTGGATGTTTTGTTTTTTATTTTATTGGTTACTTATTTTGGCAAAGCACATCTTTTGGTAGCTTCTAGAGGAAGTATGTATGGAGGTGAATCTTTTGAGAACTTGCAGGTCTATCATATTTGATTGATACTTTATAGAATTCTAGGTGTGAGGTAGTTTTCCTCCAAAATTTTAAAAGATACTGCTACACTGTCTTGTTTCCAGTTGCGTTGAGAAATCCAAAACTATTTTGGTTTCTGTTCTTTGTGACCTGAAAGCTTGTAGGTTATCTTCCTCCTCAAGGTGATGAAATTTCACAGTGATGCACTTTGGTGTGGGTCTATATTTATCCATTATGTCTGGTATTTGATGAATCCTTTCAGGGTGCTAACGTGTCTTTCAGTTCTGGGAAACTTACTGTTCATCGATGGTTTCCTCTCCTCTGCTTTTCTCTTTTGGGAGCAGTTAGTTTGATGTCGGTTTTCCAGGACTAGATCTCTTTCCCCCTCTCCCCCAACGTCATCTCTCTTTAGTTCAGTCTTCCAACTCTTCTTTGCTCTTATAATTTTAAATCTGAAGATCCCTTTTTGATTTCTGGATGCTCCTTTTCTTATATGGTACTTTGTTCTTATTTTATATTCTTGCCTATGGATGTGTTCTCTTACCATTGAGTACATTCATGATAGTATTGTATGTTGTTTCATTGGGGATTTTTTTGAAGTTGTTTTTCTGTAGGATCTGTTTTCTTCAAATTTCTGTGTGTGTGTGTGTGTGTGTGTGTGTATGTGTGTGTATTTAATTTTTTCCCGTATTTTAGGCTTTTCCAGGACATCTGGCAATCCTTGGCTGTCTATTTCTGGTCAAATAGTGGACTGAAAAGCTGATTAGGAGCTTGGACTTGTGAGAAGAGTTGTTTTTAGGGTTATCGGAGTGGACTTTTTTGAGAGTTTCATCCTCCACATATGTGAATGTCTTGGTTTGGTCCCATTCTCCAAAATAGAGGCTTGCAGTCCCCGTCCTGGATGGTAAGGATGTGTCTGCCAGTGTTGTGGGAACCTGATGGGGGAGGAGGATGGGTTTCTGGCTCTATGTGTGCGCGTGCCGGTATGTCCATCTGTTCCCTCCCCACCACCACTTCTGGCTTGCTGCCCTCAGTACTGAGAGTCCAGGAAACTCCTTTGTCTTTTGTTTGGAGAGTTTAATACATTTGCATTTAAGTCAGTTAGTAAAAAGAATGGACTTCTGCTATTTTGTTATTTGTTTTCTTTATATTTTATATCCCTCTTGCTGCTTTTCTCCATTACTGCTTTCTTCTGTGTTGATATTTTGGAGTGAACTGTCTTCTCGTTGATGTCACGGATTTCATCTTTGTATAGTGCGTGTTCCATAACAGATTTATAATTATTTTGTCTGCATTTGTCTGTACTTAACCTTTACTGGAGATCTTTATTTCATCATATAGATTCAAGTTACTGTCTGATGTTCTTTTATTTCTGCCTAAAGGACTCCCTTTAGCATTTCCTGTAGAGCAGCTCTGATTGCAAGGAACTCTCTCAGGTTTTGTTTATCTGGGAACATCTTCATTCCTCCCTCATTTTTGAAGGACAGTTTTGCCAGATACAGAATTGTTGGTTGGCGGTATTATTATTTGAGCATGAGCATGTTAAATATTGTAACCCCACAGCATTCTGGCCTCTGGTTTCTGATGAGACTCGGCTGTTACTTTTATTGGGGATCTTTTGATCTCGAGGAGGAGCATTTCTCCTTGGCTGCTGTCAAGATTCTCCCTGCCTTTGTTTTTCGACAGTTTCATTATACTGTCTTGGTGCGGCCCTCTACATTTATTACACTTGGGGTTCACAGAGGTTCTGGATTTGCAGATTCACGACTCTGCTCAAATTTTGGATGTATTTGGCCATTATGTCTTCAAATATTCTTTTTGCTCCTTGCTTCTGGGACATCGATCATGCACGTGCTGGTCTGTTTGCTGGTGTCCCTCCAGCTTATCAGGCTCTATTCACTTTTCTTCATCCTATTTTCTCCCTAGTCCTCAGACTTGGTCACTGTAATTGTCCTGTTCTCAAGTTTGCTGATTCTATTTTCTGTTTTGCTCCAATTAGCTGTTAAGCTCTACTAGTAAACTTTTAATTTCAATTACTGTACTTTCTAGCCTCAGAGTTTGTTTGGTCCCTTTTGATAATTTCTGTGACTTTTGGATATTCTCATTTTCTTTACATATCCCTTTTCTGATTTCCTTCATTCCTCGTCCGTGGTTCCCTTTAGTTCTTTGAACATATTTAAGATGGTTGCTTAACAGCTTTTTCTATTCTGATTTCTGTGGTTCTCCAGGGAATGTTTTCTATTATTTTGTTTCTTTGAGTGACCATATTTTCCAGTGTTTTCTGCATGTCTTTTGACGTTTTTTTGTTGAAAACTGGACATTTAAATATTATAATGTGATTCTGGAAATCAGATTTCTTCTCCTTCCCCAGAGTCTCTTTATTATGATTATTGGACTGCAGTCCATTTGTTTACTGATGTTTCCAAACTGTTTTTGCAAAGATTTGATTCCTTGTGGTATGTGATCACTGAGTCTGTTTCTTAACTTGTGTTTAGATAGTATTTCCTTGAAAGCCAGGAGCTAAAACAAGTACCTCTCTCAGTCCTTGCCAGTGGTCTCTTCTGGGTTACTCCCTCCACTCCACACTCATCCAGGCTTGCACTAAGCTTAACACCCCGAGTTGAAAACTTAGGATCCTCTCAGACCTTTTCTTACCATGCTTCTTGCCTTTGGCATATGTGTGGCTTTCTAAATTTCCCTGTCTATGCTTTTGAATATCTTAATTTCTCAAGGTAACTCTCTTTCCCCCTCCCCCAGCTTTTCCTCCCAGGCTTTAGGTGATGTATTGTGTATCTCAGTGACAGTCTTCTCACCCAGGCGTTTGTGCGTTGCTGGTTTGCCTTACACCCATCTTTGAGCAACACCTGCTGCTTTCTGGACTCAGTTTAAGGTTAGGCAGAGCAGAGATGAGTGCTCTGCTTCACTCCTTCTACCCATGGATGGGCTAGAGTAGCTATAAACCAGAACTTGTGAGTAGTCTGTTCTGTTCCTTCCAGTGATAGAGACCAAGGTCTGACACTGAGAATATAGCTGCTATTTTCAAGACTGCTGCCACATCAAAGGACAAATAAAAATGTCACAAAGCTTTCCTATCATTATGTTTATTATTTTTTCCAGTTTTATTGAAATATAGTTGACCTATAGCATTGTGTAAGTTTAAGGTATGTGCCAGAATGATAAGACTTTCATAGGGGAGCACCCAACTTCAGTTCTGGTCATGATCTCAGTTTGTGAGTTCGAGCCCCATGTCGGGCTCTGTGCTGACAGCTCAGAGCCCGGAGCCTGCTTCTGATTCTGTGTCTTCCTCTCTCTCTGCCCCTCTCCCTCTCCCTCTCTGTCTCTCAAAATAAAGACATTAAAAAAAAAAAGACTTTCATATATTGTGAAATAATTACCACAATAAGTTTAGTTAATAATCATACATAAAAAAAATAGGGGGAAAAGTTCCATCCATATCGTCACAAATGACAGGAATTCCTTTTTTATGGCTGAATAATATTCCTGTGTTGTGTTTTCCCATTCTGTAGGTTGTTGTGTCTTTTGCTTTGCAGGAACTTTTTAATGTGATATAGCCCCACTCACTATTCTTACTTTGTTCCTTGAGCTTTAGGTGTCATCAAAAAAGTCATTGCCAAGACCTATGTCAAAAATCTCTTTTCCTATGTTTTCTTCTAGGAGTTTTATGGTTTCCAGTCTTTCATTTAAGTCTTTAATTCATTTCGAGCTCATTTTTGTGAATGGTGAAATACAGGGGTCTAGTTTCATTTGTACGTGAGTATGCACATTTTCCACCACCATCTATTGAAAGACTATTAAGTTTTGGCTGTTTTGTCCTGTGTTAGTTGCTTGTGTTTGCATGGGTTTATTTCTGGGTTCTCACTTCTGTTCCACTGGTCTGTCTTGTCTGTTTTTAAGCTAGGACCATGCTGTTTTGATTGCTATAGCTTTAAAAATAGTTTGAAATCCGGAAGTATGATGCCTCCTACTTTGTTCTCCTTTCTCGGGACTGGCTGGGCTATTTGGTATCTTTTGTTTTCCATGTAAATTTAGGATTTTTTTTTCCTGTAAAAAATGCCATTGGAATCTCAATGGGATTTGCATGTAATCTATAGATGGTTTGGGGGGAGTACAGGCATTTTAACAATATTAATTCCTCCAACCCATGAATATGAGATACTGTTCCATTTATTTGTGTCTTTGATTCCTTTTATCAACATTGTATAGTTTTTAGTGTGTAGAGTTTTCATTTCCTGATTAAATTTATTAAGTATTTTTATTATTTTTGATTTAAATGGGATTTTCTTCATTGATTTTCAGATAATCATTGTTAGCTTATAGAAACAGTCCTGATTCTTATATGATAATGTTGTTTCCTGCAACTTCACTGAATTCATTGGTTAGATCTAAAAGGGTTTTTTTTAAGCATCATTAGGATTTTATACATATAAAATCATGTCATGTGCAAATAGTCAATTTTATCTTCTTTCCATCTAATGCCTTTATTTCTTCCTCTTGCTTGATTATTCTGGTTCGGACTTCCAGTACTATGTTGAATTAGAGCTGTGAGAGGGGGCACATTTATCTTGTTCCTGATCTTAGAGGGAAAGCTTTCAACTTCTCACCATTGAATATGTTAGCTGTTGACTTCCCGTTATTGGTCTTTGCCTTTTGACACTTCATAATGTGTCTCAATATAGCTCTATTCAAATTCAACCTATTTGGGGTCTTTTGGTCTTCATAGATCTGGATGTTCATTTTTCTCTCAAGGTTTTGGACATTTTCAATGATTATTGCTTTAAATAAATATACAATCGATCTTGAGCAACACAGGTTTAGACTATGTGGGTCCACTTGTATGTGGATTTTTTTTTCAATACAGTGCCGTACTGTAAATGTATTTTCTCTTCCTTATGATACTCTTAACATTTTATTTTCTCTAGCTTAATTGTAAGAATACAGTAATGGTATCATATATTAAGTCCATATACAAAATGTGCTGATCGACTCCGTTATCAGTAAGACTTCCAGTCAGTCGTAGGCTATTAAGTAGTTAAGTTTTGGGGGAGTCAAAAGCTTTATGTAGATTTTCAAGTGCATAGGGGTTGGCATCCCTAACCCCTGCATTTTTCAAGGGTCAACTGTACTTTCTATCCCTTTTTCTTTCTGGAATGCCCGTAAGGATATTGTTTCTTTTGACTGTATCTCATAAGCTCCATAGACTTTCTTCACTTTAAAAAAATTTTTTTATGTTTTATTTATTTTTGAGAGCAAGAGAGACAGAACATAGAGAGAGGGGCAAAGAGACAGGGGGAAATAGAATCTGAAACAGGCTCCAGGCCCCAGGCTCCAAGCTGTCAGCACAAAGCCCAATGCAGGGCTCAAACTCACAGACCATGAGATCATGACCTGAGCTGAAGTCAGACGCTTAACTGACTGAGCCACCCAGGCGCCTCTCTACTCTTTTTTATTTGTTTTTCTTTTTGCCCCTCTGAGTGAATAATTTCAAATGTTCCATCTTCAAGGTCACTGATTCTTTTGCATGGTCGAGTCTGCTTTTGAAGCTCGCTATTGAATTCTTCATTGTATTTTTCAACTCTAGGATTCGTTCATTTGGCTTTTCTTTGTTGGACTTCTCATAGTGTTTATGCATTGTTTTCCTAATTTTCTTGAGTTGTCTGTGTATTCTTGTAGTTTGCTATATTTATTTAAGAGGATTATTCTTTTTCTGACTGTTCACAGATCTCCATTTCTTTAGAGCCAGTTGTTAGAGTTTTACTAGTTTCCTTTGGGGTGTCATCTTTCTCTCATTTATTGCAACCCTTGACTCCTGTTGTTGGTGTCTACACATTTGAGTAAGCAGTCTCCCACATTTTCTAGGATTGCTTTGGTAGAGAAAGTTCTTCACCAGTCTTCACAGTTTGGATGTTTAGACTCGTCAGTTGGTAGCATCTGTGAGCAGGCAGGGCTCACTGTCAGGGTCTGTTTTGGGGGTGAAGCCACTGCTGGGGCTCTAAGATGGGCGTGGGGTGCTGCTGGTGGAGAACAATGGAAAGGGCTGCTGGCTTATTTCTCTGATCAAGCAAGGCTGTAGGATGGGCTCTGGTTGCCTGGGTTCTCTGGTCAAGCTTCCCGGGCAGAATGCGGTCTATACTCAGTAGTAGGTAGGATTATGAATTAGCCTCCATGCACTGGCAGGACAGCAGAACAAGACTGTGCCCTGAAGTCCCCGTCAGATGGGGCCAGCCGACCCTGCCAGCACCTCCCCTTAAGTGTTGTTGGGCTTCTGGAGCTTTCCTGGTGTTCCAGCTGAGCTTTCTGGGCAGGTGGGACTCGGGCCATACTCAGCAGTGGGAAGGGCTGTCAGCCAGCTTCCCTACCTCCACGGAGCAGGAGAGCGAGCTCCAGGCAGCCTCCCAGCTGTTCCTGGTTAGCGTCCCCACTCCGATGGGGCCGGGAGCTAATCAGCCCTGATTGGGCCTATGATCTAGCTTCCCGCCCAGATAAAGCCGGAAAGCCAGCTGGCAGCGTCCTCTTAGGCTTCCCGGTCAGGCTTCCCAGTTAGGAGGGGCCCGGAGCTACACTCGGCAGTGTTACAAAGTTTTCTTCCCTGCCTGGGCGGAGCAGGAGACCTAGCTTGAAGTCTGGACAAGCAGACTGTTTGTAGTCTTGATTGAAGCTGACTTGCACCCCCAAGTTCTCTGGCTGAATGGCGCCGCCGGCTTTGCTCTGAGGCTGATCAACTCTGTCTGCTCAAGCACAGCGCCCGGGTGTCCCGACCAGGCTTTTCCTGTGAGGTAACACGTGGGGGACTCCCAGTAAGTGACCAAATGTGCTGGGGACGCCGGACGCCCATCCTGTGTCCTTTTTTCCCACGGGGCGGGGGGGAGCACAGGCTGAGGGGAGACCTCTTGTCATGGTGTTGCCTCAGCCTAGAAGAGGGGCAACGTGGTGAGCGTGTCGATGCTCCCCTTTTTTAGTGCGGTCTGTGTGGGGTGTGCGTGGGGTGTTTCAGCCTCGCTTCCGTGTTCAGAGGTGTCCATGCATACTGGGTAACTTATGTTGGTATCTTGGTGACTTCCTGCCTTTTATAAGTTGTCTTTTATTTCCTCCCAAGTTTGCTTGGTTGATATAAATATGACTTTCCCAGAGTTCTGAAAAAGTTGCTTGTGACCATTTCTGCTTCTCTTTCGGTGTTTCTGCGGGAGGACAAGACCTTGAATCTGCCCAGTCCATGATTTTGCTCCAGTGTGTGTTGTGTTTAAGCCTCTGTTTAGTGTTGCAGTAGGACAGCTAATGGTTAAAAGAAATAACTACCTGAGTCTTTTGTACAATGCCCAACGTTCAAACTGCTCATGTTTTCCTATTAGAAAAAGAATGATCTATTTAAGTATTGTTTTTCAGGGATTATCTAGTCTTTAACCCGTTAGAAGGGCTCCTCTGTTCCAGACACTGTGGAAGGCATTTCATGTCTCTCATTGCTCATAAAACCTGTGAGACAGGTGCTTCTACTCCATTTTACAAATGAGGACGCTTCGGAGACGTAAGCAGCTGTTCTGAAGTGGCACAGATGTTAGGTGGTGGGGCTGATGTTAAACCTCACAAGGGCCTGAGCCAGAACTTTTTTCTTTCTTTTTTAAAGTTTGTTTGTTTATTTTGAGGTGTGGTAGAGGGTCAGAGAGAGAGGGAGACAGAATCCCAAGCAGGCTTCTTATAATCAGCACAGAGCCTGATGCGGGGCTGGAACCCACAAACCGTGATACCATGACCTGAACCGAAACCAAGAGTCGGACGCTTGACTGACTGAGCCACCCAGGTGCTCCCCACCCAGAAGTCTTTTAAAATCAGTTTGTTTGTTTTTTTAATTTTTTTAATGTTTTATTTATTCTTGATACAGAGAGAGACAGCATGAAGAGGGGGAAGGTCAGAGAGAGAGAAGGAGACACAGAACCAGAAGCAGGCTCCAGGCTCTGAGCTAGCTGTCAGCACAGAGCCTGATGTGGGGCTCGAACCCACGAACATGAGATCTGACCTGAGCCGAAATCGGAGGCTTAACCGACTGAGCCACCCAGGTGCCCCTAAAATCAGTTTTTTAAAAAGTCTCCAGGGGCACCTAGCTGGCTTAGTCAGTGGACCCTGCAACCCTTGATTTTGGAGTTATGAGTTCAAGCCCCAAGTTGGGTGTAGAGATTACTTAACATAAAATCTTTAAAAAAAAAAATTAAAAAGTCTCCAGACTATATCAAAATTCAAAGGATGGTGAGGGATGTTAGTGTTTTAAAAAGCTCTTGATGTGATTCTAATGTACAACTGTAAGGATGAAGGTCTGATCCAGCCTTCCCCACCGGGCCTTCCCAGCTGTCCTGGAGCCAGTCATGGTGCACCGCTGTGGTGGCGGCGGCGGGGGGTGGGGGGGGGGACGGTGGTCCCCCGCCAGCCACAGGTCCGATCCAGCCTTTCCCTGTACTTAAAGGGGAAGGCGCCGGCTTCTCCTGAAAGGGTGCACCTTAAGGAGGGACAACTCCTGTAGCGCCCAAGGCGGCTGATACCTTTGACCTCTCTAGAGGCAGGCCTAGTCACACCCCACGTGGGGCATCCTGGGCCCACTCTGATTGGTCAGTGCTCCGGATGGTGTGATTGGCTCCCACAACTGCCAGTGTTGATGGGGCAGGGACTGGATCACTGTACACCTGTCATCATTTCCTGTAACTCCCCCTCCCAAAGGCATAAAAGGCCCTGCCCTGCCTTTGTTCGGGGTTCTCTCCACGTGGCCAGCGGGTCGGCTGGAGACTGTGAGCCCGAGCTTAAGCTTTAATAAAGGCCCTTTGCTTTTGCAGGCGTGACTCGGTCTCCCTAGCAGTCTCGGTGCTTGTTTTGGGGTGATTTTACAAACTTGGGTACAACACAACTAGTTCTGAGAATCACTGCACTTAACATTTGCCTCCTATAAAAACAGCAGAATGGAGGTGAAATTCAATCCAGGTCATTTGCTTTAAATTAGGCCTCTAACCAAAATGCTCAGGGCGTTTTCAGTGAAGGCAGTAGAGTGACCGAACTGTCCTGGTTTGCAGGGAACTTCTCCGATTTTAGCACTGGAAGTGCGTGTTAAAAATGCCCTAGTCCTGGCAGACTGGGATGCTCTACCAGGCAGATATTTATGGAATTTAATGATCTCTTAAAGTCATTTATGATTTGAAAATCCTAGAGGTGTTCCTAAAAACTGGGGCACAGTAGGGAAGTGGTTTCCCTGAGTTTTCCCTCTTTAGCTTTAAGCAATCCAAATGGGGCACCTGCTGGCTAAGTGGCTAGAGCATGCAGCTCTTGTCCTTGGGGTTGTAAGTTCGTGCCCCACGTTGGGTGTCGAGATTATTTACAAATAAAATCTTATTTAAAAAAAAAAGATAAGTCCAAATGTGTCTAGGAACATTATGCGTTTTTCAATGAAAAAAATCTATCAATGGCTCTTTCTCACTTTATAGAACAATTTAGTTTTTAAGAAATTTTTAATCTTTAAAAAAGGTTTATTTTGGGGGGGGGGAAAGGGGGATAGAGAATCCCAAGCATGCTCCTCACTGAAAGTATGGAACCCAACTTGGGGCTTGAACTCACAAACCCACAAGAAACCTGAGCCGAAACTGAGAGTCGGTCACTTAACCAACTGAGCCACTGAGGCGCCTTTTTGTGTTGTTTTCTTATTACATCTAAGTCAGTTAGCGTATAGTGCGATAATGATTTCAGGAGTCCAATCCAGTGATTCATCCCCTGCATGTAACACCCAGTGCTCATCCCAACATGTAGGACGGACCCCTTGCCCATCTAGCCCGTGCCCCCCCCCAACAACCCTCCAGTCACCTTCAGCTTATTCTCTACATTTAAGAGGCTCTTATGTTTTGCCCCCCTCCCTGTTTTTATATTATTTTTGCTTCCCTTCCCTTATGTTCATCTGTTCTGTGTCTTAAATTCCACGAGTGAAGACATATTTGTCTTTCTCTAAGTTCATTTAGCATGAATACCCTCTAGTTCTGTCCACGTAGTTGCAAATGGCAAGATTTCATTCTTTTTGACTGCCAAGTAATATTCCTGTGTGTGTGTGTAACATATATGTTATATATTTTTTTGTGTAATATATGTATACATATATACACACACACATATATTACATATATACACATCTTCTTCATTCATTTGTCGATGGACATTTGGGCTCTTTCCTTACTTTGGTTATTGTCGATAGCACTACCATAAACATTAGAGTCCATGTGTCCTTTTGAAACAGCACACCTGTATCTTTTGGATAAATACCTAGTAATGCAATCGCTGGGTCATAGGGTAGTTTTATTTTCATTTTTTGAAGGAACCTCCATACTGTTTTCCAGAGCGGCTGCACCAGTTTGCATTCTACCAGCAGTGCAATAGGGTTCCTCTTTCTCCACACTTCACCAACATCTGTTGTTGACTGAGTTGTTAATTTTATTTATTTATTTAATTTTTTAATTTTTTAAGGTTTTTATTTATTTTTGAGACAGAGACAGAGCATGCGCAGGGGAAGGGCAGAGAGAGAGAGAGAGAGAGAGAGAGAGAGACAGAGAGAGACAGAGAGAGACAGAGAGAGACAGAGAGACAGAGACACATAATCGGAAGCAGGCTCCAGGCTCTGAAGGGTCAGCACAGAGCCTGATGCAGGGCTCGAACCCATGAACGTGAGATCATGACCTGAGCGTAAGTCAGAGGCTTAGCTGACTGAGCCATCCAGGTGCCCCTGAGTTGTTAATTTTAGCCATTCTGACTGCTATGAAGTGGTATTTCAGTGTGGTTTTGATTTGTATTTCCCTGATGATGAGTGATGTTGAGCATTTTTTCATGTGTGTGTTAGCCATCTGAAGGTCTTCTTTGGAAAAGTGTCTATTCATGTCTTACCCATTTCTTCACTGGATTATGTTGTTTTGTGTGTGTGTTGAGTTTGATAAGTTCCTTACAGAAATTGGATACTAAGCCTTTATCTGATGTGTCATTTGCAAATACTTTCTCCCATTCTGTTGGCTGTCTTTTAACTTTGCTAATTGTTTCCTTCATTGTGCAGAAGTTTTTCATCCTAATGAAGTCCAATAGTTCATTTTTGCTCCCTTGCCTCCAGAGACATGTTAAGTAAGAAGTTGCTGTGGCTGAGATCAAAGAGGTGTTTGCCTGCTTTCTCCTCTAGGGTTTTGATAGCTTCCTTTTTTACATTTAGGTCTTTCATCCATTTTGAGTTTATTTTTGTGCATGGTGCAGGAAAGTGGTCCAGGTTCATTTTTCTGCATGTCACTGTCCGGTTTTCCCAGCACCACTTGCTGAAGAGACTGTCATTATTCCATTGGATATTCTTTCCTGCTTTGTCTATTCCATTCATCTAAGTGTCTGTTTTTGTGCCAGTACCATACTGTCATGATGATGACAGCTTTGTAATACAGCTGAAGTCTGGGATTGTGATGCCTCCAGCTTTGGCTTTCTTTTTCAGGATTGCTTTGGCTATTCAAGGTCTTTTCTGGTTCCACAGAAACTTTAGGATTGTTTGTTTCAGCTCTGTGAAGAATGCTCGTGTTTTGATGGGAATTGCATTGAATATGTAGATTGTTTTGGGTAGTATCGACATTTTAACATTTGTTCTTCCAATCCAGGAGCATGGAATATTTTTCCATTTTTTTGTGTGTCTTCTTCAATTTCTTTCATAAGCTTTCTATAGTTTTCAGTGTATAGAATTTTCACCTCTTTGGTTAGGTTTATTCTAAGGTATTTGATGGTTTGGTGCAATTGTAAATGTGATCAATTCTTTCATTTCTCTTTCTGCTGCTTCGTTATTAGTGTGTATAGATGCAACCGATTTCTGTGCATTGATTTTTATATCATGCAGGTGTCCCTGTTTTCAAGGAAGTTTTAAAGGGGCCCCCTAGACCACAAGCAATGCTTAGCACCATTTATTAACCAGTTAGGTCCAAATAGTTAAAAATAATACTTACATTTAAAATACTGCATCCTTAAATTAGGATTACTAATTAATACTAATTGCTAATTGGGATACATGAATCTGCCACTAAGCAACTTGTCAAACTTTGGAATCAAATTGGACATTTCCACTCATTTTCTGTTCCACATGGAATTTCATGAGGTACTTGCTTTTTAATCACAGTGTCAAAAGTTCAGAAATAACAAGTAAAACCAGTGAATCACAAAAGTAGTAATTAAAAATTGTTTGCAAACTGGGAGCACTTAAACCAAAACATGGAATGAAGCTCAGGTATGTGTTGTTATTAAGTTATTTATTTCAGTAATCTCTACACTCAATGCGGGGCTCAAATGCACGACGCCGAAATCAAAAGTCGCGTGTTCTGACTGAGCAGCTGGACGCCCCTGTTATAAGCAGTTTATATAGCAAGAAAGCAGTGACTGTTTATTCTGAAGTCATTGGCTATATTAGACTTTTCTTAAATGATAGTGAACTGGTCAGTGGTTCCCTCATATCAACTTTGAGAAACAGTTTAAGTTTTGCTTATGATTTTTAGAGGTGTAGACAAGAAATGACCCAGGTCAAGTCAGTCTTGAAAAATAAGCTAAATTAAGTTTTGCTTATAGGACTAAACTGGTTTTGCCTGTTCAGGGAATTTTCAAGGCTGGTCCCTATTTGCTTTAACAACAGCAGCCTCTGGAAACCCAGCTTCACAAGCACGTACTATAACCCTCTGACAGTCTGACCTTGACACTGAACATCCTCAAGCTAGCAGCTCTGGGGGTTTGTGAGTGGTGGTGAGCAGTGCTGGCTCCCTTGAGAATTTACGATGCCCCACAATGCCCTGCGGGTGACGGCAGTGCCCAGGGCATCTCAGCTCAGTTTGGGGCCTGTGGGTGTATAGTTACTTAATTCTGTCTCAAAACCATCTACAGGAAAATACTCAATTGACTAGTCAATCTTAATCCTCTTTTAGAGGCTTTTTATTAAATGTCAAATCTTTATTGACATCAATTCACATTTCTCTGGACTAACTCCATGAGACTTGACTATTTAAGAGAATATTGTCAACAATATTACAGAATTTACAGAATTTTCCTGGGGCATTTCTGTTAGCAGATCGCACTGAATCCCTAAAGTGAAATCCTTCAGGGCAGTGATTCTAAGGCACTATTCTTGATGGAAATGTGTTAGGTTTAGGTTTGTTTGGGTGGAAGAGGGGTTAAAAACCACTGGTCTACGGGTGCCTGGGTGGCTCAGTCGGTTAAGCGTCTGGCTCCAGCTCAGGTCATGATCTCACTGTTTGTGGGTTTTAGCCCCAGGTAGGGCTCTGTGCTGAAAGCTAGCTCAGAGCCTGGAGCCTGTTTCTGAATTTCCCTCTCTCTCTCTGACCCTCCCCTGCTTGTGCTGTCTCTTAAAAATAAATAAAAAACAAAAAACAAAACTAAAACCACTGGTCTGGGGCACCTGGGTGGCTTAGTCAGTTAAGTGTCCAACTCTTGATTTTGACTCAGGTCATGACTCCCAGTTTGTGAGTTTGGGCTTTGCACTGACAGCACAGATTGGGATTCTCTCTCCCCGCTCTCTGCCCCTCCCCAACTCACTCTAGCTAGCTCTCTCTGTCTCTCTCTTATAATACATAAAAAAACCCCAACACTGGTCTAATGGGCTATGTATGTTAAAAATAAAAACACCTTTGGATATCCCTACTAGTTTTCCTTGGTTAACTAAGGACCTTTGAAAGTATCATGAAGAGAAATTAGTATGGTATTCGTTGGTACTCAGCCCATCGATAAGTGTCTGAGATAGTTCACTATTCCAGACACTTGTCTGATCTATGAAGTATTTAAAGTAATTGACGCCCCCCCCAAAAACACCCCCCCCAATAAAGTAATTGATGCAACACTATGACATTCAATATAATACAGATGTTAGGTCTTCCATTCAATAAATTAGCAATTGAATACACTCCTGTACCCATTATGCAACTCATGTTATAGAGCATTTCCCTCACTCCCGATTGTCTATTTTCATTCTTCCATCATTTGTTAGGTCTGTTCTTACATTGAGTCATTATGCATTCTTTTCTAAATTCTTTCATTTAATGATGTTTTTGAGATTATATTATATATTTATAATATGTATTATAACTTATAATATATATTACATATTTAATGTATATATATTTATATACATTAGCCCATTTCTAATGCTGAGTAGTTTTCCATTTTATGAATATACCAGTTGCACCTTCGATTTTGGGCTAACAGTTATACTTATGTATACTCAGATTTTTGTGAACATATTTTTTTCTTTTTTATGTTTATTTTTGACAGAGTGGGAGCCAGTGAAGGGCAGAGGGAGGGAGAAACAGAATCCAAAGCAGGCTCCAGGCTCTGAGCAGTCAGCACAGAGCCCAATGCAGGGCTCAAACCCATGAACTGTGTGATCATGATCTGAGCCAAAATCGGATGCTCAACCGATTGTGCCGGCCCGGTGCCCTGACATATTTCTTCCTGCGTAAATGCTCAGGAATGGTTTTGCTCAACTGTATGGCAAATGAATGTTTAACTTTATTAAGGAACTGATGAACAGTTCTCCAAAGTGGTTGTTCCATTTTATACTCCCAGCAGCATCATAGGAGTGTCCAGTGGCTTCACATTCTTAGTATTTGTGGTACTGGTTTTCTTTCAGTCACTCTAGTGCATGTGAACTGGTATTATCATGGTGGCTTTAATTTGTACTTCCCAGAGGACCTAAGATGTTGCATAAATTTTGAGTTTTGATTAAGTCCAACTTGTCCTTTTTTTTTTTCTTCTCATATTGTGTCCAACCAAAGAAATCTCAAAGGTACTTTTTTTTCCCTACATGCTTTTGTGTCTGGGTTCTACATTTAAATCCATGATTGTGTGTGTGTGTGTGTGTGTGTGTGTGTGTGTGTGTGTGAGAGTAGAAAATAAGGGTCAAGGTTTTTTTATTTCATACATTCAGTGCCACCGATACTGTTCTACTTTCTCTTTCCCACTGAATTAACTTGTCTATGTGTGCGTCTGTTTCTGGACTCTTGATATTCTCATTTTAAAACCACAGATTAAACTTCACATGTTTTTTTGAATAGTTTATTTTAGTGATCTCTACACCCAGTATGGGGCTCGAACTCACAACCCACCAGAGTTCAAGAGGCACATCTCTTTCCACTGAGCTGGCCAGATGCCCCCTTTAAGTTTTGACATCAGATTAGCATGTCTTCCAACTTAATACTGTTTGGCTCTTTTAAGGTCTTCTCACTCCTACATAATTTTTAATATATTAACAAACCAGTCTTTTTAAAAAGTCTAATGGAATTTTAATAGGGATTGCTAACTATAAATAGTCCTCTTAACCAAAAATCATTTTCCAATTCACGAACATGCTGTCTCTTAAGTCTTCAGGTTTTCATCTTCGCAGCGAAGTTTTGCTCTTCAGGGCAGAGGTCTCACGATCTTTCTATAAATTTGTTCCTAGGTATTTGATATTTGTTTTGCTGCTACTAGAATGTTAGTTTTTAATTAAGTTTCTAATCAGATCACCAGCATGCCCTGGGCTTTTTTTTTTTTTTAAGAGTGTGCTAAATTCAACTATTAGTTCCAGCTGGTTCTCTTTTTTTGCAGAGTACATGATTTTCTATGTAAATAGCCATGTCATTTGTGAATGGCTAGTCTAGTAAGGTTTTGTGTTCTCCTCTTTAGGACTTTTTCTTGACTGATTGTATGGCTCTGACCTACGAACAACGTTGACTAGGAACGGGGGGGAGCAGATGTCCTTGTTTTGCTTAGTGCTTCACCATGAAGGATGGTATTAAGTGTAGATGTGCTTTTGCAGATGCTCTTCATGAAGACTGAGGAATTTTTACTCCTGGGTTTGTACTGTGAGAGGCTGCTGAATTTTGTCCAGGGCATTTTCCATAGCATAGAAAAGATCACATAGTTTTCGTCTGTTCATAAGTAAATCATTGATTGACTTTTTTTTTTTTTTCTTTGAGAGAAAGGGATAGCACGAGGAGGGTAGGGTCAGAGAGAGAGGGAGACACAGAAGCCAAAGCAGGTTCCAGGCTCTGAGCAGTCAGCACGGAGCACAGAGCCTGACGCGGGCGGGGGGGGGGGGGGGGGGGGGGGGGGGGGGGGGGGGGGGGGGGGGGGGGGGGGGGGGGGGGGGGGGGGGGATCAGGGTCATGACCTGAGCTGAAGTGGATGCTTAACCGACTAAGCCACCCAGGCGCCCCTGATAGACTGTCTAATGTAAAAAAACAAAAAACAAAACAAAACAAAAAAAACCCACCTTGCTCTCCTGGAATAAAACCTACTTGGTCAAGATGTATTATCAACCTTTTTATACACTGTGCTAGGTTCAATTTGCTAATGTTTGAAGGACCTTTATTCTTGTGTTCATGAGGGATATTGGTCTGTTATTATAGCTTTTTCAGGTTTTGATTCCTATATGGTATTTCTTGGGAGTCCTCTACATGAATATTTTGTCACAGGCCTAAGAAATTCAAAAATCAAGTTTTTTACAGAATACGAAAGAGGACTTAAAAAAATTTCCTTATGTGAACAAAAGGCTGAAAAAGTCCAGGGAGAGAATTGAGATGTGAGATGAATTACTAACAGAAAAAAATCTTCACTGGGGATTAAGGAAATTTCACAAATGTTTTTGAATATCCTCCATTATAGTATATGACGGATAAAAATTTTGAGGTTCTAACTCTAAGGAAATTTAGTTAAATCATTGGGAGTTTAAGTCAATTTGTAGTTTTGAAAGCAGTTCTAATATTTTCCATTCTATGAAAAGAAAAATCTCTGACCAAGTTAAAAATGTAAAGGAAAATGTCCAACACATCTTTAAAAATGCAGGGGTACCTGGGTTGGCAGAGTTGGTTAAGTGTCAACTCTTGATCTTGGCTCGAGGCATGATCTCAGCTCATGAATTCGAGCCCCATATATGGGGTTCTGCGTTGATGGTGGGGAGCCTGCTTGGGATTGTCTCTCCCCTCTGCCCCTCCCTTGCTTGTGCGCTCTCTCTCAAAATAAAGCACAAAAGTCAGAGGGAAATATCCAAATGTACACTTTAATAAAATTAAAACTTCATATGCAATAAAGATCTGCCATTTATGTTAACACACATATCATTTCAGACCTTTTCGCTACTTAATATAACATTAAAATGAAAAGTTACCTCTGGGACAGTAACTGCAGGAATGCTAAATGCCTTCTCCAACAGATTCTATTATCTAATTTGTGTAACTAAAAGAGCATTTTAACTGTTACAGAAATAACACATCAATCTTAAGAGAGCTTCAGGGACACCTGGGTGGCTCAGTTGGTTAAGCATCTGACTCTTGATTTTGGCTCAGGCCATGATCTCATGGTTTAGTGAGTTTGATCCCCACTTCAGGCTGTGTGTGTGGACTGTGCGAAGCCTGCTTAGGATTCTCTCTGCACCCCTTTCCTGCTCTCTCAAAATAAACAAGCTAACTTAAAAATACACAGCTTCAAAACTAGAGGTGATAATGCCAGAAGCCACATGCTCAAATCCTACAATACAGTATTTTTTTCCCTTGTCTTCTTTGGGGCAATAATTAACAAAAAATATATATATATATTTTCAGGGTTGCCCTGGAGTTACTTCAATGGATTTAAGAAAAAATTATTCATATGCTCCCATTTTTGAGAAATACTGTTTTTTTTTAATAAATCTTTATTTTTTTAATGTTTTTTTATTTATGAGAGACAGAGAGAGGGAGATACAGAATCCGAAGCAGGCTCCAGGCTCTGAGCTAGCTGTCAGCACAGAGCCTGACGTGGGGCTCGAGCCCATGAAACATGAGATCATGACCTGAGCTGGACGCTTAACCAACTGAGCCACCCAGGTGCCCCTTCAGTTTCTTTTCAATTACACAAATATTTCATAGAAAAGTTCATTACATGTTCTGAATATTTAAAATACTTGGATCCTGTCGAAGCCTATCACCAATGACAAAAACCCTAACGAAAGAGAAGTACCTAAACAAGTAACTAAACAAGTAACGCCTTAGCCCACTAAAAACCTCATTACAAGAATAAATGACAATAAGGAAAACAGTAACATAGGACAGACAAAACATCAGTATCTTTATAACAAAGTTCTTATAAAGCCATTAACATGAATGGATTTCAAAAAGAATTACAAATGGTCAAAAAAGCACTTTTTCTCTAACAGCTCAAAGAGTAATTAACATTTTTTACATCTACTAAATTTGTACTGATTTAACAAAATAATACCTATGGCTGGTGGGGTTTCACTGGCCTGTTACACTTGTTTTGGCACAATACACTGGTAAGGATTTCTGAAGGACAATTTGACAATCAAGCGTTCTAAAAACCTTAAAATGCCTTAATCAGCAGCAACTAATTCATTCCGAATAAGACTTCCATTTTATGTGGGAATAGAGACAGGATAAAGAGACCTAACTCATGTTGCTGTGGTCAGTTCAGAAGACTCCCCGAAGCCCAGGCAGCAAAGTTTCCCCCACTCCTCTCTCACAAGGGAGAAGTCCAAAGAACCAAAGGGAAGGATGTTACACTTTTACTGCTCCCCCGTGCTCAGTCCCGGCAAACCCCACAGAGCGGCAGCCGTCTGGACACCAGAAGGTAAGACCAGGGGAAGGAACGGAGGGAGGGAGCTCTGCTGTCCCACTGCCCCGAGCAAAGGAGCCGAGAGGGGTTAACACCTCACGTTAGCACTTCCCATAGTTTGCTCAAACTTCTTTGATCACTGACTTAAGATGGTCTAGGTGATGTTCTTCTATAAAGGATTCTGCTTGATTCAAAGCTTTTATTTTCACCAGAATAAGAATTATTTCTTTGACTTCATCCCTGGAAAACAAAAAAAAGAAATGAAGTGTACTGAGAGCACAGAGAATCAGTCATTAGTTGTTAATCTGAAACAAACTTTAAGCCAATACCTAAAATAGCCTAAAATAGTCCAGATTTTACCCTTTCCCATATAAGCATTCAAATACAGACTCTTATTTGATGTGTATGCTAGCAAATTTTAATGTGAATGACTGTACAAAGTTAAATCTGTCATAAGCAAGTGGAGGTGTGGTGTGGGGGCTATCTATGAGCTTGAATGGGCTATTATGGTGGGAGTCTCAATGGAAATATTTACCTGCAGAAATGCTACAAATATGTTGTTTAAAAATTTTTTTTAGTTTTATTTTGGAGAAATGCTTTATCAGAACACAACTGCATGTAAGCCCCTAAAATCTAGTGCTGTGAATGAGAAATCCATAAAAACGTATCTAACTACTGCTGGGTAAACATCAGGCTGCAGACATGTACTTAATTGGTGAGGTTGTAAAATGGACAGGAAAATTAAAAACACATTGAAACCATGCCATAAGAGCCTTTTGACTTAGTTTCCCAAATACCCCTGTGCAATAGTTTTCTGGAAATGCATGTTTTGGAAGAGATTTGCATTTTAAAATATGGACTACTGGGGCACCTGGGTGGCTCAGTCGGTTAAGCGTCTGACTCTTGATTTTGGTTCAGGTCGTGATCCCAGGAACTGTGAGATCGAGCCCTGTGTTGAACTCTGTGCTGACAGCACACAGCCGGACTGGGACTCTCCCCTACTCAAAATAAATATACATAAATGTCAAAAAAAAATATGAGCTGGGGTGTCTGGGTGGCTCAGTCGGTTAAGTGACTTCAGCTCAGGTCATGATCTCACATCTGAGTTCGAGCCCTGCATCAGGCTCTGTGCTGACAGCTCAGAGCCTGGAGCCTGCATCAGATTCTGTGTCTCCTGCTCTCTCTCAAAACTAAATGAACATTAAAAAAAAAAAAAAAAGTATGAGCTATTATGTGTGAGGTGTGAGTATATAAAATAGTGATTCCAAAGGTTGCACATACAATTCTATAGTGGTAGTCTCTAAGGACTTACTTAAAACCAAAATCTTTAAGTCAATAAATAGTATTTCTATATCAAATGTGGGGTTCGAACTTGCAACCCTGAGATAAAGGGTTGCATGCTCCAGCTCAGTCAGCCAGGTGCCCCTCCACAGAGATTTTCCAAAACTAGAGTAAAAGTACAACTTTTCTTAAAAACTGCTGAGTGTAAAAAAGAATCGATTACGCTTATGGAAATGCAAACATGCACCATTACCTGAATTCACTTGTAGGTAATTTGCGCGCAGACCGCAACAAGACCCGGATGAAGTTTTCTAGCCGGGGAAGGGATGTTCTCAGGGCAGGGCTGTGGAACCATCTTCCTGGTAAATATGCTGCTATCTGTTAATTCAAATACATAGTGAGTGCTTAGTGACAACAGCTATCTCAGGCCTTTCGCTAACGTCAATCATCTCATTTAACCCTCACGGTGTGCGTGCGCAGGCTGTGTACGCTCCGATTTTACGGCTTACGGGTGAATACATTTTGAGAAGTTTTCACCGTCAAGGGTTGTACTTTTTAAAAAACATATATCTTAATACCAATAGCTAAAA
The DNA here is from genome assembly GCF_006229205.1 of Suricata suricatta. NCBI lineage: Eukaryota > Metazoa > Chordata > Mammalia > Carnivora > Herpestidae > Suricata > Suricata suricatta. The sequence goes on from NC_043703.1 coordinate 118,177,423, forward strand.
ATAGACTATTCTTTATGACTAATCTATAGTGGTATTTGTAATACATTCTATACTCTGTATTCCTGAGCCATTAAATCTGTCAAACACATTTACAACTAAGCACCAGAAATGTCTGGACATCAAACACTTTTAAGTCAACATAAATATAAATTATATAACTTTTATTTCATACTAAAAGACTGGGTAAGCTAGCCTATGATAAACAAATTACAGTTAATGAATCAAGGTGACTGTAAGATAACAGAATAAAGGAGTTGTGGTTTTGCTTTAAACGGTCATGCAGCATAGAGTCAATTACATTCAATTTTTCTTTTTGGGGGACACCACCACTTCACTTTACCATTATGCTATAGGTAATACATGATTTGGGGGAAAGTTTGGTAAAAACAAATATGTTTAAATAAAAAAAGAAAATTTCCTCAGAGCAGAAGGAAGACTAAAAGGAAAAGAGAATGAGAGAAAGGTAAAACCTGGTATCATATTATACAAAGAAATTCTTCGACAAACAGGTTTTGCTGTAGTTAAGATCAAGATCAGTACTTACACAAAAGTAAAGTTGGGGGAATAATCCAGCATATACACATTATAAGATAAGATCTGTTAAACGGAAGTTCTGGAATGTGTGCTGCTCAAAACACAGTTGAGTAAAAAGATTTATCCTATTCTTTAATCACCTTTTTCAATCATCCAGAAAAAAAAAAAATGCAGACACATGGGCTGCCTAGGGGCAAAAATACTTACCTCTTTTTCAAGGTTTAAAAACCAGCCTTTCCTGGACTGAAATGTAAAGTGTTTCGCACACGCTTTTCACTTGTTTGTATCACCAATCTCAGTGAGACTTCCACACAACTACCTTGCTTTTCCATAACTGATCCCAGGACTTAAGGCCACACTGTCTTGGCATGGTTTCCTAGCCACAAGCTGTGGAGAGAATGTCATGTGTCGTCTTCTCTACTTCTGATAGTAGACTCTTAGGGGTCAAAGGGGACTAAACTGAACCTGGAATATAGAGCATGGGCAATGAATTCAATTTTGGGGGGATAATGTAGTTTAAAACTACATGATATAGAAACCATAGGCCAAGAAATCATAGTGGGGTAGGAATCGCTATCTAACGTTTTATGTTGTTTTAAAATTTATATTTTAAACATTTTTCCATAATCCGAAATTCTTAAAAATGACTTATCTGATGAACAATGTTTTTGGATATCTAAGTTGTTTCTATTATATAAATAATGCTACAATATTCTTTGTACTTAAATTCTGAGAGAAACAACTCCTTACAACAGCAAACCCAAGACTTCACTGTGGTTTCAAGTCATCCCAGGAATGCCACTTCTTAACAGTCAATCCTGAAATTTCTAGATAGGTCCTGGTGCGGTTGTGACTCTCCTCCTCTGAACAGGACAAACTCCTGGCCTGAAACAATCCTTTTCTTTTGCTAACAGCTGTTTAGCTCAACCCTCTTTCTTACGAAAATCTTCCATTTTGTACAACTCCTGAGAGTGTCTCTCTGCTTGCGAGGAGGAATGCTGCCCAATTCATTAGATCTCAAATCTGCTCCACTGAATTTTCTGTTTTAACAGATTTGCATGTGCGTCTCAGATTTTTAACTTAGGATAAATTCCTTGAAGTAAAATTCCTAAGTCAAAAGTAAGAACTTTACAGGTTTTGTAGCCACCATGCCAGAACTCTCTAGAGTTCTCCCCTTGGAACAGACTGCTTCTCAGAACCTCTGCACCATTTCCCTCGTGCTTCTGACAATACAAGGAATTAGGAAATAGCAAAACCAAACCAAAACAAAACCTGGCCAGCATAACAGGTAAAATAAAATCCTTAATGTATTATTTTGCATTTCTGATTATTAGTGTTCTTAATTCCTAAACACATAGAAAAGGTTATCACAAAGTATTTAAAAATTTTTTTTTAAACATTTATTTATTTTTGAGAGACAGCATGAGCAGGGGAAGACAGAGAGAGAGATGGAGACACAGAATCTGAAGCAGGCTCCAGGCTCTGAGCTGTCAGTCCACAGCCGACATGGGGCTTGAACTCACGAACTGCGAGACCATGACCTGAGCTGAAGTCTGATGCTTGACAAACTGAGCCACCCAGGTGCCTCTGGAAAGTAGTTGTAACAGGAAATTTACCAAAAAAAGAATATATACATGTCTTTTGGCCATTTTTAATTGGAGTATCTGAATTATTTACTAATTTTAAAGAGCTTTTTAAAAATGTGTATATTAATCCTTGTTATGGCTTGTACCTTTTATTTTTTCAACTCCCTTTCTTTTAAACTTTTTACTGTAGAAAATTTCAAACAAGAGAAGGAATAAGTATGGTAACCCCAATGAACCTATCCTCCAGTTTTAACAATGATCAAATAATCCTGATACTTTTTAAATGCTTTTTGATTCACTGAAGTTTTATACTTCCATCAAATCACTTACCCTTTTCTGATCATTTCTTAAGTTCAAAAGGACTCTTAGCATCAGATAGATTTATCTTCTTGGTACAGCATTTTATAGTTTCATTTTTATACTTTATTTCATCTGAAATTTATATTGGTATTTACTGAGAAGTGAAGATTTAATATTGGTTTCGTAAACCAATTGGTTTACCATTATTTACTAAGTTTTCTTCTCCCTGCTGGTGATCATTCAAACCAGTATATGAGGGGTTGTTGCTTTTGGGTTTCTTTCTTTAAAAATTTTTTTAACGTTTATTTATTATTGATAGACAGCATGAGCATGGGAGAGGAACAGAGACACAGAATCTGAAGCAGGCTCCAGGCTCTGAGCTGTCAGCATAGAGCCCAATGCAGGGCTCGAACTCACAAAATGCAAGATAATGACTTGAGCTGAAGTCAGATGCTTAACTGACTGAGTCACCTAGCGCCCTTGCTTTTGGGTTTCTAGTCCATTTAATTGATCTGTTTTTATGTGAGTACCATGATTTTAATTATTCTGTACAAAACAGATTTTAAACTTTAAAAGTGAAAAGTAATCTCTATACCTGAAGTGGGACTTGAACTCATGACCCTGAGAACAAGAGTCACATGCTCTACTAACAGAGCCAGCTGGGTGCCTCACAGATTTAAAAACTGAATTTTAGGGGTGCCTGGATGGTTCAGTTGGCTAAGCATCCAACTTCAGCTCAGGTCATGATCTCAGAGTTCGTGGGTTTGAGCCCCACATCAGGCTCTGTGCTGACAGCTCAGAGACTGGAGCCTGCTCCGGATTCTGTGTCTTCTGCTGTTTCTCTGCCCCTTCCCTGATCACACTGTCTCTCTCAAAAATAAATAAAATGTTAAATTTAAAAAAACACACTGAACTTTAAAAATGATGAAATTAGAATCCATTCCTACCCACTTACCTGGCTGCACTTGTTAACAACATCCAGCCCAGGAGGGGCAGTAAGAAGAGCTATCATAAGGTAGCGATTTAGCAGCTTCCCAAGTCCTAGTTCTTGCAAGGTGTCATCTGGGAGGAGTCCATTCCAAAGAAGAATATTGCGGAAAAGCTAAAATACAGTATCAAGTGAGTATATGTAGTTGTTTCTCTAAAGGAAAACTGTAATATTCTCCAACAGACATAAAACATTGGTTAAACTCTTTTAAAGTCTCCTTATTAGCACTGATAGAAGTGTTAATTTTATTTATTTTTTAAAGTTTATTTATTTTGAGAGTAAGTGTGCATGAACAAGCAAGCAGGGGAGGGGCGGAGAGTGAGGGAGAGAAAAAAATCCCAAGCAGGCTCCATGTTGTCCATGCAGAACCCAACATGGGCCTCGATATCAGGAACTGTGAGATAATGATCTAAGCCAAAATCAAGAGTTGGATGCTTAACTGATTCAGGCACCACAGAAGTGTCAGGTTTAGAAACAGTAGAAGACATATTTTAACAAATACCTAATTCTTTCCAAACTCTACATATCTGCTCATCCTATCTCAATTTTTAGAACTATCACCCAAAATTCATGTCAAATAAGTTCACCGGAGCCTTTCCTGATCAAACCGTTTACACTTCTAGAGCCTGGGGCCATGGAGAAGACCACAGGACCCAAGGATTCATAAAGGACTGCTGTTAAGCCAGTGCTACTGAGGCACCTGGGTGGCTCAGTTGGTTACATGTGTAAAATTCTTGGTTTTGGCTCAGGTTATGACCTCACATTTCGTGAGTTCAAGCATCACATGAGATTCTTTGGCACAGTGCTCTCTGCTGATAGCACAGAACCTGCTTTGGATCCTCTGTCTCCCCCAACAATCTCTCAAAAAAAAAAAAAAAAAGACTGAGTGTTATATGGAATCCAATTTGAAAATAAACCATTAAAAAAAAAAAAGGAACTCATTAAAAAAACCAAAAAAAGGGCCAGTGCTACCTGTTACCAGTGTATGATCCTGGTATACCATCAAACCTGACAACCTCATTGCTCTGACATATAAAATTAATAATCTAAGTTTGGAGAGAAATTGGGTAAAACACTCATAATAAATTCTAATAAAATTAATACTAGTTGCCTTTCTTCCTCCAAATCCAAATCTTGCAGTGAATTTTATAGTGTTTTCCATTTTCTTTCCAGTGGTATATTTACTGCAATGCCTTTCTATACTTTGTGGCATTGTTGATGTTGCTCCCTCTTCTTGGAAAGTCTTTTACCTGAGTCAACCACATGATAAATATGGATTCCCCCTACTAAAAATTTTTAAATGTTTTATTTATTTTTGAGACAGAGACAGACAGCATGAGCAGGGGAGGGTCAGAGAGAGGGAGACACAGACTCCAAAGACAGGCTCCAGGCTCTGACCTAGCTGTCAGCACAGAGCTTGACGTGGGACCCGAACCCACAGACTGCGAGATCATGACCTGAGCCGAAGCTGGATGCTTAACCGACTGACCCACCCCGGTGCCCCAGATTCACCCTATTAAAAACTAGACTTGCTGAGGTCACTTACAACCTTCCAATTGTTGAATCCAGTAAACACTTTCAGTCTTTCACCTAATTTCTTTCACCTAATTTCTTTCATTTAATACCTTGGCTTCATTCTTAAAAACGGTTTGCTTAGTTTCCATGATGCCACCCTCTTGTGACCATTCTGAGCTTCACAATAAATTCTAAGGCTTCTTTGAAGACTTCATTTCTCTGCCTGCCCCTTATGTCAGTGTTCCCCAACATTCTGTCCAGAACCTCCTTCTCAGTGTTTCACCTCATCTCCTCAGAGGCTGTCATTTCTGACCATGGCTCCAAACACTGCCTAGATGTGGCTGACTCCCAAATTTCCAGCTTAGATCTGTCCCCTGCAATTCAGATTCCTGTATCTATTCCTCTATTTGATCCACAGGTATCTTCCATTCACCAAATCTGAAACAGACCTTTCTCTACCTCTCCTTCAAACCTATTCTTACTGTTATCTCCTTCAAGGCCCTCAAAGAATGTCATTATAAGTTACCAAGCTGCCAAAATCAGAAACCTGGCTAGCACCCTACATAGTCTTTGTATGTAATTAGTCATTAAATCCTTTCAGTGCTTCATCCTAAATATCTTCTGAACCCAACTTCTTACATCCCTCCCTATTACCACTAACTTAGCGATGATTTCATCCTCTGAGTTTTCTAAATGTCTATTTATTTTGAGAGAGCAAGCATCCGCATAAGCAGGGGAGGGGCAGAGTAAGAAAATCCCAAGCAGGCTCTGCTGTCAGTGCAGAGCCTGAAGCGGGGCTTGAACCCACAAACTGTGAGATCATGATGTGAGCTGAATTCAAGAGTCAGATGCTTAACCTACCAAGCCACCCAGGGGCTCGATTCCTTTATCTTTGAGACTGGGAGTTGGCCAACGAGGGCTTGCGGGTTGAATCTAGCTTGCTGCCTGGTTTTGTAGAGCAGGTAAACTAAGAATGGTTTTTAGGTTTTGAAATGATTTTAAAAAAGGGTATTTTGTAATATGTGAGGATTATGATGTTGAAATTTCAGTGTCTAGAAATAAAGTTTTACTGAAATACAGTCATGCCCATTCGTTTACAGGTTGCTTATAACTCTTTTTGCACTACAAAGGCAGAGTTGAATGGTTCAACAGAGACTATATGGCAGTCAAAGCCTTAAATATTTACTATCTGGTCATTTACAGAAGTTTGATGATCTCTGCTCTACAGCACACTGGATTTAATGTAAAAGAGTTTTATTTTTGTAGTTTTTTGCTTACCTTTACACTCGACCAGAACTGTCTTTCTTGGAACTTTGAATGTGATGATGTTTTGTCTTCTACAATGCTAATTTGAAACAGAGAAAGAACAAAAGGCAAACTGTTAATCTTTCAGAACCAGAGTTCAAAAAAAATCTTTTTTTTTAAACCAAACTAAGTCCTTACACATTAACAGAATGTAAATGGAATACTCTGATGACATCAAAATTACACTTACAAGTATACTTTGATCCAACAACCCTATTTCTGAGAACGCCTTCTATAGCTATACAGAATGGTAGGTCTATCAAATTATTCACAGCATTGTTGCTAATTGTTTATCACTCACATGCCCAACAGTTACATTATATGAAGGCGCATTATGCAGCCTAAAGAATGAAGAAACTACTCTTGAGGTCATTTCATGTCATCACAAAGATGTAGTAAGTCAAAAAAGTAAGGTACAAGACAATGGTTAGAACTGTACTCCTTTCCTACAGAAAAGGGGCAGGGAGATAAAGACTCTACCCAAACTATTAGAACTGATAAGTGAATTCAGTAGTCACAAGATACAAAATTAACATAACAGAAATTTGTTGCATTTCTGCAATAATGAAGTAGCAGAAACAAATTAAGAAAACGGTCCTGTTTATAACTGTATCAAAAAGAATAAAATATCTAGGAACAAACTTAATCAAGGAGGTGAAAGACCTATACTCTGCAAACCATAAACTATAGATGAAAGAAACTGAAGACAACAAAAACACATGGAAAGTTAATTTCATGCTTGTGGACTGGACGTTCCAATACTGTTAAAATGTCTGTACTACCCAAAGCATTCTATATAGATTTAATAAAATCCCTATCAAAATACCAATGGCATTTTTCACAGAACTAGAATAATACTAAAATTTGTATGGAACCACAGAAAACTCCACAAAAAGTCAAAGCAATCATGAAGAACAAGGCTGGAAACATTGACTCCAGATTTCAAGATATATTACAAAGCTGTAGTAGCAAGGTACTGGCGCAAAAACAAACATAGGTCAATGAACAGAATAAAGAACCAGAATTAAACCCAAGCTCCTATGGTCAACTGTTGGACAGCTGAAAGGGCAAGAATATACAAAATGATAGACTGTCTCTTTAACAAATGCTGCTGGAAAACTGGACCACTTTCTTACAACACACACAAAAAATAAACTCATACCACACATAAAAATGGATTAAATACCTAAATATGAGATCTGAAACCATAAAAATCCTAGTAGAGTGTACAGGCAGTAAATTTTTTGACATCAGCCTTAGTAACATTTTTCTAGATTTGTCTTCCCAGGCAAGGAAAACTAAAAACAAAAATACCCTACTAATTTCATAAAGGAAGTCCAGAATTAACAGATACTTAGTGTTCTGACCACTCTATCTTCACAATGTCCATTAATTTAATACTTCATTTTACATATGAAGATACTGATGCACTCAAAGGCCCCAAGTCAAGTATCTGAGCTCCTGGAATCTCTGGATTTAACCACTCTGACTAAGATGCCACCTGTCGTGTTCTTAACGTGAAAAACCTACGTCCAAGTGCCAGGCATCATACATGGCATGCAAAAAGTAGCTAATATTTTGTGGAACTCTCAACTTGCATCTGAATAGGTGTATGCATATTTGAGAACACTTAAAATAGTTCGTTTTGCATTACTTTCTTAAATCTATTACATAATTTCATATAATCAAGATATTAACAGCTCTTACCTCTTTGGATACAAAGGAATAAAAACATCATCTTCTATTGCTTTCTTCATTCTCAAAACAACAGAATTAAGTAAATCCTATTGTATAAAAATTTAAAAGCATCAGTGATAGTCATAGGTCTATTTACCAAAAGAGATAATTTTAACAGTACACTACAAATAACTATTAATTAGGTACAAGAGAACTTAATTCACCACGTCGGTGCATACAGTTGTAGCTGGTGCATTTTCACTACTGTATAGTATATTCTGTTGCATGAATACAAATGATAGGACATTTAGGTGATTGTGAATATGGGGGCTATTTCACACAATATTGTATGTAAGTTCTTGTCTTTTAACATACATAGGCACACATTTCTAATAGATATACATACATGAATGGAAATGCTGGGATTTAGTTTATGTCTCTATATTTACCTTCGTACACAATACCAAATTGTTTTCTGAAGCAGTGAGGTTCCATTTACATTTCCACCAGGCACGTATAAGAAATTCTGCCTCCCTACACCTTTACTAATAGGTGGTATTCTTTTGTTTGCAATTCCTGGAGTATTTAGTCATACTTTATTATGTTTTTAAAATATTTTTTTACTTAAAGGGGGGGGCAAAGGGGGTGGTGGAGAATATCCCAAGCAGGGTCCATGCTCTTCCTGGAGCCCAACATGGGCCTCAGTTCTACAACCCTGGGATCACAACCTGAATTGAAATCAAACGTTGGTCCCTCAACTGACTGAACCACTTAGGTGCCCCTGTTATATTTAAATTTTTATTTTCCTGTTGAGTAATATGATGATGAGCATCCTTTCATATTCTTGTTTGCCATTTGGACATGCCATTTTGCTAAGTACCTAATTAAAATAAAAGCTGCTTATCTATATATTCTTTTTTAATTAAATTTTTTAAATTGATTTGTAGAAGCCTTTTATATACTCTAGCTATGGGTCCCCTGTTGATTTATCAATTCACTTTGATGTAGTCAACTCACTTGGGCACATTTTATTGTTTGTGTATCAAAAATTGGAAACCAGAATATTAAATCATAGAGACTTTTTAGGACATTATCATGTTAAATCCATCCATTGCAGGAAAATATTACTTAGCTAAAGTTTATAAAGACTGTAGTAATATACATAGTAAATAAATGAGAATTAAAATTTTTTTTATAATTTTTGAGACAGAGCACGAGTGTGGGAAGGGCACAGAGAGAGGGAGACACAGAATCCCAAATAGGCTCCAGGCTCTGAGCTGTCAGCACAGAACTTGATGTGGGGCTCGAACCCATGAACTGCAAGTTGATGACCTGAGCCAAAGTCGAATGCTTAACCGACCGAGCCATCTAGGCGCCCCTTAATGAGATAATGTTAAGGGCAAGAAGTAGGATACAAATGTACATATTCACTAAGATTATAACTTTTAAGTAAAAGGCTGGATGAAAATATCCTACAATGGTATCAAGTCCTTATGAAAAGACAGTTTGATTTTTTTTTCATGTATTACCAAATTTCTGTATTACCCTTATTCTTAAAAAAATCCATATTTGAAAAATAAAAATGCCACACAAAAGACTATTTTTACATCAGGGATAATATGTGTAAGCACAAATTAAGCTGTCAAAAAACTCGACACTGACCAAATAACTCATAATGTCAAATTCAACCAAATGTATTTTTTTCATAAAAAGCATACCTAACTGACGTCCTGTTTCTTTTTCCAAACATTTATTATATATTCCCCCACAGCCACACATCAATATTTAATTAATATTAAAAACAAAAATTCAATTCCTCCATGGAGTAGTATCTGAACTTATGTAAATTACTGAGTTAGTGATTGTACTAGTATGAAAAGTTATGCTTTGGTTTTTTTCCATTGAATTTAAATGTTTTTGAATGCTGGCCTTGATAAATATTTCCATACTGTTTTTGTTTTGCTTTCAAGTAGGCTCCACACTGGGCTTGAAACTCACAACTCTGAGATCAAGACCGGAGATGAAATCGAGAGTTGGATGGATGCTTAACTGACTGAGCCACCCACGCACCCTTCCATATTGTTTAAATTTTTGTTTCTTAAAAAAACAGATCTCTATAACAATACTATAAAGGACATTATTGAGTCTAACAATGGAAGTGGAACATGGATGGTAGATTACGTATCATCAAGTTTATTGAAAATGATTAAGTGTCCCATGGTTTATAACAGATGATCTTCATTCTTAGCAATTATGCAAATTTACTCAAATTTATTCGGGAGAAACAAATCATTATGTGTATACATACAATGGGACAGCAAATAAAGCAAATGGGGCAAAATATTAATGATAGATGAACCTGGGTAAAGGGCCCATGAGTATGCTATTTTTACTCATGAGAACTTTCTCTAAGTTAGACATTATTTCCAAAAAGACTGTTTAAAACAAATTCATATATTTTTAAACCATGAGCTCATTAACTTTTCAAATATTCAAATACATTATTTCGTGGGGAAAAACGTTCTCCAAATGGTAACCACACAACCACATACACACACCTGTGTATATATGCTTTAAAATACCTTTGAAAAGATTCTTAGAAGCTTTAGCTAGTTGTTTTTACACTGCTCTTTATAGTCACAAAGATAATCCCGGGTGGCCTGGGCAGATGTTGAGGCCCTCAAGGGAGAGTGCGGGCAGGTATGCACTACAGCAAAAGCAGCTGTGCTTTTGTGTGTCTGTGTATAAGGGTGTGTAAGATCGAATTTGAAAAAAAAAAAAAGTTCTGTTGATTAAAAAAAATCTGAAAATCAGCAATCTAAATATATAACTGGTATCATTTTCACATTTGCACTAAGTAGTCAACCAACCTATGCCTAAAAACATTTATGATAGGTAATCACTATCTCCTGAGGCCACGCATATTTTCAGGCAGCTATTAACAATTAGATTTCAGTTAACAATGAGAAACAAACTTCTCTCCTGTATCTTCCACTCACTGGTCCTAATTTACTTCTTAGGATTATACAGAAATCTAATTTCCCTTCCACATGACAATTCTTTAGATTCTAATATCTCACTTTTCTACTTTTTCTCTTTCCCATACCTTCTTAGATACTCTTCACGTAATATACTTACACCCAGAATTAATTAAATGCAACATGCCCCGGAAAGTCTGATCTGTGAGCAGAGCACATATAACATTTTTACTCAAAACAGCACATACCCAAGTAAAAAAATTCCCCTTAATCTGTTACTCACGTGACAGTACTGACTCATGTTGGGTTTACTGTTGATTATATATTCCTCTCTGGTTTACCTGTGTTGCATCAGAGCTATTTCTTTCCTTTTAGTTATGCAGTTGAATTTCTGAATGTAAGGATAGGACATAATGTATATTCCTTTCATGTCATATATTCTGAGGGTCAGTCCATTTTCTCAGTATTTGAAATCTTTTTGGATACTATTCTACTATCCATTATGTCTATGATAGAACTCTAGCTTTGTGCCATTGACAAATCTGATTAGCATGCATTTTACATTTTCATCCAGTTGAATAAAAAGGTGAACGAGGCAAATACTGAGAAGATCTCTCATACTAAAAGACTACCCCTATAGGGAGCTAGACCCCTCTTGGCCAGTATTCTTAGGTATACTCTACCAGTTTCTCGTATTCACTACACCACTGTTAAGCTTATCATTCTCCATTTGATCCATAAGAACGATCACAGCATACTTAAACATATTACCTACTCTAACTGCACAGTACCTATTTATTATGAAAGTAACTGAGATAGTTTGAGAGAATTTGAGCCAATAAGCAATCACCTGTATTTAGGAACTTTGTCAATGACAGATTACAGTGATCACTGCTTTTTTTAAAAAAAAGTGTTCATAATCCATCTCTATAATCTATTTTAGAATTTAACAAAAATCAAAACTATTCTCACCAGGGATTCATTTGCTTCTTACTTCAAAAACAGGAACTATGCTATATGATTCCATTCTTCTGGAACCCTTTTCATCTCTTCAATTTCTTACACATCACTGAATAAATTACAGTGAGCTCACTGGCAAGGCAAATTGTCTTAGTAGCCAGGAACATTACATGGTTCAGTGACTCTTAACTAGGAGGGATTGTGTCGTGCCCAGGGAATATCTTATAATGTCTGGAGGTGTTTCTGGTTGTCAAGACTGGGGAGCACTGCTGGCATCTAGTGGGTAGAGGCCAGGGAAGATGCTAGCATGCTACAATGCAAAGGAGAACTTCCCACAACAAATAATTATCTGCTCCAAATGCCAAGGCTGCTGAAGCTGAAAAATCCTGTTGTAGTTCATTGTCCTACTAATCACACAAAGAACCCATTTTCAACATTCATTGTGGCAGGGCTTCCAGAATAAAAATTACCAGTATGAAAAGTTCATGAACAGATCTGTAACACTTTTGAAAGACTTTAGTTACTATAAATTGCAAAGTGCCAGGCCTACCAGTTAATACCCAAGTAACCTTTTACAAGTGACATGGCCCTCTGGGCCCCACCTTCTTCCATTTGTAAAATGCAATTAAAGTCAACACATTTTGCAAGGTTATTAAGATCAAATGAGATAATGTAAAAGTGTTTAATAAATGGTAAAGCACTGGGGTACCCAGGTGGCTCAGTGGGTTGAGTGTCTGACTTTCGCTCAGGTTATGATCTCACAGTTAGTTCAAGCCCTGCACAGGGCTCCCTGTTGTCAGCTCAGAGCTTGCTTTGAATCCTCTGCTTCCCCCACTCCCTACTTGTGCTCTCACTCAAAAATAAACATTAAAAAAAATGGTAAAGCACTATTTATATTTGTTATAATTTCATAGTCTCATATAAGGAGCAAATACAGGATTGCATATCTACTTCCTTGTAGCTCTTCTCTACTAATCCTGGTTCTATGCTCTGTAACAACACAGAATAAATTTTTCCTTCTACAAATACAGAATCTTCATGCATATCTTCTTCTAAGTTAAGCATCTCTAATTTCTGCAATGATTTTCACATGTTATCTGTCTTTATCCTGTTGGAGGAAGGTGAAAAATGCCCTCTTCCCCATCAGTTGTTATGTTTAAATCCTTTATTTTCCATTAGGTCCTAGTTTAAATGCCACCTTGAACACAAATTCTTTCATGGTGGAACGTCACTTCTTTCTCCTGTTTCTCTTCTGAAGTTTCACAGCATTTTATCTGGGCTGCTCAGGGAAGGTTAACATGGTCAGTGAGATGGGCTTAGGCTTTAAAATAGATTAATCAAGGTTCAAATCCTGGTTTTAACTCAAAATATTACTAAGAACAAATTTCTGAGATTTAGTTTCTTCGTGTGGAAAATGAAGCTATCATCCAAATTTTAACAGAGCTGCTAGGACTAACTGAGATTACACAGGTGCAAGACCTAACAGAGTGCCAAGTACACAGAGGGAATTAAACAGATGTTCCTTCTCCTCCCGCACCTCTCGCTTACTATTTTATTTATTTTTAAAGTTTATTTATTTTGAGAGAGAGAGCAGATGGGAGAAGCAGAGAGAGGGGGGGAGAGAGAGAGAGAATCCCAAGTAGGCTCTGCACTGTCAGAGCGGAGCCCAATGTGTGGCTTGAACTCACAAACCACGAGATCATGACCTGAGTCAAAATCAAGAGAGTCAGTTGCTTGACCAGGAGCCACTCAGATGCTCCTCACTTCCTATTTTAAGTAATAATTTATGTACATCCTATTTAAGACCACATGCTTCTTGAAGGCAGAATCATGCCAATTTCCCTCTTCTTCCTCCTCCTCCTTACAGCTTCCCTCCTTTATAATAATTCCAAGTGCTAAAATTTAATGGTGTTCAGAATATGAATGTGACATGCCCCTCCTTACTTTCAACCACCATGGTTATTCTACTGCAGACACTCTCTAGATAGTCAATCTCTCTCAACTTGCTTAGAACTCAACATATAACTGGTTTACTGATTTAACTGCATGAATATATGACATTCTCATTAACAGAATGTTTAAAAAACAGAATATCACGATAAAAGATTTACCAGACCCTTACTAAGGCCTCTAAACGGTCCCTCCTTCTATGTGTTAAGTAAAGCTAAATTCTAAATCATGGTAAGATGAAAACCTATACTACTGAACTTTTTTTTAAGGATTTAAAAAATTTTTTAAGTACAATCTACACCAAAATGTGGGGCTCGAACTCACAACCCTAAGATCAACAAGACACAAACTCTACCAACTGGAGCCCACCAGATGCCCCATATCCTATTGAGCTTTGAATCCTTAAAGGGACTACTGTTCTTAACTTTGGCAGACTACAAATATATATTAGTAATATTATGAATGTTAACCTAATTTAAAAATAATCATTAAAGCAAACCCAAAATACTACTAGATTTTTGCCAAAAGAACAAAGGTAAGGCAAATTTGCACAAATGCATTTTTGTCAGCTCATCTCTGTAGTGCCAATCTATATTCACAAACCTAAAAGATGGCTGGCTGGAATGAGAACAAAAATCAGACCACTGAACAGAGAGGAATAAACTAATTAGGGTAAAAGTAATAATGTGGGTCTTATTACATGTATGTGTATTTTATAATTAATACTGGTTGTCATCCCTGTTAGAGTGTTCATAAATATGAAGGTAGAGTCCTTCATCTTATTATTACAAAGAAGAAGAAAAGGTCAATCCTAGTTTCTATAAATCAGAAGTACATCTACCTTTCCCCGAATTACTTTCTGGTAAATTACTTCTTCTGCATCTTCTGGAAACAAACATTTAACAAAATTACATTAAGCTATAAATAAATCAAGAAGGTCAGAACTCTAGAAATCATTACCTGTTTGCCTTTACTAACTTCATTTCCACAAGTGGAAAGTTCTTCAAGAATCACTCTGCAGTGTGCTATTAAACTTGTTGTCTGTGAGGTCGACAAGGGATCCCAAATGAATTCTACAAAGTCTGAAACAAAGGTTTCAGTAGTGTACAATTTATTTCCTAGATTGCTTTGACTGTCACGTATAAACAACTGACGTCTTTAGAAAAGACATCCCCCCTGTGCAATTTAAACTCCATGCCATTCATTACCATTACGTGTTTGCATACATCTTGAATTTCCTAGTCCATTTTGGGCTCTGTCAAACTTCTCTCACTTAACCACAGCCCTAGTTAAATCCACTTGTCACTGAATCTGTGGCTCCAACTATGTGGCTAAAACATGGCTGGAAAAAAATATACTTTAAATTTTATCACTGTAAAACCCCAGCGAACCTTTCAAGCTGTCTAGCAATCACTGTTTTCCTGGCTGATTCCCCCCTCTCTCATCCAGATGATTATTTCTTGTCTGTTCCTTCCTCCTCACTCTCTATTGAGATGACTCTTTTTAGATGACTATTTACTTCTTCCCTTCGCTTGCTTTTGTCCTCAGCTGATTACTTTCTCACTGATGAGAAAACAGATCAATCAGAAGAGAAATTCTACAAGGGACTATGAAAGAATCTACACAACTACCTACATCTATGCCCACATATTCTTGTCTTCCATTCTCACAGATGAAGTGCCCACATTCCTCGCTAAGGCCAATCTTTTATTTGTGCAAAATAAATAACCCCTTTGGCTTACTGGAAGATTCTGGTCCCAGAATTCTGCCCTCTTTAAAATTTTTTTTTAATATTTATTTTTGAGTGGGGGAGAGAGGGGCAGAGAGAGAGGGAAACACAGAACTTGAAGCAGGCTCCAGGCTCTAGGCTCTGTGCTGTCGGCCTGACAGAGCCTGATGCGGGGCTAGAATTCACAAACTGTGAGATCACGACCTGGGCTGACGTCAGATGTTTGACTCAGCCACTCAGGAACCCACAGAATTTTGCCCTCTTAACTCTGGTATTGTCATCACTTCTACTGGATCTTTCCCATCAGCCTACAATTACTCTCTTATATTAAAAATAATCCCTCCCTTGACCCTTCTTTCCCCTCTAGTACAGTCTTCTTACTTTCCTTCATTATACAATAAAATTCTTCAAAAAGCCCTCTAAACTATCTACTTCCAATTCCTCTCCTATTAACTCCTGAATACACTTCAATTAGGTCTGATCTCCAACCATTCTACTTAAACTACTCTTACCATCACACGTGACCTTCACATTGCAAAACCTAATGGTTGATTCTAGTCCCCATCTAATTTATCTGCAACAGTTGATCATTCCCCTTACAAACATTTTTTTGAAAGTTTCATTTATTTGAGAGAGAGAGACAGAGAGTGCGCCCAAGTGCAGGAAGGGTAGAGAGAAAGAGAATCCCAAGCAGGCTCTGCACTGTAAGTGCAGAGCCTGATACAGGGCTTGGATCCATGACCCACGAACTTATGACCTGAGCCACCTAGGCGCCACCAAACACTTTTTTTCTTGGCATCCAAGATGCCACTCCAGATTTTGCACCTACCTCTCTGGCCTCCTTTGCTGGCCGCCTGTCATCTCTTTTGACTTCAAAAATGTTGGAGTACCTCAAGACTCTGCTTACTTACCTCCTCTTTCCTATTTATGTTTATAACCCTTAGTATTTAAGGTCAGGCTTTAAATGTCATCCATGTCCTGATACATTCCAAATTTATGTCTGATACTTGGACCTCTCCTTTATACTCACATATTCAACAACCTAGCTGACACCTCTACTTAGATGGTAGGCATCACAAACTCAAGATTTGTCAAACTGAGCTCCTGATAACACCTTCTTACCCTAAAACTCTTTTCCATCTTTTCCATTTCAGGAATTGGCAACTCTGTCCTTCCAAATGCTCAGACCCAAATCCATGCAGTCACTCTTGAGTCCTCTCTTGTGCATGCAACCAATCCATTCTTAAATTCTGTTGCTGTTATCTTTGACATGTATGCTGAACTCAACCACTTTTCAGCACCTCCACTTTTAACAAACTCTAGCCCAAGCCAGTATCACCTGTTGCTTGATTACTGCAAAAGCTTCCTAAGAGGTGTGCCCGCTGTTCATTCTCAAAACAGTAACCACAGAGAGTCTGTTAAAATGTTAGGCAAACAGTACCATTTCTCTGTTCACAACTTTCTGGGCACCTGGGTGGCAACTGACCACAGTGCAAGTCATGATCTTGTGGTTTATGAGTTCAAGGTTCAAGTTCAAGTTCAGGTTCAAGCCCTGCATTGAACTCTCTATGCTGACAGCAGAGAGCCCACTTTGGATTCTCTGTCCACCTCTCTCTGCTCCTCCCCTACCTGTTCTCTCTCGCTCAAAATAAATAACTTAAAAAAACAACTTTGTTTTCACTGTTTCACTTATAACATAAAAAAATGAAGTCCTTACAACTGATTATAAGGACTCATATAATGTAGCTCATGTTATCTTGTTAACCTCTTCCTGCTCTCCACCCTTCCTCACTCCAGTATAGCTACACTGGCCCATGTGCTGTTTCTCAATCAAATTAGGCTGGCTCCTGCCTCAGGGCCTTTGCATTTGCTGTTTCCACTGCCTTGGATTCTGTTTCTGCAGATATTCATATGTCCCATTTTTTCCATTTCAATTGGCCAATCTATTTATTTTTTATTTTTAGAGGGAAAGTGTGCCTGAGTGGGGAAGAGTGCCTGTTGGACATCCAAGTGAATATATTCAGAAGGTACTTTGCTTAGAAGATCCGGACTTGTCTCCAGTTCCTTTAGACTTTTGTGTAGAGCAGTAGTATCCAAAGTAACTTTCTAAATAATGGAAAAAACACATTAATATCTACACTATCTGGTGGCCATGAGCAACATATGACTATTAAGAATTTAGTGCTATTGGTGTGACTGATGAACTGTATTTTAATTTTATTTTGTTGAAATGAATGTGTATTTTAATAATCACATTTAGTTACTGGTTACCACACTGAACAACACAAATATAGATACTAACGGAGAGCATGAAGTAGCCTAGAGGACTCATGAAGAGTACAAGGGCATCCAGGACAGAACTTGAGAATAAATATACAGTATTAATTTCTCATAATTCTACTTATTTAAGGTTTAGTTTTAAGAGAAGTATTTGAAATTTTCAGAAGAGTATTTAAATCAAGTCATACATATTCTGTGCTATCATTAAGAGAGCTAGGTAAATTTAGTAACTTCCTAACACAACCATGACTGCACTGCAGGTACGCTGAGAAAAATCTTAAAAGTTTTAGCCAGGGACCCCTGGGTGGCTCAGTCAGTCAGACACTTGGGCTAAGGTTGTGATCTCACAGTCTGTGGGTTCAAGCCCGGCATCGGGCTCTGTGCTGACAGCTCAGAGCCTGGACCTTGCTTCAGATTCTGTGTCTCCCTCTCTCTCTGCCTATCCCCCACTCATGCTCTGTTTCTGTCTCAACAATAAATAAACATTAAAAAAAATAAAAACAAAGTTTTAGCCAATTTGGCTAAGAAGCAATATAAGTGGTTGTTTCATCATTTAAGAGAGTTCTACAGACTGCTATCAAAATCCACACTCAGGGCCATGGTGAAGCAGATCTTTAACAAGTGTTAAGTTCAGATAAAATAAGCTTTCAGATTGAAGCACATGCACCAATGGTAAGTGCAGATGTGGGGAAAATGTAGCAATGTTTTTTAAAGCAAAGAATACAAGGGGCACCTGGGCGGCTCAGTCAGTTAAGTGTTAAGCTATGGCTCAGGTCACAATCTCGCGGTTTGTGAGTTTGAGTCGGTGTAAGGCTCTGTGCGAATAGCTCAGAGCTTGGAGCCTGCTTCGGAATCTGAGTCTCCCTCTCTTTGCCCCACCCCTGCTCATGTTCTGTGTTACTCTCAAAAATAAACATTAAAAAAAGAATAACAAGAAAGGGGAAGAATACCAGCAGTGTGGTAGCCAATCACCCGTGCAAACAAGAACTTTTAACCACCTTCAATTACGACCTCTCTTGATTTTTAATGCGTATTACATTTCCTTGTACTTGAAAACTTCTGATAAAAAAAAAAACCTGTGACTGTAAGAGAAATTAATGATCTTAATCTCTGCCAGAGTACAATTTAATTTTATCAAGATTGCAAAGCAGTACCTGTAAGTCGAGGTATAACTGTTTTATTGATGACAGCAGACAAGATTTTCTTATCCGAACCATCTTCTTTCTTTGAATCTTCCATACTGCTGGCCATATATTCTTCTATAGATGTGAACCATGGCATCTGTTTTAAGCCTACAGCATCAACCTTATAAATAAAATTATTAAAACATTCTTAAATCGTTTATTTTTAAAAAGTTAACTTTTTAGCAATCACTAGAGCTTTTCTGGGAATACAAGAAGAGAGTAATTCCCTATTTTAACCCCCTGTATGTAGACCAAGGGGAGGCAGGATGGCTTGACTAAGGCATGATGTCTCAATAATATGACAAAAAACTATATTCCATGCATCATTCATATGATAAATATGCCAAAAATGCCATATTCAGAACCTACCACATTTTACTAATGAAAACAAAATATACATTTCTAAGAATATCACTTAATATGGAATTTGTTTATAAAAATTCATTTACATCATACAAAATTCACTTTTGGTTCCCTCAATTCTCATTGGCACAAATGTGTATTTACAGGTGGTTTAGCTTACGAGGCAGTAGCAGATGGCCAGTTATTACTTGTTGAATGAACAGATCTCCGCTAGGTGTAACCGAGTGCTTAGTTCAGCCTGAGTAAAACAAACTACTCACCATCTTCTAAGGGATGAGCATAGCTTCTGTAGTGTGAAAACTGCTGGCCCTGAACCCAACACAGAGCAACAGGCATGCATGACCGGAGCAGAGAAAGATAAAAGGACATGGCTACGTCTCCTTCACTTGTTTAATTTTTTTATCTCTTTTCCTCTATTCTTACAACTTTGTTTTCTCATTTCCATTTTCTTACTAGGCATATCCACATGGATGTTCCACTATCATTTCAGCATCCACATACAAAGTAAAACTTCCTTCAACATCTTTTTCCCTCTGGAAAGTTCCCATTTCTATTAATGGAACTACCACTGTTCTAATACCCCAAAATCCAAACATTGGGGTCACCTTTCAATGTGGTGTGTTAGGGTTACTCTTGGTATTTTACTAATTCTTTAATTCTAATTCCTATATTGTTAAGATAGTTATATTAGTTTCCGGTGTACAGTATAGTGAACTCCACAGTCTCCATACACCTCTCAGTGTTCATCACAAGTGCACTCCTTAATCCTCATCGACTACTTCAGCCATCCCTTAGCTCTCTCGCTTCTGGTAAGCACTAGTTTGTTCTCCACGCTTAAGAGTATGTTTCTTGAGTTGTCTCTTTTTCCTTTGTTTCTTAAATTCCACATGTGAGTGAAGTCTTATGGTATTTGTCTTCTTCTGACTTATTTCACTTGGCATTATACTCTCTAGCTCCATCCATGTTGTTGCAGATGGCAAGGTTTCATTCTTTTCTATGGCTGAGTAATATTCCATTGTGCATATAGATAGATACACACACACCACATCTTTATTCTTTCATCAGTCAATGGACACTTAGGCTGCTTCCGTTATTGTGGCTACTGTAAATAATGCGACTATAAACATAGGGGTGCATGTATGAATTAATGTTTTTATATTTTGGGGGTAAATCCCCAGTACTGTGATTACTGGATCAGAGGGTAGTTCTATTTTTAACTTTTTGAGGAACTTCCATACCATTTTCCACAGTGGCTGCACCAGTTTGCATTCCCATTAACAGTGCATGAAGACTCCTTTTTCTCCACGTCCTCATCATCACTGGTTTCTTGTGTTTTTTATTGTAGCCATTCTGACAGATGTGAGGTGATATCTCACTGTGGTTTTGATTTGCATTTCCCTAATGATGAATTATGTTGAGTATCTCTTCATGTGTCCGTTAGCCGTGTGGATGTCTTCTTTGGAGAAATGTCTATTCATGTCTTCGGCCCAATTGTTAATCGGATTTTTGGGGGGGGGGTGTTGAGCTGTGTAAGTTCTTCATAAAATTTGGATATTAACCCTTTATTGGATATGTCATTTGCAAATATCTTCTCCTATTCAGGGAGCTGCCTTTAGTTTTTTGTTTCCTTCACTGGGCAGAAGCTTTTTATGGATTCTTAATTCACAAAACCTCCCATAAATCAACCCTTTCTTTCTCTTCCCTTTACCACTATCACTGTATATAAGGGGTTCACTACCTTGGACCTGGACTACAGCAATAGCCTTTTAGTTTTATCTCCATCTCTTCCTTTCCTCCAAGTTACCCAGGTGTTAAGGCTTCTTAAAACATTATTTCTATAATGCCACTCTTCCCATTATTTACCAAACTAAGTTCCTATCTCTTAATTTAGGATCTGGACATCTATGCAGCCTCTAGCTCCTAAACTAGGCTATCTCCTTATGCACCTTTACAAAAAAGGTTTTCCTTTTTTTCTCCTGTTTTAAATCTTATATACCTTTTAAATTCTCATTTAAATCCCCCCTCCTCTGTGTAGCTTTCCAAACCAAATATTCCCAATATAGTATCTCCAACTTCAGAACTCTTGGTACCTTATAGCAAACTGACTAAAATTCTTAAAAGCTAATACCATCTTCACATTTTTGAATGATTTAAAAATGACCTTGAACTTATCATAGAAGGAGGTAAAAAACCTACAAAAAAGTGTTTCCTTGACAGATGTTTAGTGCTATTCAGCCTTACAGATAAAGGAAGAACCAAAATAAGATGAATGCAGGTTACTACCCCAAAGCATTAATTATCAATTCCAATTCTGTATACTTTAAAGCTAACCTGATAACAAAGGTACTTCAGTAATGAATAGGATAGAACTATTTCTTTTAATATATTAAACTTAAATACCTTAAGAGGATTCCAATCAATCAAGTGAAGTCGGATTAGGGGATTTAAAAGCTTCGGTATGCATAAACTAATGAAAGCTTCATAATAAGAATCAGGAAACTTTTCTCGCCATTGTTGAAATTTCAACAAAATATTTTGGATATTACAAAAATCATCATGTACATCTTCAAAAATCTTCTTGTGATCTTGTAAAATTTCATCTGTAAACAAAATGAGTCTCAGTATATTATGCATTTTAAGTTTCTGACTTTGCTTCCTAAAACATAGTCATGTATAACTATGTATGTACTCAATGGAGCTGAAAACTTTCCTTTGAATATTAACATATAAATTAGCTTTTATTAAAAGCCACTTTAATAGCAATATTCACACTAACAAAATCCATCACTTATTGACCTTCTATACAAGGCAGGTGTGAGTACTATTTATAGACAAGACACAAGCAAACGTGAGATTAAGGGAGGTCAATGGATCTAAGATCACACAAAATAGAGACAGTCTTTAAACCCATCTGTTTGACTGTGAAGCCCACATTCTTTCTTCTTAACTTTCTTAAATATTTACTTCCTATTTTTGAGAGACAGAGAGCGAGGGAGAGGGAGGCAGAGGGAGGGAGAGAGAGTGAGAGACAGAGAGAGACAGACAGACAGACAGACATAAAATCCAAAGCAGGCTCCAGGCTCCAAGTTCCAAGCTGTCAGCACAGACCCCCACGCGGGGCTCCTGTGATATCATGACCTGAGCCAAAGTCAGTCACTTAACCGACTAAGCCACCCATGTGCCCCTGTAAAGCTCACATTCTTTCAAATATGCAACATTTTAGCTATGAAGCACTAAAATATTACTATATTTAAGTGTTTTATTTATTTTCAAATGATCTTATTTTTAAGTAACCTTTACCTTCAACGTGTGCTCCAACTCATAATCATGAGATCAAGAGTTGCATGCTTTACCAACTGAGCCATCCAGGCACTCCTAAATTTAATTGTTTTCAATTAAAAATGATAATACAGAAGTATGCAGTAGAGAGATGAAACCAAAATGTTCATGGTTCCTTTTACAAAAGATGAGAAAAGCTGAGAGAAAAAAATAAAGATGCAGAAAACTCAAATTGTTTCTCCATTTTATCCCATTTTTTCCAAAGGGAGGAAAAGTCTTCTTTCTTTTTTTAAGTAAACTCTACTCGAACTCACCACCCCAACATCATGAATCATAGGCTCTATGGACTGAGCCAGCCAGGCACCCCATGAAGTTTTGAAGGGGAAAAAAAATGTGTTCCTTTTTTCTTGAATTTCTTCAACTATATTTAAGGAGAATCATAGCAAAGCATTTCCTACCATTTCAATACTTCAAATTAAGACATATTAGAAACCTGGTAGCTGACCTTGGGTTTTTTGGAAGTCAATCATGTCTGAAGACAGTTCATCATCACTAGATGTCCCTTCCTGATGACCACAATTCCCAGAAAGTGCCCTTGCTTGTCTTCTTTGTGACCTGTTTTGGAATAAACCAAAACCAAATTAAAAACAGTTTCTAAAAACAAAACAAAACAAAAAACAGTTCCTGCTGAAAAGAAATGCTTTAAAACAAAAACTAGGAGTCATCATTTATTTAAAATGTCTATAATATATACCATCTTATTATTAGCCTATAATTTTGTTATTTTTGGCATTTAGGCATCATTACCTGAATTGGTGGTTCTCCCTCTTTTTCTGACTACCCAGATTTTAAACAGGGGGTAACAATATAATAATAACTGGCTTCTAGTTATAAGCAATTTCCAGACTAAAAAATGCCATCTTACCCATTCTTTTTGACTGATCTGATATGCCAGTGTGTCTTTAAACCTTGGGGGTAAGGACTGTTTAACTTTTGGTTGTAGGTCATTCTCACAAATTAGTGTTCAGTTATGGTTATTGTACCATATGGACTAACTATAGTTAAGTAGTGAAAAATATTTGCTCAATGATGCTCTAAGTCTTTATATAGCTACCTTCGAGATTCAATCTCTTCCAAAACTGATGGAGTTTTTTCATCTACAGCCAAGCTTCCATTTGTTGATGTCTCAGCTTTGCCTGTAACAAATAAATATAATACTGTAAATTCTTCAAAGAAATAAAATGAAATATCCTGAAAACAAAAGTTGTATTTTGAGTGTATATACATATAGGTGTATGTGTGTGTGTGTTAGTATGTGTGTGTGTATATATATATATATATATACACACACACACATATATATAAACACATTTAATATGCTTAAATTACATACTTCATCATGTAATAAAATTACAATGTTAATTCCCTATCACAATATTAATAGGCATTGAGCCTGCTAGCCTAAGACATCTTGGCTGGTGTATACAGTTCAGCACTTGAGACAGCAGTAAAATTCTACCATGTTTCTTTGTCTTGTATTCTTTTTGTTTTCACCAGTTTTTTTCTATCCCTGAATTATATAATAATATATAATAATATTTGCATTACCAGTAAGTTATTCATATTATTTCTTAGTCTGTACCATAACTTATAACAAATACAAGTCATGTGTTTGAAAGTCCTTTTGCTTTAATCAGCTACTTGCTTATGATCTCATCTCTTTCACTATTCCCCAACAGCACCTTAATCAAAGGAAGGCATCCCTGAAAATACAAAACCAGTCTGAGAACCAAAAGGCAGCATCCAAATCTTATTTGAGATCTTACAGATGATTCTCTACTGAAACCCACCAAAATGTCTTTAACCTCTATCCCTAATCCATGGATTGGGGCATTAAATCTTTGTTAAGTTAGATTTCTGACAACTCATCTAAACAAAATCAATACATGGCCATATACTGTCTCAAACACCACATAATTAGAAGTTATAATTTTTATTTTTTGTTTTAGACTTAATTCAAGAGATTTTGAAGCCCTAGTTCCAAATATTTTGAGGTTTTTGCAAAGGGGTAGGTGAAAGGCTAGTGGGAAAATATACAAAAAAGCATTTTTTAAATATAGGAATAAAAATATCTTTATTCTCTAGCTGATAATCCAGCTTAATAATAAATCATATTGAATATGAAAAACACTAACGTGATAACTGTTGTAAATACGTTGATTCATGTTTTAATTCATCTTGCCTGCGTTTCATAAAGGTCATGGCTTGTTTTAAAAGGAGTGCATGCATGGATGACTCTATTTCTTGGATGCTGACAATCTGAAATACACATATAAGTAACATTTTGTAGATCATCAATAATCAATTATAAAAAGTAATACTCAAATAAGCATATGTATGCGCTCAATACTCATATAAAAGGAACATTTTTCAATACTACATTTTAATTGAAAAAATACTGTGAGATACAGACCTAGCTTCCAATACTTTAATACTGATAATCAACTTACTAAAACAGCTATAAATGTCATAAATAATTAAAGCTAATGGACTGGAGTCAGAAACATAGATAAGAGTGAATAAATAAGTATTAGGAATTTAAAAAAAACTTTGAAAGCACACATGCATGAGTTGGAGAGGGGAAGAGAGAATTCCCAAGAAGTCTCTGCACTGTCAGCATGAAGCCCAATGTGGGGCTTTAACTCACAAACCATGAGATCATGACTGAGCTAAAATCAAGAGTCAGACGCTCAACTGAGCCACCCAGGTACCCCCAAATAGGATTCTTCTTTATTTCAGATATTAGAAGGAGAAAACAAAGGGTACAGGGACTTTTCATAAGCTGAGGGGGCAGACTGTAGCAGGGTACTTGAGAAAACTGATAAATCTGAAAAAAAAAAAAAAAAAAAAAAGGGGAGAATAGAAGAGACCTAACCAGATAAGTAAGAAAGAATGAAGCAAAAATGAATGATTAGTTAAAATTGGCATTCTTAAATTTCTTGAGCTACAATTCTCCTCACTCCAATGATGTTCCCACAGCAGCTGCCCTGCATCAACATGTAGGCTAATGAGTCTTTAACAGTTTAATTCTTCAAGAATCAATGAAGAAAGTTGTATTGCAATAAATACTTCAGAAAGTAACTACCAAGTGACAGTAAAAGGTAGTCAACTTGAAACAATTAGAAAAAAAAAATCCAACTTTCTGATAGTATTTTATTTATGTTTTTTATTTATTTTTGAGAGACAGAGACAGTGCGAGCAGGGGAGGGTCAGAGAGAGAGGAAGATACAGAATCTGAAGAAGGCTCTAGGCTCTGAGCTAGTGGTCAGCACAGAGCCTGATGCAGGGCTCCAACCCACGAACTGTGAGATCATGACCTGAGCTGAAGCTGGATGCTTAATCAGCTTAGCCACCCAGGTGCCCCTTGGTAGTATTTTAAATGTAAATAAAAAGCAATGAAATAGAGTGTATTTTAAATGGTTTGTCTACTTAAAAAAAAAAAAAAATCAACTCAAGACCCAAATGTAAGAACTTAGTAGGCATAAAACAAAAACAGAACTTGGAAAGAATGATTTATAAATCTCATTAACACAAAAATGTCAAAAGATCAGGATGTCAAAGAAAAACTGCAAATGAAATCAGAAGACAAACTGGAAAGTTTACCTATATCAAGTAGCATTAAAAATCTTAAGCAGTAAAGAATTTTCACTATATAAGGGGGAAAAAAGTAAAAAGGAAAAAAAGTTGTCACTATAAAAAGATAACAAAGCAAAGACAACAACTCACCAACAGACATGTGTTAATAAAATAAAGATTTTGAGATCAAAATAAGTATGTACAAAAACCATTATTTATTTTAAAAATTTAATGTTATTTTTGGGGAGGGGAAAGGGGAGAGGGGAGAGAATGAGAATGAGAATGAATCCTAAGCAGGCTGTGCTGATGGCAGAAAGCTCAAAGTGGGGCTCAAACTCCTTAACCATGAGACCATGACCTGAGCTGAAGTTTGATACTTAACTGACCGAGCCACTCAGGTATCCTTATAAAAACCATTTTTTAAAATGAAGTAAGCTGAAAATAAAACTTATGCAATCTTTCTGGTATAGAAATAATTTAGCAATGTTTCATAAGCCTTAAAAGATATTTAGAAACTCTGACTTAATAATTCACTTTCTAGGAATTTTTTTTAAACAGAATTTTAACACAAAAATTTAACTTTGTTATTTGTAATACCAAAATAAGTGCAAAGAAACCTAACCGTCTAATATTAAGGGGACACTTAATATCATAGTATGTCAAAAATGTGTAGGAAAATCCTAAAGAAAAGTATTTAGTAGTGGGATTTAGACTTTTCAAAAAATCTCATGGTAAGAGGATTTCTTTAAAAAAAGGAAATACTATATTTATGACCATGTACCTTTTCATTAAGACAGTCAATTAAATTTTCCACATAAATTTTCATGCTTTTATAGAATTTAAAATTTAGAGCTTGATTTGATGAATTCTCTAGGTTCTGGATGGTACTCTTCGAGCTCTCGACATCTTGTACATATTTTTCATATTCCCTCAGGTGTGAGCGGTGAGTATCCTGTAGCAATGTTAATCTAAATAAACAAAAGTAAATGAAAACTGCTTGTTTCTCCAACTTCTTTTTCTACTACAGTAACTATCAGTCTAATGGAATTTTTCTCAGAGCTACCTTACAGAAACCACCATGGAAACAATCATATAAACCTGGGTTTATAAGACTCGCGGAGCAAAGGAGACCACCACAATGAAAGAGGTCTCAAAGGAAATGGGAGGAAAGGACATCTACAGGTTTTTAGGTGCTTGAGCTAATCAGAGGATAATTCTAGAGTGAAAGTAAGTGTGGATTGATCAGAATTTGTAAACTAGGTGAGTTGCTAGACAATCCAAGGTCTTATGTATATGAAATACAGGAGTCCATGTGGAATTACTGTTAAATCAGTTTGTGGTCTTTCTTGGAATATGGGTATTACTGAGTAAGCTGGTATTGATAACATTTGAGCATATTATGATTTGGTATAATTTTATGTTTTGCGACTCGATGGTTTTCTCTATCATTGGAATCTGATTTTGTTAGAGGCATATTTCCAGTTTTTGCTGTCTTTGCTGTATCGCAAAGAGTTTGGATTATTTTATTTTCAATTATATTTGTTTCCATATATTTTTAAATTTCTTCTCTAACTGCCTGATTGGCCCATTTGTTCTTTAATAGGGTGTTCTTTAACCTCCATGTTTTTGGAGGTTTTCCAGACATTTTCCTGTGATTGATTTCAAGTGTCATAGCACTGTAATATCAAAGTGTGCATGGTACGATCTCTATTCTAGTGAGATTTTCAAATCATTTACTGTATTGTTTGGCTACATAATTTTTTTAAAAATAGCTTTGCTTTGTTTATATTCTCACTTTGTTTATGTCCTGTTTCCCTGATTTTGTTGTGTTGTCTTATAGCACATTCAGCTTCTAGAAGTAGATTATGATGAATTATTTGTCAAGTAATTAATAGATCTCCTTTTTCACAATTTGTTCCAGAGATTTATTTTGTTCCTTTGGTTGTGCTAGGTTTCCCTGTTTCTATCTCTTGTTATTTTTTGGTTGATCTTGTACATCTGATAATGCACTTAAGGGAAACAGTTTCATATAGTGGAAGAACATCACCAATCAGCCTGGCTAGAGATGTGGATGGCTGAGGGAGGTCTTCTCAAATCTTTTATGGGGGACAGATTTCTGGGTTTCTCTATGAAATTTCCCTATTACAGAATTTGTGGGTTTTTTAAGTGTTCATAGTCTCTTGCTCCCTTTGGTGTTTGTCTGAAGTACTCTAAGCTTTCTGGCTCTGTAACAACAGAGCTCTCTTTTGTTTTCTGTGGCCCCCAGGTATCCAAGGTATGACAATTCAGGATGCTGAGACAGACAGGGCAGGGAGCAGTCCCTCAGACAGTCCCTTCAAAAGCCCAAAATTATATCTATGTTCCGCTCTTCTTTTCCCCCCCTCTCAATGGAGAAGCTGTGAGCTGGGCTTTAGTGTGGGCTTGCAAGAGTGGCTGATACAACTGAAATGAAATGGCTTTTCTTATCCATTACAATGTGGCTCTTCTTGGCTTTGAGCTTGCTTGGTATAAGGTAACTGTCTAAACTGGTTTCTGGAGTTCTCATAAAGGCTTTTTAGACTGCATATTGTCAGTTGGTATTCTAGGAGGAAATGAGGTATGGGGTTTCCTACTATGGCATCTCGCCATCACTCCCAACTTATTATTTTTAAAAATTAAAGGTTATTTAACAATGTAGACAAAAGCTTATAAAATGTTAAAACAAGAATTTGATTTATATGGATTTTAAGCATGTAGTATTTATCTATTATAAAGATTAAAAAGACCTATATAGAAAGGAAATCAGTTGTGCTAGTGCTATAACACAGGTGATTTTTTTTTTTTTTACTACAAATCTGTTGAATATTAGTATTTGTAGTTCAAAAGAAATAGTGCTTTTTTCACTATTAAATGTCTGGGACAAATTATTTTAAGATCAATTCTACTTACCTAGTATTTAATTGCTTCTTTATAATTTCTAAATTTACCGGTGGGAATGAAGTGGAAATATCAAACTTCTTCACTGTTTGAGATTTACTGCTGTAGGAAAGATCTAGGTCTCGTCCCTAAAAATATGAAAATTTATATAGTTTTAAAAGACTCATTAATCTTACAATTTGACAGTTTTCACTGTTACAAATTCTCACAGTTTAAAACATGGAACTTTAAACTTGCATGCATGTAGAAAATTACCAAATCTTACTTTTCACAAAAGCTTGCTTCTTGGTTATTATTTTTTTTATTTTAGAGAGAGACAGAGATTGTACACAAGTGGGGAGTGGAGCAGAGGGAGAGAGAAAGGGAATCTTAGGCAGGCTCCATGCTCAGTCTGACGTGGGACTCAATCCTATGCCCCTGGCATCATGACCTGAGCCGAAATCAAGCGTTGGACCCTCACCTAAATGAGCCACCTGGCTGCCCCAATATTATACAATTTTATAATTAGTTACTGTTATAACTATGTAATAGAAACATGGGAAAATATTTATAACATGTCAAGCAAACAAACCAGAATTTGAAATTGTATATATATATATATATATTGTGGTTCCTAAACTACATGCAAGGCATTCAAGTGAACTCAAAGGGATGTTGTAAAGTATTTTAAATATAAATATTTTCAGGGAATACATATTCATCATTTATTGAGCTACCAGTTTTAACTAGTTCACAGCCACATCATTAGATTGTGCTACATAGTCGTCTGATGAAGTCTTATTAGTGGGTTTTGGGGGGATGTAATAAACAGCAAGTACCTACAGAAAATTAATTTGGAAAGGAGATGAGAATGGCAGTGTCTAATCTGATACCAACATCAGAGATGTCATGCAGTGCCTAAGAGGTGCACACATCTCATAAGTAACTGTTATTTAAAAATGAAACTAAAAGACTTTTCAATTTATCAGTGTTATTCTTTTCTAGAAGACTACTAAGTTAATAGGACATAAATAGTATTAAATTCTATGGCTTTAACTACTTAATAAATGGAATTGTTTGGTACTTCTTTTGGCCTGGGGGCACCAGAATAAAGTTATGGACACTGTGAGCTCCATGAATGGGAAGTCTGGGAATTTCTGATATATACTATGACTATAATTAAACAAATACTGAAAAAGGAATTATGCAAACCTAAGCACAGTAGGGACTGTGACATGTTTTTTCTCAAAGTATTTTTATTTTTCATGCTGTTGCAACACTGATTTTACTAAAAATGGGGAAGGGGGGGGATCTAAGTCTATTACAGTTATACAAATAGCCACCCTCTAAATCATTTCTCTGGTCAGAGATTTCTAAATACTGTTATAACCAAACATTCACCTTTACTTAACTTCTTAGTTTCAGTATCATGGAGATCTTAACAATACTTTATTTACAAGAACAAATAATCTTTCAAAGCATTGTTTTTTTGTTTTGTTTCTTGTGCGTGTGCAAGGGAGAAGCAGAGGGAAAGAAAGATTCTTAAGCAGGCTCCATGTCCAGTGAGAGCCCAATATGAGATCTCAAGACTGAGATCATGACTGTAGCTGAAATCAAGAGTCAGACACTTAACTAACTGAGCTACTCAGGTGCCTCTCAAAGCATTCTTTTTAAACAGATTAAAAAAATATAACCTTTATATTTATATAAAGCATTAGAAGCATTTTGTTTTAAATCATTGAGACTTATAGCTACCTACTCATGTAGGTAACATTATCTTCCCATTTTACTGATAAGAAAACAGATTTAGAAAATTTGGGGCACCTCAGTGGCTCAGTCCATTAGGCACCTGACTTCAGCTCAGGTCATGATCTCATGGCTCTTGCGTTTCAGCCCTGTGTTGGGCTCTGTGCTGAAAGCTCATGGAGCCTGCTTCAGACTGGTCCCCCACCTCCCCCTGATCCTCCCCCACTCAGACTCTGTCTCTCTCTCAAAAAAAAAAAAAAAAAAAAAAAAAAAAAATCAATAAACATTAAAACATTTTAACTTTTTTAATTTAATTTTTAAAAATTAAAAAAATTAAATAATTTGCTTAAAGCTGCACAAATATATATTGAGCACTCATAACATTAGGCACAGAGGGATACAACATTGAATAGTTAATAATTCTTGACCTCATGGAACATATATTTCAGTGGCATAGCCAGAACCCAAATCCAGGATTTTTGAGCTCAAGAACAGTTTTTTATATTTTATTAAAAAAATTTTTTTTTAATATTTATTTATTCTTGAAAGAGAGACAGCACGAGCAGGGGAGGGTCAGAGAGAGGGAAACACAGAATCCAGAGCAGGCTCCAGGTTCTGAGCTAGCTGTCAGCACAGAACCTGATGCAGGGCTTGAACCCACGAACTGAAGCCGGAAGCTGGATGCTTAACCAACTGAGCCACCCAGGTGCCCCAAGAATAAAATAAAATTAACTTAAAAAACTAAACATGTTTATTTGTTTAAACTTTGCATTTACACACCTACCATATGTCACAGTTACCATAAAATTAAAGATAAAATAAACATGGCTCCCTTAGGTGGCCTAATATGTGGAAAGTGTTTATAATCTAATGGGAAAAGAACAGGATATATAAAGTATAGTGAGTTGAACGGTGGCCAAAAGAAATGTCTATGTCCAGAATCTGTCAATATGACATCTGGAAAAAGGGTCTTTGTGTTTGTAATTAAGTGAAGTATCTCAAGATGAGAACATACTGTATTCAAGTGGGCCCTAAATCCAATGCCAAGTGTTCTTATAAAAGACACAGAGGTACAGAGGTGGCCACGTGAAGGAGACAGACCAAGGGGTTAAGCAGTCACAATGCAAGGAACACCTAGAGTGACCAGACGATGGAAGATAAGATTCTTCCCCCAAAGGGAGCACAGTCCTGCTAACACCTTGCTTTAAGATTGCTAGCTTCCACAACTGTGAGAATCGATGTCTATTTTAAGCCATCAAGTTTGTGATAATTTGTTACAGCAGCCTTAGAAAAGTAATACACATGGTAGAAAAAATTATTACCTCAGTGATTTTAACTGCTTTCCTCATCTGCTGCTGTTCCCAACTATCTTGAATTTCATCTTCCTGACTTTCTTCACTTGTTTCTTCATTTCTAGGTGCTAGGGAAAAAAGATTTATAAATAGTATTTTTCCTTCTAATTGCATCACCTAACATTTTTGGGGGGTTATAATGTGCTGCTGCCTTAGCAGCTTCACATGTGTTAACTTATTCTTCACAATAATTATGGGAAGAAAGCACTGTTATCATCCTTATTTTATAAAGAGGACACTCCTATCAGGAATTTAATAGTAACTTGTATAAGGAATGTGCTGAAGCAAAGACCTGAATCTGGGAATCCGTACTTATCACCAAACTGTTCCACTGAAAACACCAGTTTCACATATGGAGGAAAAAACATGGAAAAAAAAAATGGACCATTTCGTATTCCTTAACAGAGGTTATAAATTTTTTTTAAAATGCTTATTTATCTTGAGAGAGAGCAAGAGCCCACACATGAGCAGGGGAGGGGCAGAAAGAGGCGCAGAGAATCCCAAGCAGGTTCTGCACTCGATCTCATGAACCAGGAGATCACGACCTGAGTAGAAATCAAGAGGCAGATGCTTAACCTACTGTGCCCCCAGAGATTATAAATTCTACCTAGAATCAAAATATTAAAAAATAATTTCTGGGTTATAAGGAATGAAAAGTCTCTCATTCTGAAAAAAAATTATTTGAAGGGACAAAATTTTGGTAAAACATAGTATTGTTTATAAATGAGAAATGTGAAAATAGTCCTTTGAAACCTAAGGACTACTGGTAGAGGAAATTTTTTTATTAGAGCAGAGGAGATTTTAATAAATGAAGCCTAAAATCTCTGTACATGCTTCCATGCTAAAAAAAAAAAATCTTTGCAAAGGTGATAATGCAAGTTTTCAAGATCAAAAATAAGACTGCACAAATTTTCTAACCTGTCAAAAAAGATCAAGTGGAGGTCAAATAATACTATTACACATTATCTTTGGTGATAACATTTTAATAGATTTATCTTTTAGAGACTATGAGATTGACTAAATTGGTATTAAATAAAAACCAACTTTTAACACCTTTTAAGATATGACATATTACATTTTTATGGAGATTTGATCATGGTATTCTAGTGAAAAATCCCTTAATGTTTATATATTGTAAATAAATTAAGTATGTACTTGTTTCATCAGCCATCCTTTGTCTGTGTGTTTGAGGCTTTAGGGTAAATGGTATTCTCTTTTCATGGTCATCAGGCTCACTCTCAGGATCTTCATCACTGTTTTTCTTCATCCCAGTGATGGTAGAGGTATGTTTTACATCCAAAGAAATATAATCATCTTGGGTCCTGGCCAATTCACGTTTCCTGCGGGCTGCCTGAATAAAAGCTGCATCAGGGATATTTACTGAAAGAAACAAAGATGACAACACTGAACACCAAACACCAATAGAAATACATATTCCTTGTATTTAAATAAAAGGCACCATTTTTCTAATTTTTTCACTACTCTGATATGAATGTAACTAGAGCTCAAAACTTACATCAGTTACGAACGAAAATTATTTTTATAGACTAAATGAAAATTAGAAAATGAACCAAATCTAGAAGTATAAGAAAATATTCCACCACTTCATTTTATCTTTGAGCTCTCTTATTCATCAGATGTTGTCACTGTCTTTTTGTTGAGAGCTATTTCTCATTTCCAGAAGCTCTGAGACTGTGAGGGGAATAGGGATGTGGAGAGTTGAGCAAAGAGCTGCTTAGTCAATGGAAACTGTAGAGGTCAGAACGAAGGGGAATAGGCCAGTTAGGAGTCACAAAGAGGGATGCTATAGTATGCCCTGCCCCCACCCAGAGAATCCAAGCATACAGGGAGAAAGACACTTAAACCACACAGCCAAGGCAGCCTCTAAGGTCCTGTGATGATTTCCACATGAATAAATGGAAATTTAAAAAAAATAATCAGGTTCATTGAAGAATATTTAAGTAACATCTTTTAACAGAGCCTTGTGTTAGTTTAGTTTTTCGTTTTTATGTTTACTTTTGAGAAAGAGAGAGAGCACAAGCTGAGTAGAGTGGGAGGGAGGGAGACAGAGGATCCAAAGTCGGCTCTATGCTGATAGCACAGACGTGGGGCTCAAACTTATGAACTGCAAGATCATGACCTGAGCCAAAGTCAGATGCTCAGCCAACTGAGCCACCCAGATGCACGTAGTTTTTCTCATTTTATAGAATATAAACCACATTAATGTGGACTCTTCCAACTCAAAACAAGTTTCTTCATGCATTATCTATTTTTTTCTGGGGAAAAAAATGATTTCTTAAGCAAAATACTAAGGTAAACAATATGGTAAAAGAAATTTTCAATATTTGAAGCACTTCAAAATGTTAACTGGGATGTCAAGCCACCAAGGCTCAAGTAAAATGTCCTAAACTTTACCACAAGCTGATCTAGATTCTTTAAAAAAATTTTTTTTTCTTAATGTTTATTTTTGAAAAAGGGAAAGAGACCCAGAGCATGAGCAGGGAAAGGTCAGAGAGAGAGAGAGGAAGACACAGAATCTGAAGCAGGCTCCAGGCTCTAAGCCATCAGCACAGAGCCAATGCAGGGCTCAAACCCATGAAACACAAGATCATGACCTGAGCCGAAGTCAGACACTTAACTGACTAAGCCACCCAGGCCACCCATAATCCAAATTGTTTGAGAAATACATAGAAAAGGTTATGTGCCTGGAGATGTCGAAATGTTCCAAACTTTTGAAACAGAAAAAAAGAGAATTCAGAAATTACTGACCAAAATGCCCGACACCAGTCCTAAGGAAAACAAAAAGTGCTTGAATTATGAAACGGTAAGTAGTGATCACTAAAAATCAATATGTTCATTAAGAACAAGGAATATCAAATCAAGTGATTTACTTTTTATAGACTAGTACTAATTTATAGATTAGGTTCAGGGACATGATTCAGGTCAAATGTTTCTCCATCCTCCCAAAGCATTTAATAGTTTCCTTGTGGATAATGTTAAAAAGTATGGGGGGAAAAAAATCACATATTGCATTGGATTCTTAACTGGTTGAATAATTACTCAAAGGAAAAAAAAGTGGACCATGAAACACTGTAGCCACCTGCTAGAGGGCTTCGTATTTTGTCTTGTCTGCTTTAATTGTCTTTTTTTTGTTTAATTTATTTTGAGAAAGAGTACAAGTAGGGGAGTGGCAGAGAGAGACAGGGACAGAGAGAAGCCCAAACAGGCTTTGTGCTGTCAGCCCAGAGCCTGCCGCAGGCCTCGATCACATGAACCATGAGATGATGATCTAAGCCCAAATCAAGAGCTGGATGCTGATGACTGAGCCACCCTGCCCTGGTTTAATGATCTTAATGTGATATGAATGAAGATAAAAAGACATGTCTTTAAAACTGGGAGGGGCAGTTAATATATCCTAAATCTTCAGTACAGGCTATATTAACATTTCTTGATGCTGGTTACACATTAGAACCACCTGGGAATCTTGATAATCTACTGGTACCCAAACTCCCCATCCCAGACATACACACTGAATTCAGGTGATCTGAGGTGGAGCTGAGCAACAATATATTTTACAGTCCCGAGAAACTTACTGTAAAACCAGGGTTAAGATGATATACTCAGGTTCAAATACTCAAGTTTATGAATACAAAAACAGAAATACTTGAAGTGGAAGTGGTATTTGCAAATAAATGACTTGGTGGGGTTTAACAAATCACAAGAATGGAATCACTAGGAGATAATAGTCGTATACAAAGCTAATCCTCTCTCATGCTACAATAAAGAAGTAAAATTTCAGGAGTATTATCCTTTCTTGTCTATACACCAACAATCTAGCTCAAAGGTTCCCACATAGCAGATGCCGGCCAGACATGGATGAATTAATAAAGTTAGCATATTGCTTTATAATAAAAACATGCAGATTTATAAGTTAATATTTTTCACATATATCGTCTTATCTAAGGAACAGAGGTTAGTATCATGCCCCACAAGTAACACGCTACATCCACAACAATACCAAGACAGTGGTCCACTACTGGATCATTCTAAGAGTTCCACTGTCTGAACAAAATAAATGCACTCCCTGGTCTATGTACCAATCTCCAAACTTCTTACATTCCTTCATATTTTCTTCTCCAGAAGAAAAAGAAGGTAACCCTCACAGAACCGTTTTCAACGTTCAGTGTTTCTGAAATTCACATTCCAGAAGGGAAATTCTTCTCTGTGCTGTACTGTCCTGTACTCTGAGAGACATTTATCATTTGTCTCCAGGGCACTGTGGGCCAACAATACCTCAGTCACAATAATTAAAAACTATCACACACATTTGCAAACATGGTCTTTTCTCCTTAGGTGGACATTACTATCAACACTTCACAACTACTGGCTTCTACGGTCTAGTCCCCCACCTTCTATAGCAGTACTGTGACCACCTGAATTTATCCAAATTCCAAATCCAGCTCCTGAGCTGCACCAATCACATTCCAAGAGCTCCACAGCTGCATGTGGCTACTGGCTAACGTAATGGACAATGAAGATACAGAACCTTTTCATTATCCAAGAAGTTTTATTGGACAGCACTCTATTGAGAATCTAGACAATGCTTCACTTATCTACTAGGGTTCAACTCTGAATACTGGTTTCATCATTAAGTACTTCTGTACCTTGTAAATTTATATAAGAAAAAAATTACAAGACCTACTGCTTGTTATTTAATGTTGACAAAGCACTTTTTACGACATTGCAAGTCTTTAAAAATGCATTTAAACAATTAAAGTTAATTTGTTTCTTTTATAAAACTACATATTTTTATTTTCTGAGAAGGGGTCCCAGGCTTCATGAGACTGACAAGAGTCCACACCACAAGTTACACACCCTTAAGCTTGAGTAATAGACCAGAAGAGTATGTTCATCAAATATCTGCTACAACTTCCAAATGGTCACTGTAGTGCAAAAGCAGCCACAGACATTTATTTGCAAAAGCAGGTGATGGGTCATATTTGGTTCGCAAGCAGTAATTTTCCAACCCCTGAACTGGACTGATCTTTTCTAAAAGACAACAATGGCCATGCCATTTATTTGCATAAAATTTTCCATAATTCTCCCAAACTCTGTATTATCTGACTTCAATTTGTCTCTCCTCATTTTTTTTGTTATTCCTCTTACACTCCGACCAAATATTTTCATTCCAACAACTATTTTTAGTTCTCTGCATATGCTATGTTGTCTTCCCTAGAGTTTTATATTTGCTATATCCTGTACCCAAAACATCCTCACTAACAAATTCTTACCACTCTTTGGATACTGGCATTAATCACCCAGTGTAGCACACTGGTTAAGAACACAGGTTCTGGAGCAGACTGCCTGGGTTTGAATCCTAGCTCTGCCTCTTACCAGCTGTCTGACCTTGGGCATGTCATGTAATGGAAAAGAGCAGACAATTTTGGCACTTTGACAATCATTAGTAATGACATACTTGCCCCATACTTCACTAGGATTAGTTGTGTTATAAATAATAACAATCAGTAGAAAATACTGATATTAGAAATAAAGTTAACCAAAATACAAAATTTACCTACCTATTGATGAAAATTCTTCTTCCAGAGAGCTAGAGCTATTGGATGATAAACTCTGATCATCTTTATTTTCTGAGGAATGATGGGTTTCACCTTCTTCATCTGTTGAAAGATCAACCATGCTGGATTCTAACAGGACATTTTCTGAATATAACAAAGAATCAAGATAGTGGAGTCAACGAAATCTTACAGAACATATAGCATATGTATAATACAGTGTTTTAAATTTTCTCCAAGTATTTGAAATATATATACAGATCTTTCTCCATTTCCATTCTTTCTGAAACCAAGAGATAATCTAATAAATGTACAGACTTACCCTACTTATACAATCTACTTATTTCATATTCTCTTAAAAGATGCAATGAGAAAAGGAAACAGTACAGAAAAAAACAACAAAAAGGGAAGGAATATTTAAAACAAGAAAGAAAAATAGTGGTGGTAAGTTGGAAAACAAAAGAAACTAATGTACACTTACTATATAGTAGGCCCTCAAATCTGTTTTACAAGGTCTATTTCACACAATTATAGAATTTTGCAATTTTGTAAACACATGATATTATTGATGAGGACATTAGGGACTAGAGAGGCTAACATGTCGAGGGTCACAAAGTTACTAAGTGGAGAAGAGGGCTTTCAATCTAATTTCATTCGCCTCTGGAATTTAGACACTCTTTATATCATATTTCAATGGCTGGTGGCAAGTAGTACTGTAATGAGCACTGTGGTCTCAAACCACAAATCTCTTTGCTTCTACTGTGTGATTTTGGGAAGGAGAGTCTGCCAAATAATCTATTAAGCAGAGACAACATTAAGAGATAACACCCATGGAGGCACCTCGGTGGCTCAGTTGGTTGAGTGTCCGACTTCAGCTCAGGTCAAGATCTCACAGTTCATGGGTTCAAGTCCCGCATCGGGCTCTGTGCTGACCGCTCAAAGCCTGGAGCCTGTCTTCAGATTCTGTGTCTCCCTCTCTCTCTGACCCTCCCCTGCTCACACACTCGCTCTCTCTCAAAAATAAATGAAATATTTAAAAAATTAAAAAGAGATAATACCCATAGGGTGTTGTGAGAACTGAATGAACAAAATCTGAAGGAACTCATTGTATTATTGACAAAAAAGGGCTTGTTAGTTTATAATTATTTTGTATTTTTTAAATAAATTTTAAAACCTAAAGATTACATAAATAGTACTGTTTAATCTTAAAACTGTCCCTTAATTAACAGACCTATATAGAGTTAAAAAAAAAAATCTGTGGATCAAAACTTAGAAGACAAAGGAATACAACTACAGATGACATCCTTCTTTGCTGCTTATGACTGCTCCTGCCTGTTCCCAAAGTGGATGAGCACCAGAGCAGTGGTCCTCGGAGTATGGCCCATCAACTCTGGAAGTCCCTAGCACTCTTTCCGAGGCCTGTGAGTTCAACACTAGGCTAGTCACAATATTAGCATGTTATCTGCCCATTTTACTGTTGCTATTTATGTAATGAAGCAACAGCAGTGGTGGGTACAACTCCTGGCTTCTCAGTGAGAATCAAGACGGTGACAGCGACGTGTGGTAGCAGCCGCTGTACTGTTCACCACCATGCACTGCCAGGAAAAAAAAATCCA
This sequence comes from Suricata suricatta, assembly GCF_006229205.1. NCBI lineage: Eukaryota > Metazoa > Chordata > Mammalia > Carnivora > Herpestidae > Suricata > Suricata suricatta. Next base: position 118,216,869 of record NC_043703.1, read on the forward strand.
GTTGCACTTACCATCCTCAATGGAGCAATTAAAAGTCACTAACTTTATTAAATCCTGACTGTTGAGTACACATCGTTTAAATATTCTGTGGAACAACGTGGAAGTGTGTAGAAGGCACTTCTGGGGCCTGCTACAACACACTGGTTCTCAGTGAAAAGCACTTGTGTGAGGAGGTGCACGGTGAACTGGCCATGGTCTTCACGGAGCAACACCATTTTACTTGAAGGAATGACTGACAAACTCTACTTATTTCTACACGTATACCCGACAAATTTTCTCAAAAATGACAAAGGTGTGCCTATCACTTCAAGAATTAGAAATTTCAAGTGAAAACTTGAATTTTGGAAAACGTATCTTGCTCTGTGAGCATCTTTGCAATACTTAAAGACTGATGATTATCAGTAGTAACACAGTAACCTTAAAAGATTTTGGTGGGTGGGGGGAATACTGTATAATAAAATGTACCAATATTTGCAAACTCTGTGAACTGATACTTTCCAATAGTCTATGCATGATGTAGCCAGTCACGTATGGGCAAAAGTTCCATTCAAGTGCAAAACAGACCAATGGACTTTAATGTAATGGCATATAAAAAAAACTAAAAAACACTGTGTCAGTTACCATGTTGCAAACTTACCTTTAAGAAATTACTGTTGAGCTTTGTTGTAATACCAAAGCAGAACACCTGCAATCATCTAAAAGGCTATTAAGTATTCCTATTACACCACATACCTTGATTTTCTTTTCATATTTCAAATGAAACAACTTATCACAGCAGACTGAACGCAGAAACATCAAGATTTGCAAATGGAAAACAATGTCACTGCCACTTTTTTAAATAGATATGGGGGAGGCCATTTTTATCTCAAAACTAATGGAAAACTGCATTCTTATTAAACTCCAATTCTAACCAGAACACATTTTATATAAACATCTTCATGCTCCTTGAATTCTAGATTTAAAAATGCAAAGGTACTTCAAAACTACTGCCTTGGGGCGCCTGGGTGGCTCTGTCGGTTAAGCCTCCGACTTCGGCTCAGGTCAGATCTCACGTTCGTGGGTTCGAACCCCGCGTCAGGCTCTGTGCTGACAGCTCAGAGCCTGGAGCCTGCTTCCAGTTCTGTGTCTCCTCCTCTCTCTGACCCTCCCCCTCCCTTGCTCTGTCTCTCCTGTATCAAAAATAAATAAAACATTAAAAAAAAAAACTACTGCCTTGTAGTTGCCGTCATTACGGTACAGTCTACCTTCAATCCGCTGTGCTACCTGGTGACATCCATCGTCATTCTAATCTGCGTTCTTGCAAATAACTGATGAAAAATAAAACAAGCAAAGGAAAAAGTCCCCTAGATTCTTCTAATGTACTTACTCTGGTTAAGTGTTTTCTAGAAAACTAATTGGCGGCGTTTCCAAAAGTATACAAAACTTTCCTCTACCTAACAGGATCAGAAAACTTTTTTTTTTTTTTAAAGATCTGTGACAATTAGGTTCTTCATAAACAGCAAGTGCCGCACTCAAGCTACAACTGGGGAGAGTTCACCTTACGGTGCAAACACAGACGAACCACAACCACACAGGATTCTTTCCAGTCCCCGCAAGGAGCCCGACTCGGAGATGCGGGCAGCCGGCGAGCGGGTGCTCGGAGTCGGGCGGTCGGGCTCACGGTCGCCAGAAGTCAGCACCGCTCGAGGTCGGAGCGGTTACAGGAAGCTCCGGGACACCCCGCGGGCCTTTCCCGCCGCCCCGCCCGCGTCACGTCGGCTCCCCAGCCGCCCAGCCTCACCTGGGACACCCGAGCCGCCGCCAGCGCGCGGAGCCGTCCCCGCAGCGCGCCGGGAACTCGCCCACACCCGGCCGCGAGGGCCCCGGGCCCGAACACGCCGGTCCGCCACCTCCGCGCGGCCCGCTCCACTGGGCGGCCCTTCCTCTGTAGGGCCGGAGGCCGCCTGCTCCTCCGGGCCCCCGGGTTCAGCAGACGGCTCCTCGGCGTCCTCGCTGTCACTGGAGCGGGCTCGGCGCTGCCGGAAAGTCCTCTTCGGCCTGTGAGCCATGGCTGAGGCCGGGGGCGCACGCGCCAGCCCTCTTCCGGAACCCGCCAGCCGGGTCTCCAGCGTCCACGCCGGCGCGCGCTTCCACTTATAAGGCCTGGCCACCGCGTGCGCGCGCTCGTAGCCGCGCCGTGAGGACCGCCTTCGCTCTGCGCATGCGTGTTCTGCCTCTTTCGCTCAGGTGTGTTGAGTTCGGGGACAGGGCGGCCTGTAGATGCGAAGCGTTCTCTTTGCAAGCCCTACTTGTGCTATAGTGGTGATTTGTTGTTGAAAGAGTCCTGGCGATGTGTGTCACGGTGAGCAGCACTCACAGGCTCTCCTTGTGCAAACACTATCTGAGAATCAGGCACTATACCCACATCCTCGACTGGAACCGCATCTGCTGTCTTCTACTTTTTGAAAAAAGTAAAATTCTCCCTACAACCAGGAATTAAACAAAAAACTTGAGGGTGTGTGTGTGTGTGTCTGTCTGTGTGTGTGTGTGTGTGTGTGTGTGTGTGTGTGTGTGTGGCGGGGGAGGATTGCTTCTGAAAGCAAAACAGTAAGCTCTACACCTAAAAGATAGATGCAAGAATAAGCAAAAATCAAATGATTGCTCTCAGGTGGCAAGGTTTCAACAGAACCTGGTTAAATGCTTTGGTCCATAAGAAAAAAGTATATCTGAGAGCCAGAAGAGTGTTCTTTACAAAGACGCATAGCGAAAAGAAAGATGGCAAAAACCGCGGGAAACTTGGCCTGTATCCATTAAGCTCTGTGGAGAAAGAGGAGGCTTTCACCAGGGACTTTGAGTTGTTGGTCTCCTTGGTAAAGCCCATTAAGATTTAATTGGGTGCTTCTGATCATATCCATCTGAAGCAAATAATCATTCAGTTCATTTAATTTCTCTTGCTGGGCTTTTTCAGTCCATGCTTTAACGTTCAGAAAGACTCTCCAAGAGGTTCATGGAAAGGATTGTTTTAAGAGATAAACTTCCAGGTACTCACCTCCCTTTGTATGTAGCTGCCCGAGAACCACTACATTCATGCAGCTCTCTGCCAATGTAGCCTCCCCCCCCCCAACTTCTTAGGAAGAGGAGACATGCTTCTCTGTCCATTCCAAATGTACTACAGTACCTACTCCCACATGTAAAAACCTTTGCAGCATGTAAAATTTTATTGTGACACAAGAAAATAAATACTTCTAAAGTCATCATAACAATTCTGGAAATCAGATGTTTCCAGTGGCTTACTTTCAACAAAAATGGAGGACCAGTAGCAAGCGGCAGGGGCGCTGAGTTGGTTAAGCAGCCTGCAGACTCTTGATTTTGGCTGAGTCATGATCTCAGGGTTAGTAGGATGAATCCCTGTGTCATACGCTGCACTGATAGCATGGAGCCTGCTTGGGATTCAATCTCCCTCTCTCTGCCCCTCCCTTGCTTGAGTGCATGCACACCTGCACTCTTTCTCAAAAACAGAACAAAACAAAACAAGTAAAACAAAAAACTTTTTAAAAAGTGGAGGACCAACTCAGCTCTTAGCTACTCAAAATAATGTTTAATTCTGTATCACTGACTTTTGCATGGAGTTCAGACAGAGTTCAAAGAAGACAGGCATTGAGGACATAGACCCCTTCATATGTGGAGGGTTTTCTCAGTGCCTGTATAATATAAAAACAAAGTATGATAATGTAGTTAACACTGAACACTAGGCCATCTTAGCAGTAAGTTACAGTTGTCTGTAAATGCTAAACTAATGTGTATGGGAAGACTATGTCATTATGAGATGCATTCCCCACAAAAATGTTCTTTGTAAAAAAAAATTGTGATGTGTTTTGATGTATTTAATATTGTGTTGATCAAGTTTGTCGAAGTCCACTGGCCGAAAGCTACCAAGAGGACGTGAAGTCAAACAAAGTTTATTCAGCTTATCTCAGCAAACGAACATACAGACCAAAGAAACCAGGGTGTTTCCTTGTGAAGGGGGTAGAGTGGGGCTTATTACAGGATTTGAGTTTGTGGTAGGATTTCAAGTTTTTATTTAAATTCCAATCAGTTAACATACAGTGTAATATTAGTTTTAGGTGCAGAATTTAGTGATTTATCACCTCCACCCAGTGCTCATCACAAGTACCCTCTTTAATCCCTATCACCCTATTTAACCCATTCCCCTATCTCCTCCCCTCTGGAACCATCAATTTGTTGTATAAAGTGAAGAGTCTGTTTCCTGGGTTTCCTCTTTTTTTGCCCCCATGTACCTTTATTTTGTTTCTTAAGTCCCATTTATGAGTGAAAAATATATTTGTCTTTCTCTAACTGAATTATTTTCCTTTCTGCTAGGAGATTTTTAAAAATGTTTTATTTATCTTTGAGAAAGAGAGAGAAACAGTGTGCATTGGGGAGGGACAGAGAGAGAGACACACACACACAGAATCCCAAGCAGGCTCCAGGCTCTGAGTTGTCAGCATAGAACCCGACTTTCTGCTAGGAGATTTTTGAGAGCCTGGGGAAGCAGGACCAGATTTCAACTGCATAGTGTTAAGAAGCTGGGACAGTTCAGCGGCTGGGTACCTCAGTCACTTTGCGCAAGAAGTGGGAGGAACAGAAGAAGAATCTGAGGTTGGAGTGACATTAGTAAGAGAGTGGCAGTAACTCAGAAGAAAATTTGCAGTTACAGTATGGTCTTGACTTCCAGTTGAGTTGATTTTCACTTTCTCATTACAAAAATTATAAAGACGACTTAATCCAGGATAAAAACATTAGAGCTTTGTATCACAAAAAATTATATATATATGTAAAATATATACACCACACACATATATAATGTATACATACACACTACACACGCTTTTATAGGGAAATATACATTGATAAATTAGAGACTTTCAAAGGGCACCTGGGTGGCTCAGTTGGTTAAACATCTGACTCTTGATTTTGGCTCAGGTCATGATTTCACGGTTCCTGAGTTGGAGCTCTGCATTGGGCTTTGCGCTGTTAGCACAGAGCCTGCTTGTGATTCCCTCTCTTCTTTCTCTGCTTCTCTCTCTCTCTCTCATACACACAAATAAATGAAATTTAAAAAGTTAAAAAATATGGGGTGTCTGGGTGGCTCAGTTGGTTAAACGTTTGACTTTGGCTCAGGTCATGAACTTGCAGTTCATGAGTTCGAGTCCTGCATCCTTCTCTGTGCAACAGCTCTGAGCCTGGAGGCTGCTTTGGATTTTGTTCCCCTCCCTCTCTGCCTCTCCCCCACTTGCTCTCTGTTGCACTTGCTTTCTCTCTTGAAGATGGATAAACATTAAAAATTTTTAAAAATTAAAAAATTAAACATAAACTATATTAGATAAAATTTTGTAGGGCATAAGAATATGAATTCAAGGAGAAAAACAATAGTGTAAAGGGCTTGAATTTTTAAATAGATGATTAATATTAAGTAGGTTTGGTATTTACATTGACCTATTTATTTTATTTATTTCAAAAATGTTTTAATGTTTATTTATTTTTGAGGGAGTGAGAGAGAGACAGAGTGTGAGCAGGAGAGGGGCAGAAGAGAAGGAGACACAGAATCTGATGCAGTCTCCAGACTCTGAGCCCCCAGCACAGAGCCTGATGTGAGGCTCAAACTCACAAGCTGTGAGATCATTACCTGGGCTGAAGTCAGATGCTTAACTGACTGAGCCATCCAGGTGCTCCTAAATTACATTAAATCCATTTAAATGAATGACCAAACACATCTATTTAAAATAAAATTGTCAAAATGTTCAATACACCAGAAATTACATCGTTGGCAACTGTCAAAATTTATGATGAGAACTTATAAATGTATACCTGAAAATGTGATGAGATAATGGATTTATTATTTATTTATTTACAGAGGGTGAGGAGAGGCAGAGAGAGAGAGAGAGAGAGAGAGAGAGAGAGAGAGAGAGAGAGAGATTGAATCCCAAGCAGGCTTCGTGCTGTCATTGCAGAGTCTCAATTCAGGGCTTGGTCCCACAATGGCGAGATCATGGCCTGAGCTGAAATTAGGAGTCAGATGCTTAACTTACTGAGCCACCCAGTCACCCCTGAGATAATGGATTTTTAAAACTTCTGAAGGAATATGCAAGGGAAACAAAGTGTGAAGTTCACCATCATAGATGACTCTATCACCTCTAGTTTCTTTCTACTGACTACGGAAACTGCAGTTGCTCAAAAAACAGAAGACTTCTTGTCTGGGACATGTCACAGGGATTGTATTTTAAAAATTGATTGGAGGGTAGTGTTATAGTTAAAATAGACATTGCAGTCCATTTTAAGGGAGTAAATCCTACCAATAAGCCCAATTCTCCTCTCGAAATCCACCCCCATCCCAAATCAGATTTCTGTAGCTACATCCACCTCCTGGGACAAGGGTAGCAGGATCAGAATAGATATCTAACCGTGGCAGACCAAATAAGATCTTTCACTAGGATTTTGGCTTTGAGAATGAGCCATGATTTATTGTCTCTACACAGTCTTGAGTTAACACTGCTGATGGGAATGAAGAACTCGACAGCTGAGGCCAGGGTAGTGGCAGCGCATCTGATGTGAGGAAGGCTGGTGGCTCTTTATTTTCTCAGGCGAGAGTGTCAGAGGAGACGTAGTGGGTGACGGGAGAAGCAGGCTGCTGAGCTTCCTAGCTTTGGTGTGGCTGTGAGAAAGACCCTTACCCCAGGTGTACCCCAGAAGGTGCTACTTTAAAGGGAAGATGCCCCCCATGTTTACACATGGAGATAGGAAAGGAGTAGCCAGAGAGCAAGAATTGCTTTTTCATCAATACTAGACGTTTTTCTCCAAAGAGGGCGAGGATAATGCTGGATCTCTTTTTTGACCCGCACCCTATTTACAATAATAGGTTATTAAGTTAATCCACTGATGATCGGGACGCTTTGTATTATTTACCTGTTATATAATTAAACATTGCAAGTTAGTAATTGGCATGTGAATAATACCAACTTCTGGAAATCAGTGTCATATTTACTCAGACTTTTCCCCCCTTGAAGTGAAATGACATTTTATTCAGCGGCTCTTGCCCTTGATCTATGGGTTAGGAGCTCCCTCTAGTGAGACACAGGCTACTTACAGAAGAATTTTGTCAAATAATCTTTTGGAAATTGCTTCTTTCTTATTATGGAGCTATTTTTTCATTCATTCTTCTTACAAGTAATGGGCATAGATTCCCTTTTTAAGCCAGCCTATCTCAAAATTTCTCAGATGACAAAATTTTGCACAGTCATGTCTATAAGTAAAGTATCACTGTATCCTTTGAAAATTAAAAAAAATGTTATTATGGAAATGCATCCATAAAATACGGACCTCATTGTATTTTCATTTTTTCAGTATCTGTTTTTTGAGCACTTACTATGATAGAAAACTTTTGCTGGGACAGAGGGTCACAACATTCATGGGGTCCTGCTTCCAAAGGTCAAGTGCTATTAGCCAAATTAGCCCTACAGGTTGGCTTTACTGGAAATGCTTTTTGTTGTTGTTAAAGGGCAAAGAAGGTAAGAATATACAATGGGGAAAAGAGTCTTTTTAATAAATCATGTTGGGAAAACTGGACAGCTACTTGCAAAACAATGAAACTGGACTACTTTCTTATACCATACATAAAAATAGACTCAAGATGGATTAAAGACCTAAATGTAAGACTCAAAACCATAAAAGTCCTAAAAGAAACATAGGCAGTGATCTCTTGGAAATTGGCCTTAGCAACATATTTATAGATGTGTCTCCTCAGGCAAAGGAAACAAAAGCAAAAATAAACTATTGGGATTACATTGAAATAAAAAGCTTTTACACAGTAAAGGAAACCATCAACAAAACAAAAAGGCAACCTAGTGAATGGGAGAAGATTTTGGCCAGTGATATGTTTGATTGTTTGTTAATATTAGAAATACGTAAAGGATTTATACAACTCAGCACTAAAAATCTCTAAAGAATCCAATTAAAAAATGGGCAGAGAACCTGAATAGACATTTTTTCAAAGAAGACATACAGATGGCCGAGAGACATATGAAAAGATGCTCAAAATCACTAACCATCAGGAAAATGAAAACCAAAGACAGTGAGATATAACCTCATACCAGTCAAAATGGCTAGTAACTAAAGATAAGAAATAATATGTGTTGGCCAGGATGTGGAGAAAAAGACATCTTCATCCACTGTTAGTGAGAATGTAAATTGGTGCAACCATTGTGGAAAATTGTGTGGAGGTTTTTCAAAAAATTAAAAATAGTTATGCCATATTATCTAGTAAGTTCCCTATTGGATATTTACTCAAAAAAACGAAAACAGTAATTTGAAAAGATATGTACACACCCATATTCACTGCAGTATTATTTACAATAGCCAAGATATGGAAATAACTCAAGTGTCTGTAGATAGATAAATGGATAAAGATGTGGTGTATATATACAATGGAGTATTACACAACCATAGAAATGAATGAAATCTTGCCATTTGTGACAACATGGCTGGAGCTAAAGAGTATTATTCTAAGTGAAATAAGTCAGACAGAGAAAGACAAATACCTATAAGTGTAATTTCACTTATATTTGTAATCTAAAACACAAGCAAATGAACAAACAAAAAATGAACAGACTCAACTACAGAAGACAAATTGGTGGTTGCCAGAAAGGAGGTGGTGAGGGGATGGGTGAAATAGATGAAGGGGGTTAAAATAATTTTGGTTATAAACTTCCAGTTTTAAAGTGGGTATTGTGGACATGAAAACATACATAGAGAACACAGTCAGTAATATTTTAAGAACTCTGTGTGATGACAAATGGTGATACACTTTTTGTGGTGAGCATTAGTAATGTATAGAATTGTTGAATTAATATGTTATATACCTGAAACTAATATAATATTGTACATCAATTATATTTCAATAATACAAAGTTGTGGTAAGAACACTTAAGATGAGTTATACCTTTTTAACAAAGAATTATTTATTTATGTAAGGTTTATTTATTTATTTTGAGAAAGAGAGGGTGGGGGCAGAGAGAGAGAGAGAATGAAAATCCTAAGCAGGCTCTGTGGCCTTTAGCATGGAGCCTGACGTGGAGTTCCATCTCATGAACTGAGCTATAAGATCATAACCTGAACCGTTTTCAAAAGTCAGATGTTTGAGCCAGCCAGGTGCCCCACTAAAAAATTGTTTTAAAGATTTTATATTTTTAAGAAATCCCTACACCCAGTGTGAGGCTTGAACTCACAATCCCTGAGACCAAAAATCACATGCTCTACCAACTGAGCCAGCCAGGCACACCCCTTTTAACAAAGTTATAAGTGTACTGTACAGTACTGTGCAAGAGACCTCTAGAATTTTTTCATTTTGTGTAGCTGAAACTTTATACCTATTGAACATCAACTACCCATTCTTCCTCCTCCAAGATTCTGACCACCACCCTTCTTCTTTCTGCTTCTATGAGTTTGGCTATTTTAGATACTTTATGTAAGTGGAATTATATAGTATTTGTCTTTCTGTGACCTAGCATAACATCCTCAAAGTCCATCCATATTGTTGCACATGGCAGGATTTTCTTTTTTAATGCGAAACCACATTCCATTATATGTGTATACCACATTTTTATTCAGTTTTTGGTTGAAGGACATCTAGGTGGTTTCTAAATCTTAGCTATTGTAGATAGTGCTACAATGACCATGGGAGTGCATGTATTTATTTGAGGTCTTGATTTCAATTCTTTTGGATAAATATCCAGAAGTGGGATTGCTGGGTTACATGGTAGTTTTATTTTTAATTAAAAACAATGTTTATTGATTTCTTCTGAGAGAGAGAGAGAGAGAGAGAGAGAGAGAGAGAGAGAGAGAGAGAGAAAGTGCAGAGGAGGGGGCAGAGAGAGGGAGAGAGAGAATCCAAAGCAGGCTCCTCACTGTCAGTGCAGAACCTGATGCAGGGCTCAAACTCATCAAGACCTGAGCCAAAATCAAGAGTTGGCGTAACTAACTGAGCCACCCAGGTGCCCCTATTTTTAATTTCTGAGGAACCTTCATACTGTTGTCCATATAGATTCTGCCATCCTACATTTTGACCAATGGTGTGCAAGATTTCCAATTTCTCCAAGACTTAGCCAACAACACTTACTGTTTGTTTGTTTTTTTGTTTTTAAGTTCTAGTTGTCCTGACAGGTGTGTAGTGATATCTCTTTGTAGTTTTGATTTGGATTTCTCTGATGATTAGCGATGCTGAGCATCTTTCACTTACTTATTGACTACTTTGGAGAAAGTCTGTTTAAACCTTTGCCCATCTTAAAAGGGGATTATTTATTTGTTTGCGATTGAGTCATAGGAGTACCTTGTATATTTTGGGTATCAATCTCTTATCATACATACAATTTGCAAATACTTTTATTCCTTTCTATACATGATCTTTTCTCTCTTCGCTGTACACAAAGTTTTCAGTTTGGTATTGTCCCACATGCCTTTTTTTTTAATTTTGTTGCCTGTACTTTAGATGTTTTATAAAAAAACAAAATCATTGCCAAGACCAATGTCATGAAGATCCCTAATATTTCCTTTTATGAGTTTTACAGTTTAAGACTGCAGTTCAAGGGTAGAAGTCATTGCATTAATACATTTTGAATTGATTAATTTGTGTGTGCAGTGTAGAATTAAGTTCCAATTTCATTCTTTTGCACATGGATACCTGGTTTTCCCAACACCATCTATTGCAGAGGCAGTTCTGTTCCCATTGGGCATTCTTGGCACCTTTGTCAAGGATCAGTTGACTGTTAACTGTATACGTGTGCATTTATTTCTGGGTTTTGTTGTTGTTGTCGTTTGTTTTTTAGTTTAGTTTAGTTTTGTAGACAGAGAGAGTGTGAATGTGAGTGGGGGAGAGGGACAGAGGGAGAGAGAGAATCCCAAGCAGTCTCCATGCCCAGCATGAGCTTGGTGCAGAGTTCAATCCCATGATCCTGGGATGACCTGAGCTAAAACCAATTCAGACTGTCAACTGACTGAGGCACTCAGGCAACCCCTGGGCCCTCTATTGTGTATTGCTGATCTATATGTCTGTCCTTATGGCAGTGCCATACTGCTTTTAATTATGGTGGCTTTTGTAATATGTTTTAAAATCAGAAAATATAAAGCCTCCAACATTGTTCTTCTTTGTTAAGATTGTTTGGCTATTTGGCCTGCTTTACGGTTCCATATAAATTTTAGTTCTATTTTTCTATTTCTGTAGAAAATTCTATGAGATTTTAATAGGGATTTTATTGAATTTGTAGATCATTTTGGGTGGTATGAATATTGTAATAATACCAAGTCTTCCTATTCATGAATACTGGATGTCTCCCCATTTATTTTATCTATCTATCTATTTATTTAATGTTTACTTGTTCTTGAAAGAGAGAGAGAGAGAGAGACAGAGAGAGACAGAGAGAGACAGAGAGAGACAGAGCGTGAATGGGGGAGGTGCAGAGAGAGAGCGAGGGAAACATAGAATCCGAAGCAGGCTCCAGGCTCTGAGCTGTCAGCACAGAGCCCTATGCAGGGCCTGAACTCATGAACCATGATATCATGACCTGAGATGAAGTTGGACATTTAATCAACTGAGCCACCCAGGCACCCTCCATTTATTTATCTGCTTTAATTTTATTAGTGTTTTGCAGTTTTCAGTGTATTTTTTTTTACCTCCTTGATAAAATTTATTTCCATTTTTTTTTCCTTTTGAGGCTATTGTAAATGGCATTATTCTCTTAATTTCCTTTTGGATTATTCATTATTAGAATATAGAAATGCAATTAATTTCTTTGTCTTGATTTTGTATTCTGCAATTTTGTTGAATTAATTAATTGGTTCTAACAGTTTGTGTATGTGTTGGTAATCTTTAGGGTTTCCTACATATAAGATTATATTGTGTGCAAATAACAATTTACTTCTTCCTTTCCAATTTCTTTCTTTCCTTTTTAGTTCTTTATCTTGCCTGATTAGTCTATCTAGGACTTTCAGTAAGATGTCCCATAGGAATGGTGAGATTGGGCATCCTTGTCTTGTTCCTGATCTTAGAGGAAACACTTTCAATGTTTCATTGTTTAGTATAACATTAGCCTGGGTGTGTCATATATAGCCTTTATTACATTGGATATGTTCCTTCTGTACCTAATTTGTTGAGGTTTTTATTATTAGATATTGTATTTTGTCAAATGCTTTCTCAGCATCTATTGAGGGAATCATATGATTTTTCTCTTTGATTCTAATATTACGGTGTATCACATTTATTCATTTCTGTATGTTGACTTGTCCTTGCATTGCAGATATAAACCCCATTTGATCATGGTGTATAGTTTGTGTAATGTGTTGTTGAATTTGGATTGTTAATATTTTGTTGAGAATTTTTAGATCTATACTCATCAGAGATACTGGTCTATCGTTTTCTTGTAATGTCCTTATATGGCTTTAATATCAGATAAAGACACTATAAGAAAACTCTTAAAGTGAATTTTGGCAGGTTCCCTCCTCTTCCATATTCTAGAAGAGTTAGAGACTAATTGGTATGAATTCCTCTTTAAATGTTTAAATGTTTTAAAAAATATTTTCCTATGAATATCCAATTGATCCAATTTAATTAAAAATTAAAAATTATAGTAAGTACACAGAGCAATTTAATATATTCTTATCTCTCAGGTTTGATAATTTTCAACTTCTGGGTAACTTGTTTCATATCTACTCCAATTCACTTCTCTCCTCATACGCAATTTTGAAATAAATCACAGTCATGGTGTTTCATTCATAAATATTTCAGGCATCTCTAAAATGTAAGGGCTATCCTATTAAAAGCCAAAATGATAATATAATTATCACACTTAAAAATAATTAAAAATTTTAACATCATAAAATATCAATTACTGTTCAAATGACAAATATTCATCAACATTTATTTATTTATTTATTTATTTTACAATTTGAATCAGGATCTGAGGGCCAAAATGGTGATTAGTTTATATCTTTTAAGCTTATATTAATCTATGATAATCTCTCTTTCTCTCACGCTTGGTCTTGCTTCCCTCCCTTGCATTATTGTAATTCAGCTGTTAAAAACACTACAGATTTGTTTTCCAGAGTCTGGTTGTTTTTTGCTGATTGCAATGTACATGTTGTCATGTTTAACATGCTTCTTTGTCCTTTGTATTTCCTGTAAGTAGAGCTTTACTCAGATTCAGGTCCAACTTTTATAGCAAGGATATCTCATAGATAGGGTTATTTTCTGTCATCAAAAGGCATATAATATCTAGTTGTGTGTGTGATATAATAACTGCCATTAAAGCTTAATATCTGGGTCTGATAATTCACTAGCGCTGGAAAATGGTGACAATCTAATTCTATCATTCATTAAAAAAAAACGTATTAGCTTGAATGCTTTCTAAACGAGAAACTTTGGGACACCTGGGTGGCTCATTCAGTTAAGTATCTGACTCTTGATTTCAGCTCAGGTCATGATGTCACAGTTCACACGTTTGAGCCCGGCTTCGGGGTCTTCACTGACAGTGCAGAGCCTGCTTGGGATTCTCTTTGCCCCTCCTCTGTTTGTGCATTCTCTCTCTCTCTCTCTCTCTCTCTCTCTCTCTCTCTCTCTCTCTCTCAAAAATAATTAAATATGCTTAAAAAAAATTTTTTAAGGAAAAACTTCTTATCTAGTATTGGATATTGAATAGTATCATTCATACAGTAAAAAGAATCTAAATGCTAATTCTTTTCTCTTTATTTAAACATTTTCAAAAAAATAAGTTGCTTCATAACATCCCCCTATCATGACCAATTAGTATCTTTCAGGTTTTATATGTGTTCATGGTTTGAACACACAGGCTGTGTTTTGGATCACTGCAGTTATTATTCTAATTGATAGTCAAATTATCCCAACTTTAGCCAAGGGAAACAAATGACATATACCAATGTTACTTAGGCAAAGGAGAAGGGAGAGGAGAAGGAGGAAGATGAAGAGGAGGAAGTTTTATCAAAACACAGGGTGTTTTCTGAATAGTAATATAGATAGGCCTTAGCCAGACCTAGAAAGTAGAAATTGGATTTTCTTTCCATATCTTTGGTTGGCATGTCTGCTTCCTTATCTCTCATGAGGAATGAGTCAACTCATTCTCTCAACTTCTTAGTTTTCACAGTGAGTAGAAATCCTTCTGAGTTTCACTCCATTCTAGCTTTGTCTTTTACTCAGCATCTTCACTATCCTCACCATTGACAAACCTCAGGAAAAAATGAAGAAAACATAGGGAATTCTAAAACTTTAACTATTAAAGTTTCAAGAAACTTCACATTTTCAAGGCTGAATTCTTGCCATTAGCCACAATAGCAATAATGATTCTCCTTCTTGGAACCATAAGTTATGTCCTTGAGAGTTAAAAAGAAGTTGCTTAAAGAGTTTAGGTTTTGTTTTCAACCCTAAATTCTAGTTGCTTAGAAGCCAATTAAGACTGAATGCTACTGGAGACTAATAAGGAGCTTCCAGCTTACTTATCAATAAGCTGCATTTCTAACACCTACCCATCTAGGTAGACTCTGCATGATCTGAAACCTCGATATCTAGTCTTTTTAAGGAAGCATTAGAGAAAAAAAAATGCTCTCAAGCCTCAGTGGAATAGACCTTACCTGGTAATGCTAACAACTGACATCCTGGTAACACTCCAAGGTTTTGATCTCAACTTAAAAGACATATATTACTTTCCTCTGACTACTTGATGTCCTTTCCATTCAGAGACCTTAAATTTATAATTTTTAGGAATTGTCCAGAAGGCTCTGACTACAGAAATCTTTTACCCAAGATGACAGAACACATTGCTAATTCCAGAAAAAGTAGCTTCCACCTAAGAAAAGATTTATTTTCTATTTTTTATCACTCGTTTACTTTTCCTTTACTATACCATCAATCTTATTTATTATTGTATTGTGATATCCTCTCTAAACTAACTAAAAGACTTCTCAATGCAATCTCCCTTATCTTTATTCTATTATTTTGGACTCTCTATGGTGTTTTTCACTTAAGAAAAAAATGAAACTTCCTGATGTGTTTTTCTCAAATCATAGCTAGGCTATGAATTTAACTGTCTGCTGACAAATTTAATAACTGTTCCTTCAAACACTTCCAAAGGTAGATTATCTTTTATAGGACCTTTCATAACTTAAATTTCCCTCACATCATTAATCCCAAACTTTATTTAGTCCTGCAAAAATGAAACCTTAATCTCATGTTAGCAAAATGCTTTTGCTAAAATCATTACAAGTATATCAGCAAAACCTAACCTTTCAAAAAATAAGAACTAATATCAGGGTCTTCTTACAGCAGTTTGTTCTCTTCAGAGATGTACCTACGTTGCACTTCCTTTAACTCCTCTAAAGGGATCTTCCCAATTTGAGGAACAAAAATTTTGCCTGTTCCTATTGTACTAATTTATACTTACACTTTTGGTATGTTGTCTCTGTTAGAGTACAACTTATATGAAATATACCTGCTTATCACGCACTGTGCATTCAGAATAATTGCTGGAGATTTTCAGAAAATTAAAAGTACTGGGAAATCATGTTTTCATGAAAACAATGCCCAGAATATGTAAAAGAAAGCAAGTACAGGCTATTTGGAAAAACTTCTTGTAAGGAAAACTAATTCCCTCTTTATGCTTGGAACACATAAAGGAAAACTAACTCCCTCTAAACATAGGCTAAAACTCCCACAGTTAAAAAAAAAAAAAGCACTACTGAAAAACAATGTCAAAAATTAGTAAAGCTTACAAATTATACACCTTTGTCTCTTAGAAACCAATAAACCAGTGTAAATTTAACTTCATTAGCTAGAGTTATTGTGGAAAGTTACATAGCTGTAGAATTATTTTTAACTAGTGAAGGAAAAACATATGCTATAGCAATTACTTCTTTTTGTGTTTATGTACTAGAAAGCAAGTAAGACGGTGCCAGACTAAGCTAAGGAAAAAGCTACCTGGCTCTCTAGACCCAGGTAGATTCTGGGACATATTTTCATTGCCTAGGATTTATATTGTAGGCTCCTGACTCTGAGACTTATTACAAGGGTGAATAAATAAATAATCATTTTGTTTCAGGTAATTGCTTTTTTTTTTTTTTTTTTTTTTTTTGCAGTTGGCCAACGTATGTCATCCAGATTCTTAAATGTTACCGTGTAACCATTGTCCTGTGGGATTACTCATCCTATGACGGAAGGGGAAGGGGGGATTAACTGAAACTTATATTAGCTGTTTTATAGTAACTGTAAGTTGCAGAACAACTAAGCTGGTCAAGCACAAGTAATTCCAAGAAGCGCTGAGGAGACTGTGAGGCTGTATACTACAGATTGAAATGATTCCAATACTCAAGGCTGTGACATTTTCTCTAGCAATGCAGATGCCATTGGAGGTAAAAAAAAAAAAAAGACATAGATTCAATGAATTCATGGATGGGAATTTTGGATGGGCTATGTAGTTAAGAGTGCAAACAACAGAGAAATCTGAGAGGATGTTGAGTCTAGACTGGCTACGGAAGGAAGTGAGGCCCAGGGAAGGTGCCTAGACAAGGCAAACAGGACAGGTGAAAGGAATAAAAGTCTGTAGCTGATGAAGAGTAAAGGCAGCAGGAATCAAAGTATAAGAGAGCTTAAGGAATGGAAGACTAAGTAATAGGAATAGTGGTGTTTTGGTAACAGCTACTTCTCCAGGAAAAAAATCCCCCTAATTTGTAGGGTTTTGCTGCTGTCTGTGGTACTGGTATAGACACTGCCACACTACCTAGCTGGCAGGACACTATGCCACTGCTGAAGACCAGTGCAGGACTTCAGTTCCCCGGAAGTTTAGACCCTCCTCTTCTTCTAACCCTGCCTCCCCTTTCAGAGAGCAACCCCTCCCTCTGCTGCAGATGCTCTGTGTTCTGTGAAAAAGATCTGGCCAGTGCACTCAACCATCATTGTTCCTGCCTCTCCCAGAAAGAAAATCACTAGTGAACTTGTGAAACCCTGCTGCTCTTCCCTTGCCAGTGGCTATGCCTTAGGGTCCAGTACCAATAAGTGTGTCTCCAGGAAAGATTAATAATTAGATACCCATTCAAACTGCCTTTAAAAAAAATTCACCTTTAAGGACACCTGGGTGGCTCCATTGGTTAAGCGTCTGACTTTAGCTCAGGTCATGATCTCACAGTCCCTGAGTTGGAGACTGTGTGGAGCTTTGTGCTGACAACTCAGAGCCTGGAGTCTGCTTTAGATTCTGTGTCTCCCTCTCTTTCTATCCCTCCCCAGCTCATACTCGGTCTCTCAAAAATGAATAAATGTAAAAAAAATTAAGAATAAATAGAATAAATGTGCATGGTATATACTTCTCTGCAACAGAAAATATGATATAGGGGCACCTGGGTGGCTCAGTCCATTGAGCCTTGAACTTTGGCTCAGGTCCTGGTTTTGCAGTTCATGAGTTCAAGCTCCTCGTTGGTCTCTTTGCTGACAGCTCAGAGCCTGGAGCCTCCATCGGATTCCATCTCTCTCTCTCTCTGTCCCTCCCCTGCTCATTCTCTCTCTCTCCCTCTCTCTCTCAAAAATAAATAAAAACATTTAAAAAAGAAGACAATATATTAAAATAAGTAAAAAAAATTAAAAATCCACCTTTATTTAGTGGGGGTAGGTAAAATGTATTTTCTGTTAACTACATGCGGTATTTACTTCTTATTGTAAAAATAATTTGCCTGCTTTTGTTGAGCCCATGTAAGTTCTTAAATTTTCTATAATGAAGTTAGTCATTCGTTCTTTGCATATAGTATTTTGTCATGTAGGATTCGGCTTTAGAATTTTCGCCATCTTGATCTGTGCAGGACGGTTAGGGGGCTGCTCTTGATTTGTAGAGTATAATTAGCTTCCTGCCTATTTCTGAAAAACACTCAATAGCAATAGGTCACCTATAGTTGTGTTTTTCTTTAAAACATTTATTTTTCCACACGAGGGCACTGTCTACTTTGGCTTTGGCAGCTTTCTGAGGACACATTTCCCCTTTTGGCCACTGATGTTGTAGCACCCTTCTAGATCTGTTGAACCCTACTGTATCTGCAAATGTCAGGCTGCGGTTTTACATGGGAGCTGAGCATGGCAGGTCCTTGCCTTGTAGAAAAGGAGAAGTGGCTAGTACTCCAGGAGCTCTTGTCTGTTGTTTGCAAACAACCTGGACCTCCAGCCCGAGCCAAGCAATCTGTTTGGTGGCCTGGCCTGCCATAGAGGTTCAACAATGCCATCCATAAACGTTGGCAGAACTTGGGTGACTGTATCTATGGGTCAGGTTCAAGGCTTACTGGGTGAGGTATTAGAGGGGGTTTCCGAAGCCTGAGGATTTCTGAATAGATGTATTCACTGCGAATAGTGGAGTACATGTGGTACCATGGCTACATCTTACTGGCTACTGTCCCAGGACTGCTGGCCCATCCATTCTCCTAATTAGTACAAATCCCAGCGGCAAGCACACATTCCTGTGGGCAGACAAACTCCTCCCACGGTGCTGGGTCTGTGCGTGGACGTTCATGCTAATACAAGACCTAACACTCCTGTACTTTGTACCACATCCTAGCTTCTGGCTACAGGAACTGATGCTTCATGGAATTCTGGGTGATTCATTCTTGCCTTTGCATGTAAATAATGATGGGCCCAGTGTTTTGACCCAGGGCCCAGGAAGCTGGGCACATCTGAGGCCAGTTTTCTCATGAGAAGACAGTAGCTACTGACACTTAGGCTGCATGAAACCCACCCCAAGAGGGCAGAGCATGCCAGAACAAGACATGCTGAGTACCTCTTGGGAGCAGCTGAGGGAGACTGGGGCATTCACCATGCTCCAAAGATGTATTATTTGAATGTCTTATCATCCTTTACCTGTGAGCCTGAACTCCTGGTGAAGGCATGTTCTCTCCTGGAATCTAGGATGCTATAGGTTCAAGCAGACACTTGCACCCTCGGCAACCCTGTCACCTGAGCTTTTACAACTTGGCAAGAACAGCAGGCAGGTAACAACACACAATAGTGTTGCTCTAAGAACCAGTTCCTTGCAGCTGCCAGGCTGGCCAGGGCTAAATAGGTAGGTGAGCTAGTTGCAAATGTGGGAGACTGCATATCCCTTCTGGATACCTTGCCCAGGCACTTTGACTATGCCATGATACTATCTGGCTAGCCGAATCACAAAAGATGATCCAAATAGGGTTTCGTTGGGTCAGAGGCACCAAATCACCATTTCTGATATTTTTGGCAGGACCACGAAAAGAACCCCATACCTAAAAGAGCTGCTGTGTCCCCTTGAGTGGTCTTGCTTTATAGGACATGTTTCCTTTCATGTCATGCTTTGGGAGTGATGGACGTTTTCTCTAAGATGCATACCAGGCATTACTCTGCATGTGTCTCGTCCCCCTGGCATCTGATATCATCTTGCTATCTGCTTTCCCAGGCTAATCCTCTTGGGATTGGACAGAGCTCCTGGTTTGTGGCCTGATTCGAAGGGCATTATATCAGAATCAATTCTTGAAGACAAGTAGTCAAACAGGACAAATAATTTGAGTGTTTAGCCAATCCATGTCAGATCAAAAATATTTATTGTGTGTGTTTTGTTTGCCAAGAAGCACTACCTGTAAATTGAGTATCAGCAAGACAAAGAGGTAGAGAAGGCAGCTTTCAGGCAGAAGGGAAAATAAGAGCTTTTTGATGTGAAAGGCATGGTGAATTCAAAGGGTGAGGTGATGCTCATTGTGTTGGAGTGGGGAAGAGCTGGGGAGTAGGGCAATATGACACTGGAAAGGCAGGCCAGTGAGAGACATCCATCATTATACTGACCCTGCTAAGCACTTGGGGCTTTATTCTGAATGCAGTAGGACTCAAAGATAACTTGTGTCTTTATTTCTCCTTCTGGCAATGCTTTCTACTATAATGGGATTTACATTTGTGATGAGAAGGAAAACTACAATTTTAAGCAAAATTGACTGTAACAACTTTTGTATTATTGGGCAGTGGCACAATCTCAGGAAAGCTGATTTTTTTGGTATTTGTTGTGAGAAAATGCCATAATAAACACACATCAACATAATTAAGGCCATAGATGAAAAACCCACAGCTAACATCATACTCAGTGGTAAAAAAAAAACAAAAAAACCAGAGCTTTAATTCTAAGATCAGAAAGAAGACAAAGATGTTCATCTTTACATTTTATTCGAAGTGTTCATCCACTTTACACTGGAAGTCAGTGGAATGGAAGTAAGAGACATCCATATTGGTAAAGAAGAAAAACTGTCTGGCACAAAAACAGACACTCAGATCAATGGACTAGAATAGAGAACTTAGACATGGAGCCACAAACGTATGACCAACTAATCTTCGACAAAGCAGGAGAGAATATCCAATGAAATAATGACAGTCTCTTCAGCACGTGGTGCTGGAAAAACTGGACAGCAACCTGCAGAAAAATGAGCCTGGACCACTTTCTTGCACCATACACAAAAATAAACTCAAAACGGATGAAAGACCTAAATGTAAGACAGGAAACCATCAAAATCCTCGAGAAGAAAGCAGGCAGAAACCTCTTTGACCTTGACGCAGCAACTTCTTGCTTGACACATCTCCAGAGGCAAGGGAAACAAAAGCAAAAATGAACAATTGGGACCTCACCAAAATAAAAAGCCTCTGCACAGTGCAGGAAACAATCAGCAAAACTAAAAGGCAGCTGATGGAATGGGAGAAGACATTTGCAAATGACATATCAGATAAAGGATTAGTATCCAAAATCTATAAAGAGCTTATCAAAGTGAACACCTAAAAAACAAATAATCCAGTGAAGAAATGGGCAAAAGACATGAATAGACCTACTTCTCCAAAGAAGACATCCAGATGGCCAACTGACACATGAAAAAATGTTCAACATCACTCATCATCAGGGAAATACAAATCAAAACCACGATGAGATGCCGCCTCACACCCACCAGAATGGCTAACATTAGCAACTCAGGCAACAACAGATGTTGGTGAGGATGTGGAGAAAGAAGATCTCTTTTGCACTGCTGGTGGGAATACAAAGTGGTGTAGCCACTCTGGAAAACAGTATGTGTAAGAACACGAGTCTGAACCTAACAGACGCCATGATTGGCTTTGTTTCCCCCTCTAACCTAAAAGGTCTAACGTCAGTCTCTTCAGAACCATTTGGCCATTTGGCCATTTGGCAGTCATACATTGCCCGGGGGTATCCAATCAGGAAAGCCCAGCTACCTCACCCCACATTCCTAAGGGTAAGGCCTGCAGATGGGAACTTTAGATAAGCCCCTGTTACCTAGTGTTAAAGTTAACCCCATAGTCACCAAACAAGACCCTGAACTCGCTCTGTAATTGGTTAATTTCAAAGATACCCTAAATGTTGTAATTGGGTCCCGCCAAAAGTAACA
>NC_043703.1:118238430-118327755 GCF_006229205.1 Suricata suricatta
GATTGGGTCTCTGTACCTATGTCACAATCTCCTGTAACTCCCCCTTCCCAAACTCATAAAAATCCTACCCCGCCTTTGTTCGGGGCTCGCTCGCTCTCAGCATGGATCCACCACGCCTGTAAAGTCTGTGAGCCCGAGTTTAGGCCCCGGGGAGCCTAAATTCGTAATAAAGCCCTTTGCTTTTGCATGCGTGCTTCGGCCTCCCTGGCGGTCTCTGGTTTCTGGGGGCGATAAAGAAATCTTGGGTACAACATATGGAGATTCCTCAAAAGATTAAAAATAGAACTACCCTGGGACCCAGCAATTGCACTACTAGGTATTTATCCAAGGGATACAAGTACGCTGTTTTGAAGGGACACATTTACCCTAGTGTTTATAGCAGCACTATCAACAATAGCTGAAGTATGGAAAGAGCCCCAATGTCCATCGATGGATGAATGATACAGAAGTTATGGTGTATAAACACAATGGAGTATTACTCGGCAATCAAAAAGAATGAAATCTTGCCATTTGCCACTATGTGGATGGAAATAGAGGGTATTATGCTAAGCGAAATAAGTCAGTTAGAGAAAGACAAGTATCATATGACTTCACTCATATGAGGACTTTAAGACACAGAACAGATGAACATAAGGGAAGCGAAGCAAAAATAATATAAAAACAGGGAGGGGGACAAAATATAAGAGACTTAAATATGGAGAACAAACAGAGGGTTGCTGGAGGGGTTGTGGGGGGGATGGGCTAAATGGTAAGGGGCATTGAGGAACCTAGTCCTGAACTCATTGTTGCACTATATGCTAACCAACTTGGATGTAAATTTTAAAAATAAATTAAAAAAAGAAGAAAAACTGTCACTATTTACAGATGTTATGACACTATACCTAGAAAACCCTGACAACTCTTTCAAGCAACTGCTAGTAGTGATAATGAATTCAGAAAAGTTGCAGGATAAAAATTAATGCTCAGAAATTGATAGTGTTTCTATATACTAATAACAAAGTAGCAGAAAGAGAAATTAAGAATTCATTTGTACCAAAAAGAATAAAATACCTAGGAATAAACTTAACTAAGTGCTGGGAGCCACACCGGCCTTGCTGGATGACACCATCACAGTAAGGAAATGGTAGACTTAGCTCGGCTCCTGCCACATGTGACAGGAAGCTAGCATCTCCTTCTGTAAACTCATTGCTTGTGTAATATTAAGCCTGTTGCTATTGATTAGGCCTTACAATGTTCCAAATCAGACCAATATTCCCCAGAAATCTCACGGGAGGAAGCATATTCCCACCTCTATGAAGAGGAAGTTAAAGGAGACACTGCAGATGTTTGTCAAAAGGCTCTTCTATTGAGCTTCACAAACTTAAGACATGGAAATAAAGGGGGTTAAAGAACACAAAGATCATGTTTACCCTGGCCCAGAGATAGAAAGCCTAACTTAGGAAATAGAAACAAACAAGAGCCAGGCACAAGTTACTGCACATACATATGCTAATTTGGTGCCCCTTGTGAGGATAGGTAAGAGTAGTTACAACGTAAACTCATATGCAAAGGCAGGCTCATCTAGGACGCCTATGGCACTTACACCTTCAACATCAAAGAACAAGGTTGACAAAAGGTTTACTTACTAACCATCATGAATGTATTCTTCCTCTTGTGATCCAAATAGAATGCCTCCTAGCCCTATGACTGAATTTTAGCATCATTGTTATAAAATGTGTTTGCTATCTGCTTCTCACTGAAAACATCCTGCTATCTTATTAGTTGTAAGATTTACTACCGGTTCAAACAAATGTGTATGTTATCTGCTTTTCACTGACAATATCCTGTTATCCTATGATGTGTAAGTTACCTCATTGTAATTAGAATAGTTCTGAAGAAATGCCTCTGTAAAACGTGTTTCTGGGGGTGCCTGGGTGGCTCAGTTGGTTAAGCCTCTGACTTCGGCTCAGGTCAGATCTCACGTTTGTGGGTTGGGGCCCTGTGTTGGGCTCTGTGCTGACAGCTCAGAGCCTGAAGCCTTCTATGGATTCTGTGTCTCCCTCTCTCTCTGCCTCTCCCCTGTTCATGCTCTGTCTTTTTCTCTCTTTCTCTCTTGAAGATAAATAAAGATTTAAAAAATTTAAAAAAAAGATGACACAAACAAATGGAAAGATATTCCATGCTCATGGATTGGAAAAATTAATGTTAAAATATCCACACCTCCCAAAACAATCTACAGATTCAGTGAAATCTCTATCAAAATACAACAGGATTTTTCACAGAACTAGAACAAATAATACTAAAATTTCCATGAAACCATAAAAGATCCTGAATAGCTATAGTAATCTTGAGAAAGAAAAACAAAGCTGGAGGTATTACAATCCCAGATTGAAGGATAAACTACAAAGCTGTAATAATTAAAACATTATGGCACTGGCACAAAAATAGACACATAGACCAAGAGAACAGAATAGAGAGCCCAGAAATGAACCCACACTTATATGGTCAAATAATGTATGACAAAGAAGACAAGAATATATAGTGGGGACATCACAGTCTCTTCAATAAATGGTATTGGGAAAACTGGACAGCTACATGCAAAACAATGAAACTGGACCACTTTCTTATACCATCCACAAAAATAAACTCAAAATGGATTAAAGACCTAAATGTGAGACCTGAAACCATAAAAATCTCAGGAGAAGCACAGGCAGTAATTTCCCTGACATTACTCAGAGCAATATTTTTTTCTATATAGGACTCTTAAGGCAAGAAAAACAAAAGTAAAAATAAACCATTGGGGCTCCATAAAAATAAAAAGTTTTTGCACAGTGAAGGAAACTATCAACAAAACAAAAAGGCAACCTGGTGAGTGGGAGATTTTACAAATGATACATCCCATAAAATGCTAATATCCAAAAAATATAAAGAAGTTATATAACATAAAAAAAATTGGTTAAAAACCAGTCAGAGGACCCAAATAGACATTTTTTCCAAAGAAGACATACAAACAGCCAACAGACAAATGGATAGATGCTCAACATCATTAATCATTAGTGAAATGCTAACAAAAGCCACGATGAGATATCACCTTCCTGTCAGAATGGCTAAAGTAAAAAAGACAAGAAATAACAAGTGTTGGTGAGGATGTAGAAAAAAAGGAACTCTCTTGCACTGTTAATGGGAATGTAAATTGGTACAACCACTGTGGCAATAGCATGGATATTCCTCAAAAAATTAAAAATATAAATACTATATGATCTGATAATTCTACTACTGGGTATATACTAATTTGAAAAGATATATTCACCCCTATATTTATTGCAGCATTATTTAAAATAGCCAAGATGTGGAAGCAAGCCAAGGGTCCACTGAAAGATGAATGGATAAAGAATTGTGACACACACACACACACACACACACACACACACACACACACACTGGAAATATTACAGTCACAAACAAGGCTGAGATTTGCCATTGGGACAACATGAATGGATCTGTAGGGTATCATGCTAAATGAAATAAGTCAGACTAAGAAAAAAATACCATACGATTTCACTCACATGTGGTATCACCCCCCCCCAACAAATGAATAAATAAAGAAAAAGTAGAATCAGTCCTATAAATACAAAGGATAACTGATGGTTGACAGAGGGGAGGAAGTTGGAGGGATGGACAAAATGGGTGAACAAGAGTGGAAGATATAGGCTTCCAGATAAGGAATGTCACAGGAATGAAAGGCACAGAGTGAGGAATATAGTTAATGATATTGCAATAGTGCTGCATGGTGACAGATGGTTGCTATACTGTGGAAGAGTAGCATGACACATACAGAAGTTGAATCACTATGTGGTACACCTGGAACTGATGTCACATTGTATGTCAAATGTACTAAAAGAAATTAATAAAAGCGACCACCGTAATATAGCTTGATGTGTTTTGGGGTTGAGGAATTGGAGCCTCCTCTGACCTAGTCTGCAGGGGAAAAGGCAGGATAAAAAAAGACAATTAAATTGTTTTGCAAAATAGATAAGATAGTATTCTCAAGGGTGTTTCTTTAGAAGTGTAATCGCTGGGTGACGGAGCCTGCGCATTCTCTACTTTACTTTGCCTTCCATAGTGCTCGTTCAAATCCATACTCGCATCTGCAGTACGAGAGAGTTCCTGTTGCTTCATATTCTCACTGATCTCTGGAATCGTCAAACTAAAATTTTACCAGTCTCATGAGTGTGCGTGTTTTCTCATTGTTGTTTTAATTTGCATCGACCTGGTTTCTGCAGAGGTTGGACATTTCCTTGTATGTTTAATGGCCATTTGTTTTTCTTTTTTCGGTGTGAATATTTTTTTTTTCATATTCTTTGTCCATTTTTCTTTTGGATTTTTCGTCTTTTGCTTCTAATATTTAAGTATACTTTTGCATTCCTGATCTCTTTGTTTGTTAGTTTTATCATTATAAACATATTTTTCCAGTCTGGACTAGACATGGTTTTTAAATTTTCTGTGAAACAGAAACAGAAGTTTAAAAATTTAGGGTGGTAAAATTTATCAGTATTTACCTAAATAAGTTGTACTTTTGAGGATGTTAAGAAATCTTGTTTAAGATACCTAGGTACAAAGTCATATTTTCTTTTAAAGTTTCATTTTTTAAAGTTTACTTAATTACTTTGGTGGGGGGTGGTGCAAGGAGAAAGGAGAGAGAGACTCACAAGCAGGCTCTGCACTGTCAGGGGGGAGCCCAATCTCCCAAACCATGAGATCATGACTTAAGCTGAAATCCAGAGACAGACGCTTAAACAATTAAGCCACCCAGGTGCCCCTAAAGTTTCATTTCTTATGTTTAGGTCTTTAAATCACTTAGCACATATGTATAGTATATATATATATATATAGCACATGTGTGTGTGTGTGTGTGTGTGTATATATATATATATATATATATATATATGTATGTATGTAGAGGATGGAAAGTAGGAATGTAATTCAATTTTCTTTTTTTTTTTTTTAATTGTGGAGAAATTGTCTTAATGGCATCGACTGAATAGGCCATTCTGCTATGCAATGCTATTTCTGTCACATCCATTACTTCTTTAGCCTGTTTGATCCTGTACCGATATTATGCAATCCTATTACCATAGCTTTAAAATGAGTTTTAATACCTGGTGAGGCAAATTGTACTCTGTTGTTTGTTTCCAAATTATCTTGAATGTTCTTGGACTTAAGTTTTTCGTATGAATTATATATATATTTCATATGAAGTATCTATGTTTATATTTAAAAAATAGACTATTGTGCTATAAGTGAGATTGTTCTACATATTTTTATATATTGGTCTATGTATTTTTCCTGTCTGGTTTTGGTATTAGGGTTTTCTATGCCTCATTAAATATCAGACAGGAGCACCTTGGTAGCTCAGTCAGTTAAACATCTGGCTTCAGCTCAGGTTATGATCTCATAGTTTGTGAGTTCGAGCCCCACATCTGGCTTTTGTGCTGACAGCTCAGAGTCTGGAGCCTGCTTCAGATTCTGTGTCTCCTTCTCACTCTGCTCCTCCCTCGCTCATGCTCTGTCTCTCTCTCTCTCTCAAAAATAAACATTAAAAAAATAAAAAAATAAGTTGGGCAGCTCTTCCTCTTCTATTATATGAAACAGTGTATCTAATATAGGGATTACCGCTATGCCATATAAAATGGTAACAGTGGCTACATGTGGCTAGTGAACACTTGAAATGTGATTCCTATAGGAACTAAATATAAAATACTCAGTGGATCTCAAAGGATTCATGTGAAAAAAAGTATGTAAATTATCTCACTAATACTTTTTTTTATTCGAGAGAGAGAGCAAGAGCACAAGTGGGGGAGAAGGCAGAGGGAGAGAGAGAATCTCAAGCAGGCTCCATACTCAGACAGAGGCTGATGCATTTCTTGGTCCCACCACCAGGGGATCACGACCTGAGTCCGAATCAAGAGTCAGATGCTCAAATGACTGAGCCACCCAGGCACTCCTCTCACTAATACTTCAAAAATAAAAGTTCTATTATCACTTATCAGAATGAAATATTTTCATTATTGTACATAAAAAATTATTAAAATGAACGTCAGCTTTCCAGTGTGGCCACTAGAAAAATAAAATCACACAGGGATTCACTTAATATTTTTATGGAAAAATACTAGATTAGATGTTCCTTTAAGGTTTAGTAAAACTCATTTATAAAACTGTCTAGGCCTATGGTCACTTGTTGGGAGAGTGAGGAAAACTTTTTTTTGTTTATATATTTACTTAGTTTCAAGTTTTTACTTAAATTCATTTAGTTAACATAAGTGTAATATTAGTTTCAGGAGTAGAATTTAGTGATTCATCACTTACATATAACACCCAGTGCTCATCCTAACAAGTACCATCTTTAATGCCCATTAACCATTTAGTTCATCCTATTTATTTATTTATTTATTTTATTTTATTTATTTTTTATTTTTTAATACAATTTATTGTCAAGTTGGCTAACATACTGTGTATACAGTGTACTCTTTGTTTCGGGGGTAGATCCCTGTGATTCATCACTTACGTACAACACCCAGTGCTCATCCCAACAAGTGCCCTCCTCAATGCCCATCACCCAGTTTCCCCTCTCCCCTGCACCCTCATCAACCCTGTTTGTTCTCTGTATTCAAGAATCTTTTATGGTTTGCCTTCCTCTCTGTTTGAAACTAATTTTTCCCCTTCTCTTCCCCCATGGCCTTCTGTTAAGTTTCTCAAATTCCAACATATGTGTGAAAACATATGGTGTCTGTCTTTCTCTGACTGACTTGTCTCACTTAGCATAATACCCTCCAGTTTCATTCACATTGCTGCAAATGGCAGGATTTCATTCTTTCTCATTGCCATGTAGTGTTCCATTGTATATATAAGTCTCATCTCTTTACCCATTCATCAGTTGACAGATGTTTAGGCTCTTTCCATAATTTGGCTATTGTAGAGAGTGCTGCTATAAACCTTGAGAGTACATGTGCCCCTATGAATCAGCACTCCTGTATCCTTTGGATAAATTTCTAGGAGTGCTTTTTCTGGATCATAGGGTAGTTCTATTTTTAGTTTATTGAGGAACATCCACACTAATTTCCAGAGTGGCTGCACCAGTTTGCATTTCCACCAACAGTGCAAGAGGGTTCCCTTTTCTTCACATTCTTGCCAGCATCGTTGTTTCCTGAGTTGTTAAATTTAGCCACTCTGACTGGCGTGAGGTCATATCTCAATGTGGTTTTGATTTGTATTTACCTGATGATGCATGATGTTGAGCATCTTTTTGTGTGTCTGTTGGTCATCTGGATGTTTTCTTTCGAAAAGTGTCTATTCATGTCTTTTACCCATTTCTTCACTGGATTATTTAGTTTTTTGGTGTTGAGTTTGGTAAGTTCTTTATAGATTTTGGATACAGTTAGTATCCAATAGGTTATTTGCAAATATCTTTCCCCATTTTGTTGGTTGCCTTTTAGTTTTCTTGATTCTTTCCTTTGCAGGGCAGAAGCTTTTTATCTGGATGATGTCCCAATAGTTCATTTTTGCTTTTATTTCCCTTGCTTTTGGAGATGTGTTGAGTAAGACATTGCTGTGGCTGAGGTCAAAGAGGTTTCCTGCATTCTCGTCTAGGGTTTTGATGGCTTCCTGTCTCACATTTAGATTTTTTATCCATTTGAATTTATTTTTGTTTGTTTGGTGTAAGAAAGTGGTCCAATTTCATTCTTCTGCATGTTGCTGTCCAGTTCTCCCAGCACCATTTGCTAAAGAGACTGTCTTTTTTTCCATTTCATTCTCTTTCCTGTTTTGTCAAAGATTAGTTGGCCATACATTTGTGGACCCAATTCTGGGTTCTCTATTCTATTCCATTGGTCTATGTGTCTGCTTTTGTGTCAATACCATACTGTCTTGATGATGACAGCTTTGTAGTAGAGGCTAAAGTCTGGGATTGTGATGCCTTCTGCTTTAGTTTTCTTTTTCAACATAACTTTGGTTATTCAGGGTCTTTTGTGGTTCCATACAAATTTTAGGATTGTCTGTTCTACCTTTGAGAAGAATGCCTATTCAATTTTCATTGGGATTGCATTGAGCTAGCAATCAATGTGGATTGCATTGGGTTAGCCCATCCCATTTATTTAATGTTTACTTGTTCACTTTGGTTTTTATTTATGTTGAGTCAATTTTGCTAATTTATACTTCTCTAGGAAATTTTCTGTTTTACCCAAGTTTATACATTTTGGGGTGACAAGGTGTTTTTTAAATACTACTCTATTATATAAAAAATCTCAATTCTATGCATATTTTTTTGTTCCTAATACTTCTTACTTTTTTTCTTGACCATTTTTGCCAGAAATTTGAAATCTTATTCATATTTTCAAAGAAACTGCTTTTTGTTTTACTGATAGTCTCTATTGCTTTTTTTCTGATTAATTTATTAATTTTGAGTCTTTACTTTCTTTAGTTTTTATGTTCTGTCAACTTTTTTGACTTTTGAGATGTATAGTTACTCATTTAATTTTTATCTTTTTTATATACACATCTAAAGACATAACTGTAACATGAAATGTTGCTTTAGCTATATACATTAGTGTTTTTTTAAAGTTTATTTATTTTTGAGAGAGTGACAGAGTATGAGTCGGGGAGGGGCAGAGAGAGAGGGAGACACAGAATCTGAAGCTCCAAGCTATCAGAACAGAGCCCCATGCAGGCCTTGAACTCATGAACTGTGAGATCATGACCTGAGCTGAAGTCAGAGACTCAAACAACTAAGCCGCAGAGCTGCCTCTAGTTTTTTTGTTTGTTTGTTTGTTTTTTGTTTTTAAAGGAATCTCTACACCCATTGTGGGGTTTGAACTTACGACCCTGAGATCAAGAGTCTCATGCTCCACCCTCTGAGCCAGTCAGGTGCCCCAGTCAATATCCACTTGTTTTGATACACAGAACTTTCATCATTATACGTTTCTTTATTTGGGAATTTCTATTATTATTTTGTTTTAACTTATGAATTAAGACACCATTTTATCGGAGTTTTCAAGCATATTGATATATTTTTTAAAAATGTTCTTTTTAGTATTGACATGTAGTTCAACTTCATTGTGGTCATAGAAAGAGGTCTGTATGATATGGATTTTTAAATTTTACTTTATTTTTTAAAATATCTGTTTATTTTGAGAGACAGAGTGAGAGAGAGAGAGAGCATGTGTGTGTGTGCACATGAGTGTGAGTGAGGCAGAGAGAGGGAGAGAGAGAATCCCAAGCAGGCTCAGTGCTGTCAGTGCAGAGGTTGACACAGGGCTTGACCTCATGAGCCATGAGATCATGGCCAGAGGCAAAACCAAGAGTCAGATGCTTGACCAATTGAGACATCTAGGTGCCCCAAATTTTATTTTATTTGTTGAGACTTTTTAGTTTACAAGTTTTATTGCTCAAATAATCCATATACTATTTTTTCCTTTGCTTAATATACTAACTTCTGACTGTGTAACATGATCATTTTGCTTTTAAAAACATTTCTTCATATAGTCCTGTCAATTTTTGCCTTATCTATTGTAAAGCTTTGCTGCTAGTACACACAAGTTCAAGAGTACTACACTTTTGTAATTATGTAATGTCCTTCTTTATCCTTCTTAAATAACCAAATTCTATTTTATCTGGTATGAATATTGTTACACTGGGTTTCTTTTGGTTAGTATTTGACAGTGTATCTACTAGCTTCCCTGACTTTTTATTCCTTATTTTCTTGTACTTCTTTTTTTTTTTTTTTTTTGGTAAACACAATTATGAGTCAAATATCCTATGAGTCTTACTGTAAAAGATCTAGCACACCCTATTTCTCTCCTTCTAAATGAAATACCTTTAAGTTCTTTTAGATGAATCTTTTAGTATTTATCTCTCCCTCTGTGGTATGCTAATATCACTCCTTCTCCACTTTTTCTAAATATATCTATTGACTTCTCATGATGGAGTAATAACAACAAACATATAGAGAACACTTGCTTTGTGCCAGACTTTGCTCTTATGTGTTTTGCGTATGTGACTCATGTAACCCTCAACAGCCCTCTGAGGGGATCTGGGGAACTACTTCTTAAACACTTTCAGCCAGTCCTCTATTTGCAATGTAATTTTCATTATTTCTCCCCATTCCAGAGATGCCTGGTGCTACCAAATCCTAGGCATTCGAGTCTGCAGTGTAAATCAGGTTGCTTTCTTGTTGTTTTTTTCAATACCAGCAAAATCAATTACCAAGAATCCATTTGCTTTACAGTTTCCAAAATTTTATGGCTCAGGTCTCTTTTGCCATTGTCTTTGTCTTTGTTTTGTTTTAAAAACATGTACTGCCATTTTTAGTGGGATTTAAGACTGGATCATAAATAAATTCATGTGTTTCATCTGCCATTTTTTACCTGCAAGTCTGGTACAGCTTTTTATTTTTATTTTGTTTTATGATTTATTTATTTTATTTTATTCATTTTCAACCTTCCCATATTGTTTTCACTTAGGTGCATGTCTTAGATGTAAAATTAGAATCAAAAAATACTTCTGTCAGAGAAGAGAGGCATTTAATCTGTTTTTATGTATTGTGAATCATTTCTACCATTTTATTTTATGTTTTCTCTTTATTATCCTTTTCCTTTGTTTTATTTCCCTCCATATACTGAAAGGTGAAGGTTTCCATATTTTCTCCCTATTTTTTCCCAAGAAGGTTTGGAAACTATAGACTCTATTTTTTAGACTGTTGGTAGTTTTCTCTACATATTTAAAATAGAGTTGTTCAATATCTCAAGTCAACTCCTGAACAAGACAAGGGCCATATCAATTGTCTCTTTATCATTGAACCCTTCTCTTTTGTCTAGAATTTTAGTGGGCGTAATTTTAAACATATAAAATTAGTTCCTATTTAAAAAAAATGTTTACAGTTGATAGCGAATTACATTTACCAATACATTTTAGCACTTGCTGCACTACTGTTATTTTTTTGTGTTCCCTACCATCTCTCTGGTTTGGCTCTTCATCTAATAAAGGATTTTTTAGTGATTCCTTTGTTTGTTCATGACAAACTCCCATAATCTTTGTTTATCTGAAAAAGTCTTTATTTCCTTCCATCTTGGAATTATAGTATAGATATATTTTTTTCTTCTTTCTTTCATTTTTTTCTTTCCTATCCTTTTAACAAATAACAGTGGTGTGCTGGAGCCAACTTACAGTGGCTCATGAGAACCAATTGTCCCTATTGCTCCTTAATTCCATATTTAGTGACACGTAGCTTGAAATTGGATGGTGGGAGTATGTACACCATGGAAATTGGCAAATAAATGCTACAAATCAGAGTTTTGTTTTGTTTTTGTTTCTGAGAGCTGGTCACTAAACATTTACCAGCACAGTACTACATCTTGAGCACCTCTAGTATGCCAGGCCCTGTTTTAGTTGTGTGAGCCATCAGGAATCAAAGCAGATCAACATCCTGGCCTTGGGGAACTTAAAAGTCTAGTGGACAGAGACAGCAAGAATTGATTACATAAATTGACAACATAAATAGTATTTCTAATGATCGTAACTGCTGTGGTGCAAATATAAAGTGGGGTAGGGGAGAAGGAGTGTTGAGTAGTGGGCGGATTTGTGAGGGAAGATTCACTCTCTGGCAAAGCTCAGAGGAGGTGAGGGAGTGAGGTCAGCAGAGATCTGATGGAAGAGTGGTCTGAGTAGAGAAAACAAGTGCAAAGCCCTGAGGGGGGAAGGCAGGATGGCTGCTGTGTTCAAAGAATATCAGGTTGTCTATTGAGCCTCTGAGTGAGATGAAGGCTGGGAGGTGGTGGAAGAGGAATACTTTGAGATGAAGTCTAAGTAGAACAAAAAATTGGATTGGATAAGGTAATGCCATTCAGTATAAGGGCTTTGCTTTTTATTCTGAATGATAATGGGAAGCCACTGAGGGGTTTGGTCAAAGAAGTAACCTGATCTGACATAGATTGAAAATAACCACTCTACAAACTGAGGGTTGATGGAGGGAGTGGGTAGGGATGGGCTAGATGGGCGATGGGCATTAAAGGAGGGCACTGGATGTTGTATGTAAGTGGTGAATCGCTGAATTCTACTCCTGAAACCAACATTGCACTTTATGTTAACTAACTAGAATTTAAATAAAGGTTTGAAAAGAAATAAAAAAGAGAAAATAACAACTCTAGCAGCTGTGTTGAAAACACTCTAAACCTTAGTGATTTTCTTAACCAATGACATGTGGCAAAAGTGATGTGCCAGGACCTTCAAGGCTGACGGATAAGAGTCCTTGCACTTCTGCCTGGGTCTCTTAAATGTTTACTCTGGGCCTCAGACACCATGTAAGAAGGATCTGTTACTCTGAGATTACTTGCTGTAAGGAAGTTAAAACACTTCGTGGAGATAGAAATACCTAACTGGCCTTTAACTATAGAGTCATTCTAGCCTAGGCATCGTATCTGTAAATAAATAAGCTTGTGTGCCTCCTGCCTCAGACTGCCCAGCTGAGCCTGTCAACCCAGAACGGTGAGAGATAATAGTAAATTACTATTTTAAGCCATTAAGTTTTAGGGAAGTTTGTTATGCAACAGTAGATAACTGAAACAGACTTCTTTGACAGAGAGCTGGCATAAGGCAATGAGGCCAGACGAACTCATAGGGAGAAGAGATAAAGGAAGGAAGAGATTCAAAGATTGAATCCTGGACTGTTCCAACATTTAGATGTTGGGCAGATCAGGAAGAACATACATACACACATACAAATGTACATAAATGCAAGACAGACGGTATCTCTCAATGCTTTTAAGACTTTATTCTGTTATCTTCTGAAATGTCTTTCTGGAAAAGATAAATCTGCTATCAATCTCAGTCTTTTTAAAAATAGTATCTTTTGTCTCTCGTAGCTTTTAAGATTCTTTTTTTTGTGTGTGTGTTCCTCTCTCTAGTTAAGTCTGAGTTTATTTTTATTTATCTTACTCAGTAGTTGGAGTCTGTGTTTAATGTAAGGACATACGATTTCAATGCTGGAGAAATTTCAGCCACTAATTTCTCAAAAATTCCTCTTCTATTCTTCCCTCTAGTCTGTGGGGTTCCTCTGAGACTTAGGTTAACACCTCTCAATTTTTCCCTAATGTCTCTTGCTGCTCTCTATATGCATGCATGTGTGTATATATGCATGTATGTGCCTATGTGCACATATATCAATGTGTGTATGCATAATGTTTTCCTGTTCTCACTGCTGGACTTGGTGAATCCTCAGACCATTTTCTGCTTAACTAATTCTCTCTTCAGCTATATCCTTTCTACAGTTTGTCTCATTCATTGATTTAAAATTTTTTTGATATTTTAATGTTTCCAAATATCTTTTCTATACCCAGCTGTACTTTAAAATTTTTCTGCTTTATTTTATTCTGTAGTTTCCTTTTCTTTTTAAGGCTGTATATCCTTTACTTATGTGATTGAATGGCCTAAAATGTTTACTTAAAAGTCATTCAGGGGCGCCTGGGTGGCTCAATCTGTTGAGCGTCTGGCTTCTGCTCAGGTCATGATCTCACAGTTCATAGGTTTGAGTTCCGTGTCGGGCTCTGGGCTGACAGGTAGCTCAGAGCCTGGAACCTGCTTCAGATTCTGTGTCTCCCCAGTCTCTGACCCTCCCCTGCTCAAGTTGTCTCTCTCTGTCTCTCAAAAAAAAAAACACCAAAACCAAACACATTAAAAAAAGTCATTCAGACTGTTCTATAAAATTAATCTCCTTTAGAATGAATTCAAGCTCATATTCAGTTTGTTAAATGTCTTTCTTAGCATTAGATAACCATCTTGTAATTTGGAATTCTGTTTTATCTATATCGTTGGCCTCCCAATGGCTCTTATAATCCGGAGTCCTAGGCAGAGCTGAGAGGAGTTTTCTTTAGCCTGCTTTCATGAACTGTGGATCCTTTACTGAATCCTGACATAGGCAGGGGGTTTGCTCTGATTCACTACCTGGTCTACTGAATCGTTTTCATTCCCCATTACTTCCTAGAACCTGAATTTCTCATAGCTCCTGTTTAGCTTCTTGATCCAGAGCTCAGCTCCCATTTTGCATTTCTTTTTCATGTAAGGCCTATGAAAGTATTTATCTCTTGTTTTTGAACAGTTTTTGCTTGTTTTGTTGTTTGTTTTCATTTTTAAAATTGTTACTGCTGTGTATTTGCAGCAGAAGGAGTGCTTCAAACCGTTGAATTTACTGCTCTCCCTTCCCTCAACTCTTGCTTTATATCCTTTTGTTGGAGGTTTAGTGAAGAGTTTATTGCTCTAATTCTGCTAATTGCCTCTATTCCCTATTTAGATCTTTGTAAATGAAGTAGAGTCCCAAACTGAGTCAAGGGGTACAAAACGTTCTAAAGTCTAGGCCTGTTTTTTCTATTTTTTCTTTTCTTTTTTTTTTTTTTTACATATTTATTTATTTTGAGAGAGAGAGCTAGAGAGAGTGAGAGCAAATGTGCTAACAGGGGAAGGGCAGAGAAAGTGGGAGATAGAGGATCCCAAGCAGGCTCCATGCCGTCAGTGCAGAGCCTAATGTGGGGCTCAATCTCAAGAAATGTGAGATCATGACCTGAGTTGAAATCAAAAGTCAGAGCTTAACCAACTGAGCCTCAGTCGTGCCTCTAAGCATAGGCCTGTTGAATAAAGTGGATTGGAGAACTGGTGGCAACTCTCCTTCCAATCCTAGACCTTGGATTCTAATTTTGATGTTCTACTGCCCACCCCTACCCATCTCACTTATAGGTTGTAAGGTTTAAAAACCCAGTCACTCTAGGACACCTGGGTTACTCAGTTGGTTAAGTGTCAGACTCTTGGTTTTGGCTGAAGTCATGATCTCATGCTTTGTGAGTTTGAGTCCCACATTGGGCTCTGTGTTGACACTGGAAGCCTGCTTGGTATTCTCTTTCCCAATTTTTCTGCCCTTCCCTCTCTGCTCTCTCAGATAAATAAATAAATAAACTTAAAAAAAAAAACACCCCACAGTCATTCCTTGCTGGGATGGTGATGGTGGTGGGGTCCCTGCCTGGTGATCTTATTTCAGGAGCTAAGTGAGAATATGTCAGGCGCTGGGATCTACTTCGCAGTAACCAAACTTCCAAACCTATACCAGGGGCCCACTCTCTCTAATTCTCCAACCATATTAGTATTCTCCCTTCCTATGGGAAGGCCAAGTTCAGGGTCTATACAGGGTCAGGAAGTGTTTGTACCTGGCCTGTCCATGCCCTGTGAAGACATGAGAAGCTGAAAATACAGTATTCTCTTAACAGTTCTAATCTGATAATTCTATTTCTGGAAATCAATCCTAAGGAAATATCAGAGATGTGGTCAAGATTTATGCACAAATATGTTTGCCTTAACTTTTACCCATAATAGTAAAAAATTTAAGGAAAAAAACCCCCCTAATGTCCAAAAATTACAGTTCATTTATATGATAGAACATTATATTGCTTTTATTTTCAGGACAGTTAGTGACATGGTACATGGTAACAGTATAATACTAAATGGGAAAAAGCATAACTAAATGTTACATACAATACATGCTATAATTTAAAATTTTAAAAACAGAATAAGAAATGTAGAAAACATTCTTAGAAAAAAGATCTAGAAGAAAACACTCAATATATGAATAAGTTTCTCTTCTGTATTTTCAAAAGTTTCTTATATAAATACATATTACTTTTACAATCACAAAAGTATAATGTTAAATTAAAAGACATCTGTCCCTTAACAGATGATACATTTTGATATATAAAGTGACAGTCAAAAAATTGGGGGTTATGCTAATATCCAAAACCTGCTGTTATGAAATTTCATTGTATGTAACTGTATATAACTTTCTGTTCTAGACAGTTAATGTAGAGATAAGGAAAAGAATAGGAGTTGTGTGTAATTTAAAAACTTTGCTTGCAGGCATTTAAAAAATCTCTAACAGAAAATAAGATCACATACAATCTTTTTATAGCAGTGTGACAAATGTCTCATTAGGTAAAGTGCATGTTGGCATAAAAATGAATGTAATTTATATTTGAATTTTTGGCTAATCAAATGACATATGTTTTATTGTCTTGCAGTTATATTAATGAGCAATATTTAATTAAAAGCTAATTGAATATTCTAGGCAGCAATTATCTTGCAATAGAGATGCCAAATCTGACATGAGGAGGCAGGTGAGCAGAAAGCAGAACTTGGGTAATTATTCCTCAGGGAGATGGAAAAGAAGGAACTACACACATCAAGCATTGCCACAGAGAAAGATTTGCGAAGATCTGCCCTAAACCACACATTTTCTTTTGTTGAATTTTGTTTACATTTCTTCATAGGGTAAACCATGTTTGATCTAAAGCTACTGTAGTCAGTATTTATTGGTTCACAAATGCAGTTCTACAGTCTCCTTTGAACCCAAGCCAGGGAGAGGAGATGAGTCTCACTCACTTTCATGAGTTCAGACATGGATCCTGGGTGGCTTGGGTAGATGTCCTTCTGCCTGATGTGGTAGAAGACAAAAAAATAAAAATAGGAAGACTCTCTTAAGATTGGAGGGAACGTGGGCAGAAGCCACAAGTTGAATTAAATGGAATCTTTTTATTTTTGGAGAGATTTCATTTTATATATACATATATATTTCCCCTGATTTACTGATTCATACTTTATATGTGGTAAATTTACTCATTTTTAAGTGTACAGTGTAGTGAGTTTTGACAGTCTTATACATCTATGAAACCACCAGCACAATCAATATTTAGAACACTTCCATTATTCCAAACAGTTCCCTTGTGCCCCTTT
The DNA here is from genome assembly GCF_006229205.1 of Suricata suricatta. NCBI lineage: Eukaryota > Metazoa > Chordata > Mammalia > Carnivora > Herpestidae > Suricata > Suricata suricatta. Next base: position 118,255,225 of record NC_043703.1, read on the forward strand.
AGAGTCGATCCTTTCCCCCATGTCCCCAGCCTGAGGCAACCATTAATCTGTTTCTGTCACTGTACTTTTGTTATTTCTAGGATTTTATGTGAAGGGAGTCTTACAGCATGTAATCTTTGGTGTTTGATTTCTTTCTCTTAGCATACTGCTTTTGAGACCCATCCATGGTATTGCATATTTTATATAAATCATGGCACAATCTTATTAATGAGAGCACTTCGTTTTTGCCTATTAATCTGCCTACTCAGAAGAATTCTCCCTTTGTCATCTCAGAAGAGTGAAGTATCCTTCAGGCTTGTGTTTTTGGTATTTTTATGGCAGAGAATTGAGAGAATGGAAAGTGGGAGATAAGATTATAGAGGGGGGTAGAAAAGAGGACACAGCTAGAGAAACTCAAATGATCTACATCGGAGATTCTCAAAGAGGGATCTCTGGACCACCCAGCATCACCAGGGAATGTGCTAGAAATGCAGATTCTTGGGTTCCATCCAAAAATGGAATGTTTCTTGAATCAGAAACTTTGAGATGGAGCCCAGGAATCTGTGTTTTACCAAGCCCTCCAACTAATCCTCATGCACATATAAACACATTATATAATAAACTACTAAGAAAGGAAAAGAGAAAGAAGACAGATAAATCCAGTGGGCTGGGGGTGGAAGAGGAGTTTTAGAGAGAGGCCCAGGAGCAGCTGTGGCATATGAAGGAGGTAAAGATTTAATTAAGCATTTCTGTGGATTAGGTACTGAGATCTCTTTCTGGTTTTCAAGACACACAAGTAAAGATTTAAGCCATTCTGAAATTACTGTTGTGTATGTGTGTGTTTGTGTGTGTATGTGTGTGTGTGTATTTAGTAGCACTTTTCTGAACTGAACTAATGAGGTCTATAGGCATATATCCGTTCATTCTCTCCTCCACTAGTATAATTGTCCAAATGGGGAAATGGTGGTATTGAGTAACAAAGTCTGGACAGCAGTTAGAATGTAGGCCAGGGGCATGTGGGTGGCTCAGTTGGTTGAGCATCCAACTTTGGCTCATGTCATGATCTGGTGGTTGTGAGTTTGAGCCCAACATCTGGCTTGCTGCTGACAGTCTGTCAGCCCACTTGAGATCTTCTCTCCCCTTCTCTCTTTGCTCTTCCCCTGCTTGCGCTCTCCCAAAAATAAATAAATATTTTTTAAAAAGAATGTAGACTAGAACTTGTCTTTTAAACTTTGACTCAATGTTTTTTCACAGCACTTAGACAATACTTCTAGGCTCAGAAGACAATGTGAGGAAGAAAAAGACTTTGCAAGGCTCTGACATTGAGGAGGGTGATGGAACTTTTGAATGGGTGTCCTAAACATGTTGCAAATGAACCATTGTTTCACAGCACTAGGCAGTTGCTTCAAGGTGCGCAGCATCAAGGGTGAGCAAGATACGCTGTGTGAACATTCAGTTGCTTACTAAGACAGTAGTTGCTGTGTTTCCTAGGTGAGTAGAACAGTTTGCACAATGGAAACCTAATGGTGCATTGATTTTTATTTAAATCCTCAATAAAAAACCTCTGCTGTCTGATCTTGGCACCTCCGTGAAGGATCAGTTGGTCGTATGTGTAAATGTATTTCATGAGTACCTTGAATGGCAGTGGGGGAAAGGATAGTCGCTTCAATAAATGGTGTTGGAGAACTGGATATTTACACAGAAAAGAATAAAATTGGACCATTATACCATACACTAAAATCAACTCAAAATATATTAAACTCTTAAAAATAAGATTTGAAACTGTTGAATTCCTAGAAGAAAACATAGGGGAAAGCTTCATGATTGTGGAAACAATCAAAATGTTTATCAACCGATGAATGGATAAAGAATATATGGTATATACATACAATCAATATTATTCAGCCTTAAAAGAAAAGGAAATCCTACGCGATATCCCTATGTGATAGTGCAGAAGAACTTTGAAGACATCATGCTAAGTGAAACCAGTCACAGAAAGACAAATACTGCATGCTTCCATTTGTAGGAGATATCTAAAATAGTCCAATAGAGAGTAGAATGGTGGTAGCCAGGGGCTGGAGAAAGGGGGAAACTGGGAAGTTGTTGATCAATTGGTACAAGGTTTGTTTTGCAAGTTAAAAAAAATTCTGGAGATCTGTACAACATTGCACCTAGGCTTAACAATATGGTATTGTTCACTTAAAATTTGTTAAGAGGGTAGATCTCATGTTGTGTTCTTACCACAATTTAAAAAAAAAAAAAAACCCCAACAAGCAAATAGAGGAAGGTAAAAAAACCCGTCCACCCTCACCACCCCCCCTCCAAAAAAAGAAAAAGAAAGCTAGGCTAACATGCATTATTGAACTATCCAACATTATTGGGGAAACCCATCAACCATACATGCTATTACTTGTGCTCTGAGAACAAAGGCTCCCTGCTGTTTTGAAAAAGAATTTACAGGAGCTCCTGGGTGGGTTAGTGAGTTAAGCACCCCACTTCAGCTCAGGTCATGATCTCACAGTTTGCGGGTTTGAGTCCCTGTATCAGGCTCAGTGCTGACAGTTCAGAGCCTGGAGTCTGCTTTGGATTCTGTGTCTCCCTCACTCTCGGCCCCTCCCTCACTTGTGCTCTATCTCTCTCTCAAAAATAACCAAACATTAAATTAAAAAAAAAAAAGAAAGAATTTACAGAATGGTTTTTATCAGCCTAGAATTGGAATTAGGTTTAAAGCTTGGGTGGTTTGAGGATATTAATTTAATGATGTGGGATCAGGTGAGCGAGGCAGGTTGCAGTCACTTTCAATTGTTTCCAGGGCATAGAATGGGGTTTTCAAGCAGGTTGGTGACTAGAACTTTTAGGGTTTTCACTTTTTTTCTTTCAGAGAAGTGGGTGGCAATGGGGGCTAGGCCTTGCTTTTTTTATCATCTTGGTAAATTTCCATGTTTAGTGTTCTAAGTTCAGATCTCATTCTCAGTCTTTCATTCTCATAAGAAACCATAACAACAGACTATTTTAATCTTTTGTATCTTAAAAAAACACATTTGCATATCATCTCTAAAATGATAAGTGCATATTAAGTCCCTTTTGTACTGTGCTTTGACGAGTTTTAATCTGGGATTATTAATGACCTCTATTCCTCTTCACTCACCTTTGTTTTGATACTGATGATACTGAAGTTTGGAATTTCTAGAACAATTCCTTGTCATTTGTATTCATGGAGTTTATAATGCCAGAGATTTTAATTACATTATCTTGTCTGACTTTGCGTTAAGTTAAAAACAAACATAAAAGAATTCCCAATCTTCTTATAAGGCAGTTGTCAATCCCTTTATTATTCATTTTACCTGTCCCTGGACCTTTAAGAGATCTACGAATGGTGGAATATTAATTGATACATTTCCCTGGCGGCTTTCCAGCAAACTCTACCAGTTATCTCTGCGACTTGAGAAATGACTGCAAATGTTGCCTCTATTTTGCAGTACTGATGGTCTGTCCAAGGAAATTAGCAGCTAAAACAGTGTTCAATATCTAATCTGGAGATAAAGCCAAGAATTTGGTACAAAAGCTTGCAAAACAGATTAGATTGCAATCTGAAAGCCCACACAGCCAGCTGGGCAAAGAAATATTAATGGTGTACTCAGATGTGATTTCTGACATCTCTTTTAGTCTCAGAGCTGAGAAATGAAAACATGATCCTCTTTGAGCTACAGAGGGGCTTATAGTAAACTCCAAAATATGAAAAGAGATGTGGTCTTTTTATTACCACTATATCATTATCTTGCATTAATAGCTGTAATTAGTCTGAGCCAGACTATCAGTTGCTATTGAAATATATGGAACTAATTAGACATGAGATATGTTACTGGAATAAGTTGGGAGACTGAAAATTTACACAAATGAGGCCTTCTGAAATGATGAACACAAGTCATAATAATGTTTCTGGAATAAAGCAAAAACAAGACCAAAGACAGAATGAAACAGTCAGGTAGACAGAAATCCTACTTTTCCTACATGCACAGTATGGAAAAGATGCCACAAGCAGGGTAAGGGAAATGGGGGAGGGATACAGAGACAAGAGACCATAATATTTGGGGGTTGCAGTGAGCCTTCAAAGGAACACTCATTCTTTGCCAAGACCAGGATCAAACGGGTACCCAGCTTGTTTTCTTATTGCTGCCTTCTGCATGTATAGGTATAGTCTTCACACTATTATTTATAAAAGTGAAAAATTGGAAACAATTTTAGGCCCCCAAATTAATGAATTCAAAAGATTACATTTGGTGTCTGCTCATGGCAAAATTCTAAGTAGGACTTTAAAAAGTTTTTATCTAAGAAAATATTTATGATGTTTTATGTAATTGAAAAATGGTCTTCAAAATCTGACACAAAATATCATTACATTTATTCACCTAAATGTATGTCTCTGCTTAGGAAAAACATTTCTGGACAACATATGTAATTTAATATTTAGTGCTGGTTATCTCTGGGTGGTGATATAAGATTTTTGCCTTTATTTCATTTGTTGATTGTTGTACATTTTAAGATTTTTTGCTTTAAGTATGTGTTAATCCCATAGTTAGAAAAACATATAGTGAACGCTATTTGGAAAAGAAAAACTAAATGCAAAAACCAAATGAAAAAAGAACCAGAAGGAAACATAGATGAATATTTATCTCATCACTAGCAAAGAGCTTTCAATAAGTAAAAGCAAAGGAAGAACCTACAGTTTTCAAAACTGGATATATTTGCCATTATGAAAATGCTTATACAGTCAAAAAATTATAAACTAAATTCAAATTAGAGGAAAAATAATGGAAAAAGATTTACAGATGTATGAGGAGGAATAGCCTAGGTTATGCTGAAGTAACAAGCAGCCCCCAAGTATCAAGAACCTGACACAACAGTTTACTTTTTGTTCATGTAATTAATAAAATTTAAAACCATGTATTAAAATCTAGCATTGGGAAATAGCTTAGTTCTGCTATCTGAATGCCTCTTTGGGAGTGTAGCATTAAATCACAGATTTTATGGGGGAGAAACTCCACTGGCATATAACAATCTAAATACACAAAAATGGTAATTTATTAAATGTGAATGCTGAATCCAAATGCCATAATAATATATAATCACTTAAAATGATATTTTGGAAGAACATGTAAAAATATGGAAATATGGATTCAATATATCCTCTAGAGTAATAAGTGCTTTGCAATGCATCAGATATGGAGTATATGATTCTCAGTAATCAATTGGCATTGAAATACAATCTTTATAGAAAAGTAATTAGAGTGAAACACAACAAAGTGTTTCTTATTTATTATTTTTATGATTTATTTATTTTTACTTTTAGAGAGAGAGAGCAAGAATGGGGGAAAGGGGCAGAGAGGAAAGAATCTTAAACAGCCTCAAAGCTCAGCATGGGGCCCAATGTGGGGCTCCATCCCACAATCCTAGGATTATGACCTGAGCTGAAATCAAGAGTCAGACACTCAACTGACTGAGCCACACAGGCACTCCACAACAAAGTATCTTTAATAGTAAATATTTCTAATTAGTGATGCTTAGTAATTGCAGCTCATTTCTACTTTCATCTGGCATTTTTCTATATTTTTAAAGATGTTACCAATTACTTGGGAAGGAAAGGATTATCAGGAACCCTGAATTTATTCTTTGACTTTATGGAGGGACGACTTGGAAAAAGAAAAAGATGGCTTGGTTAAGTCCCTTTGTGAAGGTGCTGATGACAGACATACAACAAACAGATCATTAGTATTTAACACTGGGGAATTTCTGACACACTTTAAGAGGTACCTGGTCTGTCTAGATTTGCTTATACTAAATAAACCTGGATTCTATGGGTTTCTGGAGCATGAGTCACTGGAAGATGTCACAAAAGCTATGTACTCATCAAAGCATAAAACAGATATTTCCTGACTATATCATAAATATAAATGCTACCTGTACTCATCACATGAAGACCCTGTATGTTAAATCTGGGCCAGAACAAGAAAGAACCTTGGCTAAGGTGTTGGTAGTTTTGGACTTTTCCAAGTTTTATGATTTGTGATTATGTGAATTCTTTTTTTTAAAGTTTATTTATTTTGAGAGAGAGAGAGAGAGAGAGCATGAGTGGGATAGGGGCAGAGAGAAAGGGAGAATCCTGAGCAGGCTCAGCCCTATCAGCTCAGAGCCTGACGCAGGGCTCATCTCACGAAACTGTGAGATCATGACCTGAGCCAAAATCAAGGATCAGATGCCTAACTAGCTGAGCCACTCAGATGCCCTATGATTATGTAAATTTTAAAGTTATTATTAAGATGCAAAACTGAATAGGATCTCTGGTTCTTGTGAATCTAATTTGATGATGTAAATCCTTTGTGTTAGCTCCTTGTATGTTCACTACCAGAAAAAAAAATGCTTAAAGAACATGAAACAAGTAACAAACTTACAGGAATATAAGGTACATGCTAGATTCAAGAAAATAGAATCACTGGGATTACTTATTACTTGGCTTCCAAATGTATAAACGGTTTGGAGGGGCAAGATTAAATGCAATACTCACAAGAAGGCTCTTTGACAATTCTACGATCTACATTGCTATGATCACTAGTATCACCATTGTTATCTATGTGTAATCAAATGCAGGTCCTCAGTCAGTTGGTTGGCTGCATGGAACACTGGTTCTAGTGAGAACAGTTCTTTTCTGCCTTCAGCTGGAATGGCTCACTCCACATCCATGAAGATTAAGTCAACTCAGCCAGGAGTTGGGAGATAAAATGGTATATTGCGCTCTGAGGTTAAGGTGCCTGGGATTGAAATCTGGGTACAAAATTTACCAGCTATATGACTCTGAAAATTCAGTGGCCCTTTTCATGCCTGAGCTTAGCTTGTTCATTTGTAAATTACAGATAGTTGCTCTATTTCCTCATGCATGAGAACTAAAAGTACACGGAGGCTAGCACTAGGGCCAAAGGAGGTGCCGTTATGAATTATCTGAATGAATTCACTATTTCCTAAAAGTTTAGCTAATTACTTACCTGCCTTCATTGAGATAAGTTCTTCATAAGTTCTTCTGCATTCTTCCATATTCCTCTGTACCTTTTTGGCACATGGTTTTTTCTCATGACTAGTTGAAAGCCTGTAGGTTAGAGTACAAGTAAACAAAACAAAACATGTTCCCTTGTGGAGTTTTGAAGAGTAAAGCAAATAGAAAGAAAGGCATTTGTACTGATTGGATTTTGGATTCCTAGAATGTGACCCAGAGCATTTAGACCATCTGGCCTAAATGGATTAGACCAATTTTGGATTTGAATATTTTCTGATTTTATCCTATATAATAATCATTTCATCATCTTTTCCTGTTTTCAGAAAGCTTTGTAATATCAAGCAGCATACTGAGCTCCCAAGAAGCCATTCAAATAGCATTACTAGGCAGATACCCACTGCTGCCAAGGAAAACTGCTCTATTTCCCTCTCAGCTTCATGCTGATTCCTGTCTGTTTGCCCAAGACTGACATTTTCTATTTTTTCAAATCCTTCAGTAGTAATGGAAATAAGAATTGTTTACGATTTCCACCCAAAGAGTTTTTTCCCCGCCTTGTGGAGATGCTCATCCTTAACTAGTTAACAGATTAAGGCAAGCCTAGTTCTCATGTGTGCTCAGAACAGAGAACTGTGACTGGGTCCAGCTTTGCTTGACGGATGCAGATAACTCCCTTCCTCATCAGAGCCCAGGGCCTGACTGCAGCCAGAGCCCTTACTGCATTCTGTGTGGATGTCACGGAACTCTGAGCATTCAACAATAATGACTCTGAAGTCACATTTCTTTTCAATGGATTCATCTCCTGAAATCCATCTTTCTAATTTCTGCTGTTCTGAATCCCAGCAGAATTATGATGAGTTTAAGTGTTCATCAATTAATGTCAAAACTCAATGTAACACCTTCAGGACTGCCTTTGACAACCACTAGAATACAAAATGAATTTGCTAATGATCAGTTCTTGAACGGAAAGGGTCCTAGGAATTTGTGATGATGGGACATGTAGGCTCAGTTCATAAAATATGCATAGGTTTTTAAAATGAGGATCAAAAAAATTGGGACCACAGAATAAGATGAGGGCACAAAGAACAGTCACATAATACCAGGACCCTGGAACTACAGTTTTTCAAATTTAGAACTTTTCTGTTCTTTTGGTTAACTACAGTTTACCCTGTTGCTATTGGAAAAATTCACAGGCCTCTCAAATCTCAATTCTTCCCAAGTCATATTTTGTTGGTACTTATTTTGTTGTTATGGTAGAAAACATGGGCATTTCTGTTACTTGTAAGTGCTTCAAATCAATTCTATATTGATGATTTTCAACAGAATGGGCTTACTTTCTTTTGGGGACAAAGCAATAATGCATGTGTGCTCCTGTGCAAATTCTCACATGCTCTATTCCTGCTTTATTACATCCACATCGTGAACTGATAGGGCCTTACAAGTACCAGTTTGGGCCCAAATCCCTCAAGGGAGGTTTCCAGTGCTCCTATAGTGAGTGTTTGTGGCTCGATTCCAAGCCAGACTACATGGCTCTTTGTGTCTTCCACATGGGCAAGGGCATAATCTTTGTTTTATTTTGTTTTTGTATGAGAAAGCTTTACTTTTATTTTGATACCCAGGTGAATACGTTGCTGTTGCATTACAGAGCATGCATAGGTATACATTTAACAAATACTGGCAACCGGTTTTGACGTTGATTTTTTCCAACAAATTCCTGCAACGGGGGTACATGTACATCCTCACCAACATCAGCTTCAGGTTCCTTGATTGTTTCTGTCCCGCTAGCTTGCTGGGACCCTAAGAGATTGCCTTCCTTGGGGTGCTGGGGGATGTGCCTGGGGTCTGACATCTGCTGTCTTTACAGTTTCCTCCCACCCAGACTCTGATTCTAGACGCTAAGATTAGGGTCCGCTTTCTGGGCAAACTGAGCTCTTTCTTTCACAAGAAAGGAGGTCCTCTCTACCTGGAATGCCCTTTACTCCTTGTCAAGCAGAAAGACTCCCTCTCAGCATTAGACAAAGTCAAGTTCTTTCTCCTCTTTCTTCTTGTAGCACTTAACACCTCATTACACCCTTTATCACATTTGCTCAAGTTGTTTCCACATCTGACTATTGTATCACTTTATCCTTGACATCTGGGAACGGAAGCAGTGCATACTGGGAACATCTTTGTTAAATGAGTGAGTAAAAAATAAAAATATTTAAAAAAATAGGGGTTCCTGGGTGGCTCAGTTGGTTAAACATCTGAGTTTGGCTCAGGTCATGATCTCGTGGTTTGTGGGTTCTGGCCCCACCTCAGAATCTGTGCTGACAGCTCAGAGCCTGGAGCCTGCTTTGGAATCTGTGTCTCCCTCTCTCTGCCCCTCCCCTACTTGTACTTTCTTTCTCTCTCTCCCTCTCCCTCTCTCTCAAGAATAAATAAACATTAAAAAAATGAGTGAGAACACTACTGCATGACAGGGTTGAGGGCTGGCGTGATTCCATCCTTGCTCCCCTTGACCTCTCCAGGGCAAATTGGGTTCTCATGGAGCTAAGTTCAAATTCCCAGTGTCCTATAGTAGCAAAAGAACTTGGAGTTTCACACATTATTTCATGTCTGCAAATACCAGCAGAGTAATGCCAATTAGAACCAGTAATACATGCTAAGTTGGGTAGTTAGTTGGTATGCAATTTAATTTCATATTAGTTTAAAGATCCTTCTGCCCTTGACCCCTCACCTCTCCTCTGGTAACAAATGCCTAACATGCTTACTTACAGGCAAATTTAACAGATTGATAGATAGATAGATTCATTAATTTCCCAAAATGCACATTACATGGAATGTGTCCCATGAGTAGTTTCCTGAGTAAGGGACTCCATGGAGGAACTAACTTTGGGGCCTATTCCTGACTGTACCAGCCCATGTCAGTTCAGGTCTTCCAGGAAGCAGGTGCCAAAATGGGATTGGACCCACAAAAGATTTATTTGGACAGCGCCTGAAGAATAAAGGAAGAAGCAGGCACAAGCAGAAAAGAAGAGGGAGAAAGAGGAGGACAGGAGGAAGAATCTCGGGTTACAGTGTGGTGCTAGGAAAGCTTCAGTGAGGGTGGGAGCTCCCCAGTGGAAATTACTTATTGGAGGGTCCCATGTCCCACAGGAATGGGCTTGCCCTGGAGCCCACACTGTGCTCTCCCAGAGGGAAAACATAGCACCTGCACAAATGCAGTGCTGGATCCAGAGGGCTGGCAGCTGGAGCCATCAGTCAACTTTGCTTTCTGCAGCAGGAGGTCTGAGAGGCATATTTTCATGGCTGTCACACAGGTGTTATTGTAAAAGTACTTGATATGTATCATTTCACTTAACCTTTATAAAAAACTCATGAAAGAGATAAATTCTATTACTATCTCCATTTCATAAAGCGTAGGAAGGCTGGGAACTTGCCCAAGACCGTGCTGACAGAATTGGAGGTGGAGCCTAATCAATCTGGCCCCAGACATTGTGAGCTTAACCGCCGCATCATATTGTCCCACAATACCCCCTTTTGGAGAATCACAATGCACCTTCTCAGTACCCCCACTCCATCCTATTGCCATATCTGTTTCTTATTTTACAGTGTGCATAACCACAGCCAAGACTCTGAGAAGTCCTGTAGTAAACATACATGTTTAAATGTATTTATTCCAGTGCTTTTCAAATGTATTGGCCTATGGAACCCATAATTCATAATACCGATGTTCTCCAGAACACATTTGGAAAAATAGACTCAGTTTTGTATGATTGGCAACAAATTCTTCCCCCAAAGCAAGGTTCTATGAGAATCAAAAAAGACATTATAAAGGTTAAGCTCCTAGGTGGGCAGAGATAAGTTGTCATAAAGGCAAAGGGAGCAGAAGACGGAGGGTCAGCATAGCAGAGTTCAGGCCTCAGTTTCTCTGCTTTCTGAAGGAGTGGCTTGGTTTGCTGACCGCTTAGTCTCTGCATTTTAGCTGTCAATCATGGGTCATAGTACAGGTTTCCCAGGGTTGTGATTCAAATTAAGTATCAATTTACATAAAGGTACTTATCCCAGTGCCTGGCACAAAACAGCTGCCATCAAATATTAATTTCTTTTCTTAGTTTCCCTCATAGAAGAACTAACTGCACTTAATTTTACCCTTTAGCTGAGGACTGATTTTCTTAGTGACAAAGTGCGCCTGCCTGACCAATGTGGAATGGCTCTTTGCTTTAGGATAATTACTGGGAAAATTATTGGGAAATAGAAATTTTCTGTTGAAAAGGCAATTAGGGGAAAATGTGAATTGGAGGGAATTTCCATATTTGGACTTTGATTAAAATCTAGGAGGATGTGGGTGACTCAGTGGTTCAGTTGGTTAGGTGTCAGACTCTTATTTATTTATTTATTTATTATTTTTTTTAATAGTTTATTGTCAGATTGGTTTCCATACGACACCCAGTGCTCTTCCCCATAAGTGGCCTCCTCCAGCACCACCACCTCTTTTCCCTCCTCCCCCCTCCCCCTCCACTCTCAGTTCTTTTTCAGCATTCAATAGTCTCTCAAGTTTTGCGTCCCTCTCTCTCCCCAACTCTCTTTCCCTCTTCCCCTCCCCCAGGTCCTCCATTAGGTTTCTCCTGTATTCCTGTTAGACCTATGAGTGCAAACATATGGTATCTGTCCTTCTCTGCCTGACTTATTTCACTTAGCATGAGGTGTCAGACACTTGATTTCAGCTCAGGTCATGATCTCATGGTCGTGAGACTGAGCCTGCATTGGGCTCTGCACTGACTGCACTGATCCTGCTTGGCATCTTCTCTCTCTGACCCTTCCCTGCTCTGGCTCTCTCTCAAGATAAATAAATAAGCATTAAACAACACCTAGAAGGGTGTGTCTTTAACCTATAAAGACAAGAGAGCTTAGTGGATTAGCTGTATCCTTGCTTACTTTCCTCATATCATAAAGGTAAGAGTTGAGCACCAGGAATGAGAAGGGGAAAGGTAGAGGAACTATGGGGCTCTGGGGGGAGATGAGCAGAGACAGGCTGCTGTGTCCTCCGTCCTCCCTGGGGAGGAAGCCCTGAGCACGTCTCTGTGCTGATGGCCCTTGCTCCTTCCTCTCCTCCCCTGCTGTGGAACTCACTGGGTAGCTCCAACCAGTAGGTTCCCCTCTGGGCTATGTGGGTGGGGATGGGCGGTTAACAGGCTCTGGGCATTAGGACTTTCTACACACGAGGGGATATGACACTGGAGACATGGTCACTTTGCTCTTCCGATTGCTCTTTCACTTTTTCTGTAATCCCAAAGTACAGAGTAGCCCATTGCCCCTTCATGTTCCCCAAGGAGACTTTGCCCCCTTCTCTCCCGTCTGGGCTCCCAGTGGAGAAAGGCTACAGAAAGGTCCTCCTCTCCACCCCTTCCTTCCTCATTCAATCTTACACATTTGTGTCTTCTTTTAGTTCCTGGGCCAGCTCAGTGTTTCATTCTGACCCCTCCTTTGTCCCTTCTCCACTCTCTGCACAATTATTTATATGACAGCCCACCTTCCTTCCCCTTCTAGGATCTGGCACTTTCCCAGGCTTCCTCCTGGTACACCTGTGTTGCTATTTGAGGGTCTTTAGTCTTTAAGGGCTGACGAGGGGCAGAGATGCTCCCTGCCAGAAGGCAAGGCCGATTGCTTCTGGACACATATCATTATGTAGCTGGCCCTGGCCTTTTTGTCTTTTCTGGTACAAATAAACAGACACAGCAGAGGATAATAGGTGAGCTGCTAGGAGAATTGTATGAACTAACCCTTCCCTCTAACCTAAAGAGACCAGGTTTTATTTTTGAGCCCTGTAGACTCCTTCCCTTAACTAAAAGTTTTAAATTTTTTCAAAAGTAGCAGGTTCATCTTAGTTCGCCTTTTTGTTTTGAAATCTCACTGATCCTTCAAGGTTTACTACACATACTGCACCATCTGGGAGCCTTCCCAGATCTCTCTGTCAGACAAAATTACTCCCTTCTCCCTGTTCTTAGGGCACCTTGTTTGGTCAGCCTAACAGCCTCTGCCTCAGTGGCGTTTACGTGTCAGGTAGTTTTCATGTTATACTCTTCTGCTGAGCTGTCAGCTACTCGGGGCACCTTCTTCAAATCTTTAGCATTTGACTCAGCCAGGTATTCTGGAGAGAGCAATGATTCTCAAGCTGTAGTGACTGAAAGGTAGAATGTACAAACAGACCATTGCCACACTATATATGACAATAGAGCCTGACCCACAACCTGTGTAGCTAGTGGCCTGGGGAGCCAAACCACACCCTTTATAGCCATTTGCCAAGAGCAGTTAGATCTTGGTCAATAATTGTGAGTTTTGCTAATTTTTGTTCCTACTTTCAACTCAGGACAGACCAAAGAAAGTGAAATAAGTTCTCAAACGAATCCCATAGGATGTCCCACTTCTAGACAGCCTGCTTCGACTTTATTACATCAAGAACCGCCAATCAGGGCATACCTGAAGCCTTCCCTTTCTTCCACTATCAAGTTTTCCCACACCTCTGCCTACCTTTGAATTTCTGCCAGTCGGTGGCTGATTGCTTTACTATAGCAAGCTCTAAAAGTAAGCCTCTGCTTGTGCTCATTTGGATGATCGCTTCCTTTGTTTCTTTCTACATGGCACATGAATCACCCAGAGAGGGGCACCTGGGTGGCTCGGTCACTTGAGCCTCTGACTCTTGATTTTGGCTCAGGTCATGATTCCAGGGTAGTGAGATCCAGCCCCACACTGGGCTCTGCACTGAGCATGCAGCCTGCTTGAGATTCTCTCTCTCCCCCCACCCCCCACAATGCCTCTCTCCCCCATGCACACACACATTCTCTCTCCCTCAAAACAAAAACAAAAACAAAAAAGAGTCAACCAAAGAACTTGTTAAAATACCACCAAGACTCTGATTTAGTAAGTATGGGGTGGGGCCTGAGATTCTTTCTGCATTTTCAGTGAGCCACCACGTGACTCTGAGTTGCACTGAGATGGAATGTTCAGGTGAAGGGATACTATTCTGAACTATTAAACTATGTTCTTCTTCCACCAGATATTCTTTCCTTGTGCCTTGCCCCACCACACAGGGCGGCTGTTCTGAGTTTAAGATCTCAGGGGAGAAAAGAGGCAAGAAGGAAGGAAATACTCAGGGACTTTCCTTCTGGTTTTTGTTTCACAAAAGTTAAAGCTTTTAAGAGAATGATTTTTGACATGGGGCTATTTTTCTCCTTGCAGGAATCATTTTGCCTTCCTGGTTGTTACAGCTAGAGGTTATCTTGTGGGTACGTGTAGGATACTGTGAAACATTCTACAATCTAGAGGACAAGCCCCTGCTATAAAGAAGGATCATGTTAAGGTGGTGGGAAGGATGAGAAACCCTAATATCCAAGAGTAGAGAGACATAGATGGAATGTCCGAGAGCAGCAAGGGTTTTCCCCACTTTTTAAGATTTCCTGGACTGCAGGAGCTGGACAGAGGAAAGGAGGTGAGAGCAGAGCCGCATGTGGGCTAGCTCCCTATATTCAGAGGCCTTGTACCAATGTTCCCTGGGTAGAACTGTGGGGAGACCGAAGAGGAGAGGGCTGTAAGTTGAATCCAGATCAAGAGGGACCACTGGACAACTTCAGAAATGACCATCCAGAGCTGCAGTTTTCCCTTAGCCCAAAGCATGGAGATAAGAGAGAGAGAGAGAGAGAGAGAGAGAGTTGCTGCAAGGTGAACATACCAGATGAAGGTGGCGGGGGGTGGGGGGGACAGGGATATCTCAGGGACAAAGGATGAACTGATGACCAGGAGCCAGATGGGAGGGCTCCTTGGAGAACAGATGACATAGAGAACCAGAAAAAACTCCTTCCCCTTGCCTTGTACTTCGAGAGCCCCTGAAACCTAGATACAGTCCTGAAAAAAAGAGGCATGATGGACCCTAATGGGCTGAGATAAATTTCTAGCATAATCAGGGCCTGTGGGAAAATAAATCTTCCCATAATTTTTATTGTTCATGGATAATCTGCTCTGCTCCAGAAACCTCACGTGTGTATTCAGGATAATATTAATAAATACGGATACTAAAAACTTAACAGGATCCCAAATAGAAAACAAGCTGAGTGAGAGAAAAATAAAGAGAATATTTTCTGCACATCTGAGTTTTGGCCTGAGATCCTAATAATTAAAAGCATCTACCCCCACATTCAGCCTGGACATTGAGAATTAAAGCCATGCCTTACTGTCTACATTAATATGACTTCATGCTATTCCTCTGTCTTCATTAGCAGAACTTTACAATTTGGGCAAAGAGTTTGATTGTTCATTATAGGAACTTTCCCAAAGACACATCAACTCTTCAATGGAAAACACCAACAGACAGCTTAAGCCTTAAGAGTTTTAAAAATCCTTCACTCTAAAATCCTCACTTTACTGTTTTCACCAATCCTAGACTATTGAGTTGTAATCCCTGCACAGTCATAAGCACACCCCCAAGTTTTCTCCTTAATTCCCCCTTGAAAAAAGACCTGCCTTAAATCAAACTTCCAATTCTTAATACATTCTGACCTTACCTCATCCCTTCCTGGCTGCTGCCAAAGCACTGCTAGAGGGCTTTCTCCATTGGCTGTGATGAGAAGTAAACTCAGCTTTGTCTATTATCAGGTTGTGTTGGAGACATTTGGGGAACGAATTTTCCAAGTTCAATGACAGTAAAAAAAAAAAAAAAATCAAGGAATGCCATCTTTGTTCCCAACACTTCCCTTTCTCCTGGGCCTCCTTGTGTCCTCAGGCCTCCCGACTGCATACATTAACCCACACACATTACTGATGGCCCACTGGATACTTGGCATGGTGCAATTTGTTCAGTGTTCTTTTGTTGATTGCAAAAGATCCATGTTGTGTCCAGAGGCAAGGAGGTAATGCCCAGCAGAAGCAAGTGGTTTGGTTCATAGGATTCTTATCTGGCCAGATGCTTCCGGGCTTCATTGTACACTTGGACAGGTTGAATACTGCTGGGGAAATAGAATTAAAAACAAAATCTTTTTCCAACCTAGAAAACCTCTCCACAAAAGTAGTAGAGAAAGAAAATGGACTTACTGAGTAAGTATTAACCCAGAATGTGATGTGCATCACAGGCGATCTGCTAGGAGATCACAAAGACAGAAAGGAGACTCACGCCCTTACGGAGACGGGCAGACACACCTATTCCTCTCATGTTCTCGAGGTAAACAATAACTAGCCCTCAGGTAACAGCACTTGATCACACACAGTTCTTCCTAACTTTATTTTGTAATTAGGTGATCGCCTGTGCTAGCTAAATTGGCCTTATCCAGAGGAAAAACGAGTATCTTTAGGACAAGAGGTAGTTTTTGCAACTTGGAGCAAGGCACCCACCAAAGCTGGGTTCCTAGCTTCTCACAGAAATAGGAGTGCTCTCTCCCTTGATGTCTCCATTTCAAAAAGATGGTTCCTAGGCCCTTAAGAAAGACATTCCTGGGTCATAAAGCTGACAAAAGCCCTATCTAGTTTTCAAAAAGATTTATATAAATCTCAAAGAGAGAAGAAAGTACTTACAATTTTAAGTTTTCAAAAGTCAGTGTAATGCCCTAAGAAAAGGAGAGGGGACTCTCTTTTATTTTCATGGGGAGAACTGAGTCTCTTATTTTAAAGTGTTCCTTATGTTATACAGGGATCCAGTCAAAAGGACCAGTTATGCCATGGTGGTTATTTCATCTGTGTGGGGAAGACTTTGTGCTTCAATGGAAAGCCATGCACTTTCTAGAGCAAGCTGAAGGGTTATCCAATTCCAGACTTTCAATGTCTTTGTGCTATTTTGCCTCTCTACATAGATAACAGACAGCAATGCAAAATAATTCCTGTGTGTATGTTAGAGGAGGCAGCTAGATAGGTTTTAACAGGATGCCTGGGGGCCAGCAAAAAGGGAGTCAGGGTCAGCTCGTGGGAAAGTCAGATACCTGTCCTTGCAGTACTTCACAGGAAACCAGACAGGTCTAAGACACAGAAGGCTGGGGACCCTGAGAGGGTAAGGGAGACAAGGCACAAAACCCAGCTCCCCAAACATCTTCTCCTCGTGTAATAAATATTCCTCCCCCTAGTTAACAACTGTCAATAAAAGATAGAGACCTAAACCCCAGAGCATGTAGCTCCCCTTTGAGCTCACATGTTCTCACATCTCGAGAGGGAGCTCTCTCTTGCACCTCTCAACCACTGTCTGGTCTGACCTGTTATAATTTTTTTACGAAAGGACTAAGACCCTCTGGGGACATCCAAGGGATAGGCTGGAAGGAGGCCTCCAGGCCAGAGGTCTCCCTAGTTCACCTGGCAACATAGAGACATGCAAATTCTGTCCCATCCAGTAGAAGTTCAACTGACTGTTCTCTACCTTGGGAAGGAACAGTTGTCTCCCTTTGCACATTAATTTTAATATATCTTTTAAAAATATGTCTTAAAGTTTTTATTTATTTATTTTGAGAAAGAGACCGAGAGAGCAAGCAGGGGAAGGACAGAGAGAAAGAGAGAGAGAATCCTAAACCAGCTCCACACTGTCAGCCTGAAGCCTACTGATCTTTCAAACTCATAAACTGTGAGATCATGACCTGAGCTGAAACCAAGGATCAGCTGCTTAACTGGCTGAGCCACCCAGGCACCCCTAATTTTAATATTTCTAATGTACAGATATCACTTCTCATTTGAACCAGTTTTTCCATCTTGCTAGTTCCTTCAATGAGTAATCAGTTAAAAAGAATGCTTAGTATCTGTTTGTTTTATATATGTATGAGAGTCAGAAGTTTACTGTTTCTGAAAAGTACCCTAAAAGGTACCTGGCACAGATCTAGCTTTATCAGCATCCTTGAGTTCCATTCTCTGGTCTAAACTTGGCTGTATGACTTTGGAGAGACCCTTGAGTTAACAACTTACTTTTTATTTATTTATTTATATATTTTTAAATTTTTATTTATTTTTGAGAGACAGAGAGAGACAGATCTTGAGCAGGGGAGGGGCAGAGAGAAAGGGACACACAGAATCAGAAGCTCGAACCCACGAACTGTGAGATCATGACCTGAGCTGAAGTCAGATGCTCAACCGACTGAGCCACCCAGGCGCTCCATGACTTACTTTTTAAGTAAGTTACTTAGGAAAAAACAGTAGAAATGATCAGGAGTAGAACCTAGCCAGATACCTCTGACAGAACCACAGATAATTACTGCATAACCTGATTCATTCAGTCAAGGGAGTGAGATTCATTTTGTTCATTTGTTTTCCATCCATAGTTCCGTGCGTGTGTCCTTTGTATTGGATGGTTGGCCTTTTATTTGTCTAATGCACTTTATTCTTATATTCAGGGGGAAGGTGATATTTGTTCATCTTCTTGCTCTATAATGTTATGGGTTGTTTGCTTTTTACTGTTCTCAAAATGGCATCAGGATTTATGGTATGATTCTTCTGGTTCAGTGAACCTCATATCTCCTGTCATTGGCAGTGCTCCAATGCCTGGAGCTTCTGAGAGAGCCAAATAATAATAATGACAATAATGATTTGCCCAGGCATTGTAAGATGCTGTACATGAAGTAAGAAGTTTTGTTTCCAATACCTTCAGAGAAGAGGCTTTTGATCTGAAGCATGAGATGTGATGAATTCACCCGTGTAATAATCGAGAATGAATTGTTGTTAATTTCCACGGGCACCTTCATTATTGGAGTTCTGGGTATTACACTTGCATTGGATTCCTAGTTTGCAGTTTACTAGCTGCATTGCCTTAGGCAAAGTTAGTTAATTTCTCTAAGTGATAGTTGACCCCTTTGTTAAACTGGGCAGAGGGATAATATTTACTCCCAAAGGTTTCTGCCCAAGATCTTGATCTCTCTGCAGGGCTTGCCCCCCCCACCAACTGCCAGATGGATGCCTTTCAGATGTGGACTCAAAGGGCATTTTCTCGGTGAGGGTTTCCCTTCTTTCTATTTCAATTACATTCTCCTTAAGCATCTTAGTTAAAAAAAAAAATCACACTGTTTATGCTTTGTAATCATGTATGAGTGAGTGTGTTTTTTCAATTTCTGCATCCCTTGATAGGATGTATAGTCTGTGAGGGTGTAGGTGGGGTAGGATTCTACAACTCTATGCCTAGCACGTCATACTGTGTCAGGCAAGGAGTCTGTTCAGTGACAATTTGTTGAATGAAGAAATAAAATATTTAAAACAGTAACCCTCAAACAGAAGCACTTAATAAACAATGTTAGTTGCTATTCTTGCTGCATTCAAAGGAAGAAATTCAGGCCATTTAAAAAGCAGTAGACTGAAATTGGTCTATTTTGGATATTCAGGTTGTTGTACCCAAGATTTCTTTATCGCCCCCAGAAACCAGAGACTGCCAGGGAGGCCGAAGCACGCATGCAAAAGCAAAGGGCTTTATTATGAATTTAGGCTCCCCGGGGCCTAAACTCGGGCTCACAGACTTTACAGGCGTGGTGGATCCATGCTGAGAGTGAGCGAGCCCCGAACAAAGGCGGGGCAGGACTTTTATGACTTTGGGAAGGGGGAGTTACAGGAGATTGCGACATAGGTAGAGGCCCAATCATAATGGTACAACAGTATTGGCAGCAGCTCTAACCATCCACACTGTTCAGAGCATTTGTTACTTTTGGCGGGACCCAATTACAACATTTAGGGTATCTTTGAAATTAACCAATTACAGAGCGAGTTCAGGGTCTTGTTTGGTGACTATGGGGTTAACTTTAACACTAGGTAACAGGGGCTTATCTAAAGTTCCCATCTGCAGGCCTTACCCTTAGGAATGTGGGGAGAGGTAGCTGGGCTTTCCTGATTGGATACCCCCGGGCAATGTATGACTGCCAAATGGCCAAATGGCCAAATGGTTCTGAAGAGACTGACCTTAGACCTTTTAGGTTAGAGGGGGAAACAAAGCCAATCATGGCATCTGTTAGGTTCAGACTCGTGTTCTTATAAGGTAAACTAGGAATGATGGGTTTTGGGGGGGTGCTGGTGGGGTTCAGAGCTGATAGCCATGAAAGAATGCTTGAAGATGTCTTTGATGCAGAAAGGTGATTTTGATAAAAGCACAGGGACAGGACCCAGGGGCAGGAAAAGCTGTACTGGAGTTGTGAAGAGTGCTTAATTATACACTATGGAATTGAGGGAGGTAAAGTCAAGTGGAAGTTTTTTTTTTTTTTTTTTTTTTTTTGAGAGACAGAGAGAGACAACACAAGCAAGGGAGGGTCAGAGAGAGAGGGAGACACAGAATCCGAATCAGGCTTCAGGCTCTGAGTTAGCTGTCAACACAGAGCCTGATGTGGGACTCAAACCCACAAACTGTGAGATCATCACCTGAGCCAAAGCCTGCCTTTTAACTGCTTAACCAACAGAGCCACCCGGGTGTCCCTAAGTGGAGGTTTCTTAAAGGGATTTTCTTATGCTAAAGACTCACAGATTACTGGAGGCCTAGCTATTGTCAAGTTAAGGTAGTTTTTCCCTCTAGCAAAGCATTATTATTAAGACAGTAGGGAGTTTCTGGACTTTGCCCTGTTGTTGTTGTTGTTGTTTTTGTAATTGTACTAAGATATTTGTAAACTGATGGAAACTCTCAACAGTTTAACCACCGGTTTTCTCTCCTTTCCTTTGTTTTTGGGCAGCCAGGAGCGCCTGAGGAATATTACCCTAGCCCACCTGTGGGGAGGGGCGTGTGCTAGCTTGTGCTTGGCCCTTAGCTTGCCCTATGGTCCCTCATCAGGAACTTTTTTTTTTAATGTTTATTTGTTTTTGAGAGAGAGAAAGACAGAGTACAAGTGGAGGAGGGACAGAGAGAGAGAGAGAGAGGGAAACACAGAATCTGAAGCAGGTTCCAGGCTCTGAGATGTCAGCACAGAGCCCGGTGTGGGGCTCAAACCCACAAACCGTGTGATTGTGACCTGAGCCAAAGTCCAACACTTAACGCACTGAGCCACCCAGGCACCCCAGGAACATCATTTAGCATAACTTTATTCTGTAGGGCATGTATTCTCTCTTCGCCGCTACTTAAAAACTATATTCCACCCCAGAATGCTCTGAAATGCTATGAATGTTCTGCCTCAACTTCTCGTATCATAGTCTATATACTGAGCATCTTGTGTGCTGATGAGATCTGGCTGATAATGAAATTAATTTTTATCAAAAACTGTAAAGGCAATTGAAATGATTTCTTGACAGATTTGCAAAGCTCTGTGCCAGGGTGCTACTAGTTCTGTAAATGCTACTTACCGAAAACAAACAAAACCAATTATTTAAAAATGTTTTTGTGTTCTCTTCTGCTGTGTTGCATCCCAGATTATTATCATGTGCTGAGACAAGCTGAAAAATGAAAACAGAAACACTGGGAGAGCACGGGAGATTCTTTTGTTCTTTGAGACCATCATTTTGAAAGAGTTAATTCGCTAAAACCAAGGTTTCTAATTCTATTTCCCCCTCATAAGGTGAAGTGTGAGAGTGTGAGTGCTCTCAGGGAGGCCATAAAATCCAGACACTGTAGTACTTTGAAAATCAAATTCAGTCTGCTCAAAAGGCAAGCTTTAAATTACAGCCATAGTTTTCCTTTTGGCTCCGTTCTGGGGATTTCTGCAGCATGGCCACTGCTCCCAGCATTAATGTGTGCACACAGGTCCCATTAATGTTGGTTGGAGCTCTGAGTGTGGAACAACTTAGATCTGTAGGTGGAAGGTCAGCACGGCTGCACTGGCACTCGGCACACGGCTCCCCCATCCAGAGAGACACAGGCAAAGCCTCCAAACCTGTCAGTGTCTTCAATAACCTTCCTCCACGGGGCTTTCTGCTGTCTTTGCCCACTCAATGGGAAGCTTCCAATCCATTACTGCGTCTGAGAGGCCCCACGTTAGAACAGAAAAGAGTCAATTTAAAGGTCATTTACTCCAACTCTTTCATTTTGTATAAATGGAAGGTGTGGCTTGAAGGGGTCAAACACCCCTGCCGGAGTCATCCCACTGGGAAGTGGCAGCCCTGGTGTGAAAATCTAGATCACCTAGTGCCTGGGAAAAGTACACAACACTGCCTTTGCAAATGAAGGCAAAGGGGTTGTCCTTTCCTTTTATTTTCAAAAATACCTTTTCTTTGTTCTTGGAGTTTGGAACCTGCAGAGAAGAATGCCTATGTTTTACAACCCTTCACAGTTGTTAATTGTACTTGGCAAGTCAGTCTGTTCCCAAAACAGCTCAACAAAGGTTCTTGCAAAACGACTGAGGACCATGTAGCCAAGAAGCTGGATAAAACCTGATTAAACATTCCTTTTAATCAGAATCTGCCCATGTCCACCCACTGGTGGCTTTGATCCTCTTCAAAAGCTTTAATGAAAATTGCCAAAGTATTCCGTTAAGTATTCATATCATTAATACTGTTTAAGTGAGGAAGTCTGGTAGAATCATCCAGAATTTCCACAAAAAGACTTACCAAGCCTCACTTTGCAGTGAGCTGGTTTTTCAGAAATTATGATGATTTTTCTTTCCTTATTAGTAAAATTTCATCTTGGGCTCCGTTTTCCTGTCATTATAGGTAATTCAGTGAATGGCATTGCTTCTATGTCGTACAATGGGCCGCCTCCCTTGGGTAGAGCCCTCCAGTCTCCTTATTTTCATTCATACCATTTATACTAACCTTGGCTCAAGTAAGCAGCTCTTTTGACAAATCACCTGTATCTTCTCCCTTTAAGGCAGAAACGAAACTTCTGTGTTCTTGCAAAACACCATGTACACAGTATGTAGAATTTATTTAAAACATACCGGAAATATATTGGAGTCCAGACAAACCCCTTAATCACAGGCCTCTGAAATAGGTGAGGGGTTGATTTCTTTTCTCAGAAAATTCATCAGAGGCAGGTAAGCTTATAGATGATCCTCCAGGTAAGTGGGAGAACAACACACCGAATTCTGTGACGTGAGCACCTTCTACTGATCTCTCAAATTTGGAATTATGTTCAACCTCTTTTCTCCGATCTTTTGATACTCAGATTTGCTTAATGTGGTATTTTGATGTGTGAAAGGAACCCTAACATTTTCACTTTTCAAAACCAAAGTCTTAGATCAAATAAAGGCTGCACAGCCTTTAACATTTAAAATTCTCAGCCATAGCAGTATCCTGAATGTCTAGATGAAGGGAAAGCATTTTACTGCCTAAGCCTGATAAATACCAAATAAACATGACTTCTCTGAAAACACAGATTATTATTTGCTTGTGTTCATGTCCATGGTCACAAGAGGAGTCAAATCTATTTTGTCATTCTGGTTTGTCAATATTTATGTGCTAAACTCACTATCATCTAGAATTTCTTTCTGAACATGAGCACTAGGATGCTGATCTCTTCCGTCATTTATGTGTATCTTCCTGAGGCCTCACTTTCTAGGCACCTGAGTCCCAGGACCGCTAGGCATGTCTGACTATTGCCAAAATGCAAGGTCTGACAGCTACCCATATGTTCTATGCCTCATATCAGATGAGTGAGATGTGCACATTTGGTCAAGCAAATGAACTACTACTTCTTGGGGTTGCCAGATTCTGTTCTTTCCATCTTCATGATCACTAAACTTGCTCACAACAGTCTTTGGCTTAGCCAATAAAAAAATCTCATTTCTAGTGTCTCAACCTCACCTATCACCCCTTCTTCTCACCCCTTCTCTTCTTCTTCTCACACCAAGCTTCTCATGACATGTAGACAAATCATGTTAGAAAATATCTTGGATAAGATTACTACGTTGTCAAAAATATTTTGATATCTGGATGATAAAAATACCCAAACTTCTTAGTGTAGTCTATACTATCCCACAAAATCTGTCTCTTTTTCTGCCTTAATAGTAAATTCCTCTGTTTTCCTTGCCCACCTCTCTTCAGTCTCTTCTTTCTGACTTTTGAACACAAAAGTCTTTTTCTGTCTTGAAAGTTTGGTCTCCCACATTCAGTTCCTTCTGCCTAGACCCACTCTCCCACAGCTTTTCACAAGTCTGACATCTTGCTGTCCTTTGATCTCTTCTCTAGTGTCTTTTCCTCAGAGGGCAGTGGGAGCAGAGATGTCAACACCTGTGTTCCTTTCCATAGTGTGTAGATGTCTCAGGGAAGTGGCTGATCAGTTAGGGACTACATTTCCAAGTTCCCCTTGCATTGGGATGGGGTCGTGTGACCACTTTTCATTAATGGAGTGTGTACAGTAGTGATGTGGCCATTTCTATGCTCAAGGACTTAAAGAGTACCCTTGGCTTTTCTATCCTCTCTGTTTCCATCTGTTTAATTAAAAAAAAAAAAAGGATTCTGAGGTTCTAGGAGATGACAGAAACAGGATCAAAGGAGTCTGGGTCTCTGAATTATTATATGGAAGGCTAACTAGTGAACTACTGATTGGATTATATGTGAGTGAGAAATAAAAATCTATTGTGTTAAGGGTTTCTGGGTGGCTTAGTCGGTTAGGTGTCTGACTATTCATTTTGGCTCAGGTCATGATCTCGTGGTTTGTGAGTTCCAGCCCCATGGCTGGCTCTATGCTGACAGCATGCTTTGGATTCTCTCTCTCCCTCTCTCTCTGCTCCTACCCTGTTCTCTCTCTCTCTCTCTCTCTCAAAATAAATAAATAAACTTAAAAAAATCTATTGTGTTAAACCAATGAAATTTGGTAGTTTATCTGTTAAAAGCAGTTGTTATTATTACCTTAAACTAGATCAGAGGCTTTTTCATTATTTTCTGTCATTGCATTTTATGCATTTTCTTTACAACACATATGACAAATTATTCTTATGTATTTGTTTATGTTAACTCTTCTCTTCTGTTTCCCCCACTAGGTTATATATTCTGTGTAGGCAGGGAAAGTACGTATATCCAGTGTCTAACATAGCACCTGGAACATTGATAGGCACTCAGTAAGTATCAGTAGAATGAACTGATACATGACTGAAGAAAAGGTGAAAGTAGTGGTAAAGCTAAAAAGAAAAAAAGGTGCAAAGAGGTGCTCATTTAGGGAAGACGGTGGACTAGGAGGATCCTGAGCTCACTTTGTCTCATGGCCACACTGAGGTAACAACTACATCTATACAACTAACTCTGCAAACAATCTGAAGGCTAGCAGAACAGACTTCCGCAGTTAGTCACAGAGAGAAGGACCCATTGAAAATCAATGGTGAAAGGGGCAGAGATGTGGCTGGGAACCAAACCCTCAGCATGACTAACCACAAACGGGAGGGATATCATAAGCATGGAGAAACAAGAGAATCAGACCCCACCTGGGCATGGCACCCCCAGAACTGGGGACTCACAGTAGGATGATGAGTTCCCATGACATCTGGCTTTTAAAATAAATGGAGTTTAATCTGGTGTTCTAAAAATCAGTGAGCATAACTCTAGGAGAGCCAGAAGGTAACAGGAAATAGAGTCCCTGCAGTTAATGAGCTAGCATACTAAATAACCCAGCCTGAGACATGGCACAGAAGAAGCAGTTTGAAAAGCACCTGGAGTACACATGAATGAGATCTGTTGACTAATCTGAGAATATTTGCTGGAGGGCATAGATCTGTAGGAGATTTTTCTGGGAACAAAAGTGGTAGTGGACACCATTTTTCTTCCCCTACTCCAGCCTAGATAGCCAATGCTTACAGGGGCCAGGGCTAACCCTCTCTATCTGCTTTGTGAGCATTCATGCCCACCCTGGCATTCTCTGGTAGATTACTCTATTCAACCTTCCCTCCTTGGCAGGCATTCATCCAAAGTGATGCCTGCCTTGAAGAGGGAGGCAGATAACTGCCACACACCAGTGTGTCTACAGTTCCTGTCACTGGACTTCAGAGCTGGCTGTCAAGGGAGTGAGCCCTTTGGTACACCTGCAGCTGTGGCAGACTGCCAATTCTGTCCAACAGCCTACAGTAAGCCATAGCCAGGCCTCTCAACAGCACAGGGAACAACCCCTCCCAGTGTGCTCATAGCAGGCAAAGCTCAATGCAGCCAGCTGGGCTGAAAGCAGTCATGGCTCAGTCACAACAGGAAGATGCACTTAGCCTATACAGGGGAAACCCTGGTAATGCCTAGTTCTAGTGACCAAGCGGGATTTTACCACAAACCTCTTCTATATAAGGTCAGTACTTTCAAGGCTGGGAGATGTAGTCAGCCTATCTAGTACATAGAAACAGATAACAGCAATCAGATAAGAAAAAAAAATAACATCCATCAAAATTGGCAAGGAAGAAGTAAAACTCTCACTGTGTGCAGATGACATGATACCATGTTCAGGAAACTCTAAAGGCTCCAACAAAAAACTGTTCAGACTGATAAATCAATTCATTAAATTTGCAGGGTACAGAAGTAATATACAGAAATTTATGTTTCTATACACTAATAATGAAGTAGCAGAAAGAGAAATCAAGAAAGCAATCTCATTTACAATTGCACCAAAAAGAATAAAATACCTAGGAATAAATTTAACCAAGGAGGTAAAAGATCTGTACTCTGAAACCTATATGACATTGATGAAAGAAACTGAAGACACAAACAAATAGAAAGATAAACTATGCTCATGGGTAGGAAGAACTGATATTGTTACAATGTTTATACTATTCAGAACAATCTACAGATTTACTATAATCTCTATCAACACACCAATAACATTTGTCATAGAAGTAGAACAAATAATCCTAAAATTTATGTGGAACCACAGAAAACCTTGAACAATGAAAGCAATCTTCAGAAAGAAGAACAAAGCTGGAAGTATTACAATCCCAGATTTAAGTATATACTACAAAGCAACAGTAATCAAAGCACTATAGTACTGGCACAAAATGAGACACATAGATCAATGAAATAGGATAAAGAGCCCAGAATTAAACCCACACTTATATGGTCTATTAATCTATGACAAAGGAGGCAAGAATGTACAATGGGGAAAAGACAGTTTTTTCAATAAATGGTATTGGGAAAACTGGACAGCTACATGCAAAAGAATGAAACTGGACCATACATTCTTTACCATACATAAAAATAAACTCAAAATGGATTAAAGACCTAAATGTGAGTCCTGAAACCATAAATCTGCTAAAAGAAAACACGGGCAGTAATCTCTTGGACATTGGCCTTAGCAACATATTTATGAATATGCCTCCTCAGATAAGGAAAACAAAACCAAAAATAAACTATTGGGTCTATGCCAAAAATAAAAAGTTTTTTGCACAGCAGAGGAAACCGTCAACAAAACAGAAATGAAACCTAGTGATGGGGGAAGATTTTTGCAAATGATATGTCCAATAAAAGATTAATACCCAAAATATATAAAGAACTTACGCAACTTTGGGTTACTTAGGTGGCTAAGTCAGTTGAGCATCGTGATTCTTGATTTTGACTCAGGTAATGATCCCAGGGTGATAGGATTGAGCCTGGCATCAGGCTCTGCGCTGAGTATGGAGTTTGCTTAAGATTCTTTCTCTCTCTCTTTCTCTGGCCTTGTCCCCTGCTTGCGCACATGCTCTGTCTCTTAAATAATAATAAAAAAGAACTTATTCAACTCAACACCAAAAAAACCAAGTAATCTGATTCAAAAAATGGGTAAATGACCTGAAGGGGCATTTTCTCAAAGAAGACATCTGGCCTACAGATAGATGGAAAGATGCTCAGCATCACTTATCATCAGGAAAATTCAAATCAAAGCCACAATGATATATTACCTAACAGTCAGAATGGCTAGTATCAAAAACCCAAAAAATAACAAGTGATGATGAGGATGTGGATAAAGGGTACCCTCATGCACTGTTGGTGGGAATGAAAATTGGTGCAACTGTGGAGAACAGTATGGAGATTCTTCAAGAAATTAAAAGTAGAAATCTCATATGATCTAGTGATCCTACTAGTAGATATTTATTGAAAGAAAATGAAAACACACTAAGTTGAAAATATATATGTACCCCCATGTTCACTGCAGCATTACTTACAATAGCCAAGATATGGAAGCAACCTCTGTCCATTGACAGATGAATGGATGAAGTGGTATATATTTATACAATGGAATGATGCTTAGGCATACCAAAGAATGAAATCTTGCCATTTGTGACAACATGGGTGGGTCTAAGTGAAATAAGTCAGAGTAAGACAAATACCATGTTATTTCACTTATATGTGGAATCTCAAGAACCAAACACATTAAAAAAAACCAGATTCTTTTTTATTTAAGGTTTATTCATTTTTGAGAGAGAGAGAGAGAGAGAGAGAGAGAGAGAGAGAGAGAGAGAGAGAAGAGAGACAGAGTGCAAATGGGGGAGGGGCAGAGAGAGAGGGAGACACAGAATCTGAAGCAGGCTCCAGGCTCTGAACTGTCAGCACAGGCCTGACACGGGGCTTGAACCCACGAACCATGAGATCATGAACTGAGCTGAAGTCAGATGCTTAACTGAGCCACCCAGGTGCCCCACCCCAAAACCAGATTCTTTTTTTTTTTTTTCAAAACCAGATTCTTAAATGCAGAAAACAAACTGGTGTTTGTTGTCAGAAAGGAGGTGGGTGGAGGATGGGTGAAATAGATTAAGGGGATTAGGAGGTACAGACTTCCAGTTACAAAATAAATAAGTCATAGCGATGAAAAGCACAGCATTGGGAATATAGTCAATAATATTTAATAACATTATTTGGTGACAGGTGGTGACTACTCTTGTGGTGAGCACTGAGTAATGTATAGAATTATTGAATTAACATGTTGTACACCTGAAACTAATATAGCATTCTATGCCAAGTATATGTCATAAACAACCAACCATACAAAGAAAATATCACCCATCAGAGTTGAGTGTAGAAGCTTGAATAGTTAGGTATAAGCTCTGGAGGTGAAGATGCCCTACTTCTTAGTTTGCATATGACTAAAAATTATGTTAACAGCCAGAGTCACTAGATCTTTTATTAGTATAAGTGGTTTTAGAGGATGTGGAAACAACTAACTAATCATAGTACTCTTAGCTTGTTTATTTTTATTTTTTACTTTTTAAAAAACAATTTATAAGAATGCTAGTCCCTTGGAAATGGACTGATAATGTACAGAAATGTTGAATCACTATGTTGTACATCTGATACTAATATAACATTGTATGTCAACTACACTTCAATAATAAATGAAAAAAAATAGATGTCACCATTGTAAATAAAAACACTCTCTTTGAAGAGTGTCTCTCTTAGAATATATGAAAACTGATTTAATATCTCTATAGTAATCCCAGATGTTTCAGAAATACCACAGACTGGGTGGCTTAAACAACAGAAATTTATTTTCTCAAGTTCTGAAAGATGGAAGTTCAAGATCAAGGTGTTGGTAGATATGGTTCCTTCTGAGCCCTCTCTCCTTGGCTTGAAGTGGCTACCTTCTCCCTGGGTCCTCACATGGCCTTCTGTCTGAGGGCCGGTATCCCTGCCCTCACTTCCTCTTCTGGTAAGGACACCAGTCATTCTGAAGTAGGGCCTTACCTTTATGACCTTACTTAACCGGAATTACCCTTAAAAAGGCACTATCTTCAAATGGGGGTTAATACATGAATTTGCGGGGACATAACTCAGTGCATAACATCAGAGAAACTCTCCATATTAGAAAAATTAACTCCAAAGATTCTAGGGTAGAGTCATCTCCAGAGAATCCAGGCTGAGATTTATCTTGAACTTTTGAGCCTTAACTTTTAAAAAGAATGCTGACAGGGGCACTTGGGTGGTTCAGTCGGTTAAGCGTTGGACTTCGGCTCAGGTCACAATCTCAGGGTTTGTGAGTTTGAGCCCTGCTTTGGGCTCTGTGCTGACAGCTTAGAGCCTGGAGCCTCCTTCAGATTCTGTGTCACCCCCTCTCTCTGCCCCTCCCCTGATCATGCTCTGTACCTCTGTCTCTCAATAATAAATAAAAACGTTGAAAACATTTTTTAAAAAAGAATACGGACATATTTTGGCAAGGCCTCTACATTTTTTATTGAGGCTGTAGGTGCTGTATATAAAAGTACCTGTAGATCTATGCAGTACCTGAAGACTTATCTAGGCTCCTCCTTCAACAACCCCCTGGGTACTTCCTTATTTTTGTTTGGTGTCCCTCTTGCCTTGTTGCTGGATTCTAGCTCTCTGCCCACTATATTTTTGCATCGATCTCTCAAAAAGACTCCCTGCTTGGCTTTTAAATTTGCCCTGATTATAGCCCTAAGTCTCTTGCCCTGGAACCTGAGGCCATTGAAGTACACTCATGTCAGTTTAGCCTTAAACAACCAGGGCTCTGGCTTATCTGGAAAAGAAATTGGACCTCGCTTTGCTTGTCAGAAGAGTAAAATGCAGCTATTTTGTACTTTCTATAGGATAAACCAATTTGAATTAGATTCGTGAAAGACTATAATTATAGATAATTTATAGAAAAACACCATCTTATTAATTTTAGGTTTGCATAATGAATGGCAAAATCAGTACACAGTTTGTGCCATGTTTAGGCAGAGTGCTGGAAAGAATTGAAAATGTTGGGCTTGTACTGTTCAGGAACAGCATTGGAGAGCCGGTCACACCCGAAGGATAGTTACATAAATGTTTTCTGCTCCTTGAAAGTGAAATAGAGCCTTAGCAAATTATAAAATACAATGATAACCTTGAGGAAGTGAAGAAAAGGATTATAAATTTCATGCCATAAACAGTATAGTTTGTCAATTCCAGGCCTGTCTCACCTGTCTATTAATTATATGTTGCTGAATAAATAGAAGCTTTACCTGTTTCTTATTGAAAGGACACGTAGACATTGCTTCTAGCTACACGAGACAGAAAACTTGCTCATGTTCGAAATATCCATTGAAGTTTTCTAGAAGCAGATGGTTATAAATGTGCTGTATTTGAACTTTAAAAGTGCTTTGAAGAAACATACTTGTTCTCAAGTGTCTGAGGAACAGAGATTTGTCTTAAGAAAATTGGTAGAAATGCGACAACTTGAAGTTCAAGAAGTTCTGGACAGATGAGGAATTAACCAGAATCTAGTTGCTATTTAACATATAAGTTAAACCACTGTGGCCATCTCTTTAGACAAGCTTCGTAAATTTCTAGAGATATTAAACTCTAAGATCCTAAATGCCCAAGGCAAAGAAAGTAAAATAACTAATATAGTTACAAGGTCTCACAGGAAGCTAAGTAGATTATTATCATTCCTAAGAAAATTTCCAAATTAATGACCTAGAGAGAATAATATTTGGGTTTAATGATTCTAACAAAAGACGTGTCTAATAATGAGTAAATAATGTCCATTTGATTTTTACCTTGTGGTGGGCTGGCCTATGGTGAAAAGCAAAGTAGTTAACACCTTTTATAACCTTGGAAAAGCACTGTGGGAAGTAGCCTCATTATGTCTGTCTTCAATTTCTTAAACTTTATGGAATCAAATTCCAAAAGGCAGCCATGTTAGAATAAATGTATCACCATGATCTGTGAATTCAGAATTTTTGAGAGAACTGAAAAGTGAAACATTCATTTAACATATTTTTTAAATACAAGAACAAACTAGCTTTATTCTCTTTACATTCCACCAATTAAATAAATCAAATTCATTTTTATTTTTTTTGAGCCATTGATAATACTATTGGATTCCATTATTGCTGCTTCTTAGGGATTGCATGTGGCAGGAGTGAGTTGACACAACTACAAATTGTAGTTAGCTTAATTTGATGGCATTTCTTTCTAAATGAAAGTTCATTTTCATCTCTTTCATATTTGATACTGGTGATTCCTTGTCTTTGAACTCAATTATCCTGTAAAATCTGAACTTTTAGCAAATGAATCCACAGAGACCCAGAAATTTCAATTAATTCATCAGTCCAGATACTATTGAATAACTGGCTGTTGAATAATCTGCACTTGGTGACATACAAGCATGAAAACATGTTTCTCCACTCATTACTTTAAATCATGCTCTGTTGCATCTCCCCATTTTGCCTCTCAACTCCCTCTCAGGCACTTGTAGATAGTAAAACTCTAACCAGTTCAACTCCAATCTCATCTAATTCTCAGCGGGATGCCTGATCTATGGCTGGATGGATTTGTAGTGGGAAGGTGCTTTGGCAGTTCCTGTGTTTCTCCCGGCTCCTCTGGGTGGGACTATGGGGTGCGAACAGGGTCAAAGAGCAGAGGCCCTTACATTTACTGGCTTGCCATTATAACCCTCTCTTGGACACTGCAGCTTCTCCAGTGAACAAAGATGGAGGGGTGACCACCTCTCTCTGTAAGGACAGAGGTGCTGTTCTCTATTGGGACCTTTGTATGGGTTCTTCCAAGGCCCAAGAAAAAAGGCCTGCAAACTGCAGAGCTGCCTCTATAGGAGATGTGACTTTTGGCTTCTGCTTTTCTATCCCACTTCCCTGTTCCTGTTTCTCAGCTGTCTCCCTTCCACACCTGAGTTTCTTATTCTTGATTCTATTTAAGTAATAATAAGGAAGCTCAGGTCCAGCCAACTTGCCTATGTGTCCACCTGACCCAATGGAATTGACATGTTTGCCATGACAGAAGTTAAGACTGAGAGGTTTTACTCCTTGTGGTCCCCACCTTGTCCTGCGACACCTCACAGATTCTCATCTCTAGCTCAAATAGACACAGACGGGTATATCAGCCAGCTGGTCTGTTTCAAAAGCCAACTTCATGAAGGGATGTGTCTCCCTTTCCTGCAGACTCCTGCATCTCAATGAATGCATCTCTGGTGCCTCCTTTGTTAGCTTGGAACTGGGGAAATCTTCCTCTTTCATTCAAGGGGATCAAGAGGAAAAGCTGAAGTCTCTGCTCCCAACTCTGATGATATTTTTGGATCCTAACCTAGTCCTTTGCTAGTAGACACAGGAAATGAGGATGGTAGGTGGAGCATAGATGGGGTCAATGTGGCTGTCTCTTGGTCTGCCTGAGGATGTGTCCAGTAGTAGTTTTCTTTTTATATGTGAACAATGGGATCCTTTGTCTTCATCTCTACTTAACTTCTTGATATGTTCGGAAATGACCAGCAATATGTGGACTAGCCCAGAGCAGCATGGGCCATAAACTGGGATCTGTGCAAAACCAGACCAGAAGATGATGCCAGATAAAGAAGGCTGAGTCCTTGGTCTTGGAGACACCATTCCTTCAGCCATTCTTAGTTCAGTGGTCAGCAACATATCTTCAGTGAGGGCCTGGTAGCAAACTCCAGAACACACTGTAGTCATAACTCTGAATATTTGGTTCTATTGATCTACTATTTATGTTTGGGTAATTATAAATTGTTCTACTAGCTTGTGCCATAGGAAATTGCCATTTATTCCTAAATCAAATAGTCAAATATTGCCAATTTTATAGTGTTAACCCTAATCACAAATTTAGTAAATTTAGTCATTCTTAATCAGAATAATACATTTTGTTATTTTGATTGCGTTCAGAGTTGAGAACCCTTCCTGACTGTTTTGGAGAATGGAGACAGCAAGAGTTTTCAGCCAAAGTCCTGACTAGTTTAATATTCAGGGAAAACTGATGATCTTCCCCTGATTATTGAAGGGAACTTAAATAGGAATGAATGATAAAGGTGTTTTTTTTGTTTTCTGTTTTAAAGAGAGTTTTAAAAAAATTTACAGTAGAATTTATCAATTTGAATAATGAGTTTGGTACATAATTAAAAGATATTTCTAGGTTTTCTTCATGAAAAAGAATCAAAGAATGTGACCAGTTATCTAGAAAACAATAATTATAAGAAGTCAGGGAAACCTGATCACAGGTTTTAGAATTTGTCAATTGTTGAATACTCTTTTTTTTTTTTTTTTGGTAAAATATTGTACTAAGTGAACTCAGATGGAATGTTCCAGAATGACATTGTCTGTTTCTGCCATTATTATTGTTACCAGACAGCAATGTCCACAGAATTTCTGATTTGTGGGACATAGGTCTTCTCACAAAGTTGTTAGGGAAACAAAACAATCTCATGAACTAAAGACTGCTGTGTACCAGAACGGACAAGAGAGAGAGAACGTAAGTTTAATACTTACCAGTCTTACATGCATGTAAGGAAGCATTACATTAAAATAAGTGACTGCAAAGCATGGATAGAATTTTACAGAGATTTATGCAAAAAAGTCAAAGACAGAACAACTAAAACTTCTCTTATCTCCTCGAGAGACCAGGGATGCACTTGCGGTTATTTTACATATACCTTGTAAGAGACCCTAAACTAATTCTGGAGGTGCTTACAGTTTCAAGATCAGAGGACCTGCAAACATACCCCTTGATGTTTAAAGGTTGAAATGCTTTTTAAAAATTTATTTTTGAGAGAGATCGCGTGAGCAGGGAAGGGGCAGAGAAAGAGGGAGACAGAGGATCTCAAGCAAGCTCTGGATTGACAATCTCCACACTGATAGCAGCTATCTCAATACTGGGCTCAAACTCATGGACCCTGAGACCATGACTTGAGCTGAAGTTGGACGCTCAATCGACTGAGCCACCCAGGTGCCCCAAGATGTTGGACTTTTAATAGGCTTATTGTATGCTCAAGAAGATACCCTGATGAGATAGGGGGCGTCTTCCTCCAAGAAAACGTCACTGGTGCACACTTACAAGGTCCTGGTTAGAGTGTTAGTTGATGGTTACATTTGCAGGGAACAGTTATTGTGTATCACAAGATGTAAACACATTCACATCCTTCGACCCAGTGATTCAAGCTCTAGAAGTCAATTTCTAATAAACATTTCCAGTTGTCTTATTTGTATACAGGGTAGTTCATCTCAGAATTATTTAGCTATATGAGCAAGAATTTAGAAACAATCTAATATCTCTTAATAGGTATTGGTTAAATATCATGCATACATCAAATGGATATTTTGATGTTGTGATTATATTTAATGACATGGGAAGATGCTCATAATATACCATTAAATGAAAACAACTTCACCTGACAAAACCTATATATATAATCCCAATCTTTCTCTCTCTCCATATGTATATATATAATCCCAATCTCTATACCTAGACATCTATAGGACAACAACCCAAGGGAATTTTATGGGGCCATACCTACCGGATGTATGAGGGATAGCTTACATTTTACTTTATGCTTTTGTTTGTATCGTCTATGGTTAACATTTTGATTCAGAAAAACAAACGTTATCAGAAACAAAGAAGTAAATTGTAGTGAGCTAGCACTTAGTAGTTGCTGTTCAAAGATATCTAATCATTTTTAATAAAAAACTCCTTTTGAACTTTCCATTTGTGCTATTGGAGGGCCATCTGTTTTCATATCTCTCTGGCTGTATTTCATCTGTACATATTTACTCTGAGGACCTGGGGTTTACTCTTGTAAGTGCATGTCTGCCACAACTTCTTTTGATCTTGAAGAGAAAGCATTAGACCAGGAGCTGGAAATCTAAATCATAACTTTAACCCTTTTATGGTCTAGTGGTAAGCGGTAGACACATTCCTTAATGTCTGCTTCCTCCTGGCTTGTCTGCCATTATACAGAAAGTGGACAAAGGAGCCAGACTCATATAGCGCTCAGCTGGGTTCACCGAGTGCTCCAAAGCGAGGGAGGAGCAGATACTGAGGGCTCATGTGGGTGGGTGAAGGAAAGGGAGTCATTCTTTCCAGTTTCCCTCTTCTATGGAGTAAAGACTTTTTTTCCGTCTCTCTGTAGAATGAAATCCCAACTTGTTGCTCTTCTTTATGATGGAAGAAGTGGATAGAATTGTCAAAGCCAACAGAAAATACCAATGAAAGGTACTCAGAGGGGATGAGCTGCTTCTTTTTTTGTTTTAAAAAACCTGCCTTCCAAATTAAAAATGTATGCAGAATGCTCCAGTTTTCTAACATACAATAGGAAAACTAATTATAAGGATCTTTTGAAAGCTTTTTGACTGAGAGGCGATGCTCAAACTGATATGCAGAATTATTTGGAAAAATATATTAAAAATTGTTGAATATCGGCAGTTCACATATGGCATATCTGACGATTCTCAGGTAAAAAGACGATCATTTGGAGACCCATGGTTGCCACATTACACTTCATTGCATTATTTTTAATATCTGAAGATTTACCACTAGATGGCACTTAAAATCCATGAGACTCAGAGTGATGCTTCCACTGGGTGGCAAGAAAGGACAGGACAGGAATACAACTTCAGTTCTCTTAACAGCATTATCTACTTTTGCAGAAGAAAGCAGAGTCAAGATTATTTCGAGACAATTGGAGGGTAGGATTCTTAAAGCGAACATATAAATGATAGAATGTTTCTCTTTAAATATAATTTCCCCTCACCTAAATTGCTATTGATGAGTAGGTTTTTAGTATTAAGACAACAGGCTGTTGGACTAATGAGGGTTTGGTGTAAACAGTGAGCAGCCGTGTTCTTTCTGAAGGAGGTGTGGAGAACGCGCGGGGAATCAAAATGCGATTTTAGTCCCAGCTCAGTGCGTGCTCTGTTGTTCGGCACCAGGCTAGCTGCTCTCTCCGCCTGTGGTTAATTTGGTTTGTGCTTCTCTCATACATCAGGGGAGCAGCACCCAGTATAAGGACATTGTGATGCACGAAGAGGAACAGGGGAGTAGAGCCATTGATTTCAGGGACGTGGCAATAGCAGGCCAATCTCACGGGTTGTGGCAATTGGATACAGAGGGAGTGATGGGTGGACTTGGAGGAGTGGCCATTTTTATTTTATTTTTAGCCAAGGCCTTACACAGCCCAGTGAGGGGAAAAGCGGAGTAAACAATGGCCAGTACTAGCCCAGGGGGTGGGTACAGCTGGCTCAGAGAGAGGAGAAAAATGGCTGCCTGGGTAGTCCCAGTGGGGGATTGGCTCAGACTTTACCGCCAATCACCACTATGACCTTGGGCAAGTTAAGGCGAATTGGGGCCTCTGTTTCCTCACTGAAAAATGGAAGAGTTCAGTTTCTGGGGTTTGGGAAGTCCCTCTCAAGTTTCTAGATCATGTCAGGACAGATACATTTTTTAAACTTAGTCATCACAAGTGTTTCAAGTGGGCACTGCAGAGATTTCATTATCTTCCCTGTCTTCTGCAACAGCACGTGGGGGCTGAGAAGTCTACTCTGGTTGCTGGATGGGTGTCCTGGTGGGCACCAGCTCCCCTGGAGTCCTGTGGAGAATGCAGATTCTCAGGCCACATCCTAGACCTGGTGAATCAGAGGCAGCACTCTTAACAAGAGCTCCAGGTGATTCACTTACACCGTCAAGCTCAGGAGCACCCCGGTGCTCTATGCACTGCCTGAAAAAGTCCCTGCTATGACTTCTTTTCTACCTTTTCGTTATGAGGCCACCCTTGAATTAGGGGTGGGATTGATTTATTTCTTTGGCAAATCTTTATTTTACGCACCCATCACGTGTCAGGCACTGTTCCCTTCTGGGGTAGCAGAGAGGAGCAGGGTGGGAAGGTCTCCGTCCTTGTGGGGAAGGACAGGAATTCCTTATAAGAGTCCTTTCTCTTCTCCCCTTCCTTAGGTGGTGAAATGAGGCTTGCAGTCTCTCGTAGCCTTTACTTGGGAGTCTCTTGAGCTTCTAAATATCTAAGGGTTTTTGAACCACAATACATTGATATTTGGGGTTCTAATAATTTTTTATTGTGGGGGATTGTCTTGTATATGTTTTACATGTAGCAGTACCACAAGCTTCCAGGAGCGACCCTTAGTCATTACTGTGATAACCAATAATGTCTCCAGACATTGCCGAATGTCCCTAGAGACTTTACTCTCTCTGCCCACAGGGTATTATTCCCTAATCTGAGAGCAATCAGGCTACAGTCAGGGGAGATGCAGCCAGGAGTCAGTCAATGAGCCTGACTGGGTATAAGGTTTTCAGAAACAGAGAAGTAAACAGGATGTTGAGCTTGTTTTCACTGTCAATCCCCTTCTTCATAGTAAAGAAGCAAATATGGGTTATAGAGGACATGATCTATTCAGAATTAAGCAGCGTTCATGTACTTAAGTTTGTTTAGAATCGCCTCTTAGGGACATGAAGAAAAGTAGAAGAGAAGAAATCTCTCTACAGTTTCTACACTCAAAGCATGCTCTAAAATTAGAATTGTTTCCTTGGACAGTCCATTCACCCCCTCCCCCCAGTTTTTCTAGATTCCAAGTACAGTGGTATTGCTTATTATACACTGAGAGAAAGTCTATAGATAGGCTGGGATTTCACTGTAGGTTCCCAAACAGCAAGATGTCTATTCTGCCTTTGGAGCCAGTAGGATTTAAACAATTTGCCCAGAAGACTCCTTACTCACTTGAATTGTCAGGGTCCTAGCTAAATTTACAGGTTAGAGTGTATATACTTCTGAAGTAATTTTAGTGCAAATAAATACCACCAGGATGAAATGAGAGCACTTCTCTTGGACAAAAGCCAAAGAAGAACAGAGTCGTACAAACGTCTCCTACCTGAATCCTGAGTGGAGGGAGATGTAACCTTTCCACAGTTCTGTGTAAATTCCAGAAGGCTAGTCTGTCTTGACTCGATTGTAGCTTGACCTCCGTCCTGTAGGGACTAGAATTGACTTCCTGAAATCCCTTTTCAAACTAAAAATCTGCTCTCTTGCCTCATTTGTTTAACCCCTGTGATAGAACATTAAAGCGGCGGACTTGCCAAAGGAGTGCTGAGGGTGGGCTCGGGCAGCGGGGGGACCTCCGTCCCACACACAGCCTTAGTCCCTGCTGGCAATGTGAAGTGTATTATTGAAAAAGGCTGGCAGCTCAAGGCATTGTTTGGCTTTCTTCCTTGGCAACAGCAAGCAACAAACTGTAGGGAAGTTTTCCCCTCATCTACTGGCACCTTCTACCCTGGTGAAACGCAGTATGTAGTCTGCACACTGATCCTTAAGAAGTGAATAATTCACTTGAAGTAATTTCTCTGCTACCATGTTTTCAGGCATCTTTGCGTACTGTGGAGAGTATAGGTACCTTGTTCACAATCAATCAGTTCTCTCTGGAAGCAGTTAGGATAAAGGCCCTGGGGTATTCAGGTGAAGGTGCTAACCATAAGTAGAGCCATCAGGCAAATTGCAACCTCTACTTCCTTGCTAGGCAATGAATGGGTTGAGAGCTACATCCCAATCACCTAGGAGCTTGTTAGAAATGCAGAATCTTGGACCCAACCTAGACCTACTGAATCAGGTTCTTCATTTTAACAAGATCCCCAGGTGATTCATATACATATTTAAGTTTGAAAAGGACCACTATTCTAGATTAGTACTGTTGACTGTGGGTTAACATCATCTGTGGAATTTGGTAATGTCCTGATGCCCAGGCTGAAACCCATACTAGAGACTCTCAACCAGGGGTGACTTTGTCCTCCAGAAAACATTTAGCAACATTTGGAGACATTTCTGGTTGTCAGTACTGTAAGGATGCTCCTCACATTCAGTGGGGAGAGGCCAGGATGCTGCCAGGCATCCTACAATATGGCGACAGCCCCTCAAAACAAAGAATTATCTGGCCCCAAATGTCAACCACATGTTAGACCAATTAGATGAGGATCTTTGGGGGTGGAAACTAGCCACGATGTATTTTTTAATACTTCCCAAAGGATTCCAGTGTGCAGTCAAGGTTGAGAACCATTGGGAGGAGCTTTGCTGATAGAGAGCCAACAAGGCTAGGAGCTAAGATTAAGAGGTCCAGAAAGATGATTTGGTTTCAGAACATACAGTAGGTTGAGCTGTACTGTATGCCCAGTGGTTTCAGCTGTGGGGGAAGGAAGCTTGTGAAACAGGGAAATAGATGGAACTAGTTAGAAATCAGAAAATTTTTAGACCTTAAACAAGCAGATTCAGAGACTTACTCTAGATCCAGCAGCAAGGAACTAAAGGGGATAAATCAGGACCAAGTCCTAATCATAAGAATTCTTCCAGTGACTTATTTCTGCACAAAAACCATTCCAAAATGCAGTGGCTTCAGTCAATGATTTCTTATTATCTATCACAGTTCTGTGGCTTGACAAGTTTCATCTGGAAATGTGTAGAGGGTCTCTCACAGGTGCGGTCAGATGTTGTCTGAGGCTGTGGTCTTCTGGCAGCTTCTCTGTGCAAGACATCACTCACATGGCTGGCGGCTGATGCTGGCTGTCTCTGAGCACCCAGCTGAAAGCTCGTCTGGGGCTGTGGCCTGGAGCACCTCTCCATGGCCTACCTATGTGCTTTGGGCTTCTCTCGGTGTGGTAGCCACGTCTCAGAGGAAGCATCCCAAGAGGTGGTATTCCAAGAGACTAGAGCAGGTTTGGGCCCTTGTGAATGAAAGTCAGAATATTCATGCTTTCCTAGGAATTTTACTTTCTGAGAACTTAAATAAATGTTTATATAATTAAACTTTTAGACTGTTAAGTCTCCTTGACATAGCACCAGCAATAAGATTCAGAGATAATTCCATAGGTATTGGAAGAAAATTGATACTGAAGTATTTGTGAAACAAAGGACTGCTGAGAAAATAGAAAGTATCAACATATTTTTTTCTCTTTTTTTCTCACTCTTTCCCCTTTCTATCTTCAGACCTTCACATCTCCCAGCTCTGCTGACCAGCAGTAACATGTTTTCTTTTTTCATGGTGATAGTATGGGCGGTGCTCGTGGGGTCTATTTACTAAGAAAATAAACTTTAAAATTTTAAACAAAATTAAAAAATATTTTTTTAAACATTTATTTGTTTTTGAGAGACAGAGACACAGAGCACAAGCCAAGGAGAAGCAGAGTGGGAGGGAGATACAAAATCCAAAGCAGGCTCCAGGCTGTGGGCTGTCAGCTCAGAGCCTGACACAGAGCTTGAACTCACAGACCACAAGATCATGACCAGAGCCAAAGTCAGACACTTAACCAACAGAGCCACCCAGGCTTCTCTTAAATAAAATTGTTTTTAATGCTCGGGAGTGCTGCTCATTATAAGTGACTCATTCATTCATTAAACCAACCATGTAGAAAGATATGGTTGGTAGTCCTATTTGTCTATAATGTATTTGAAATAATATCAGAGTTAAAAACTATTTTGTATTTAGATTTTTTGATGATTCAGACTCATTTCTCTTAAATGATTTTTTTCTTTTTATAATTATAAATCACAGCCATCTCTCTGAGA
Organism: Suricata suricatta; assembly: GCF_006229205.1. Classification (NCBI taxonomy): domain Eukaryota; kingdom Metazoa; phylum Chordata; class Mammalia; order Carnivora; family Herpestidae; genus Suricata; species Suricata suricatta. Next base: position 118,296,288 of record NC_043703.1, read on the forward strand.
TAGTTCACATTCCCTTTGGATAGGGAAAAAGGTTATAAACTTGGTGGGAATGCAGATGTGTTGTTTATATTCTCTGAAAAGAGCTAATAAAATGCTCATTCAATAAAAGTAAAATCCCCAAGGAATCTTAGGGTATAATATTTCCCCCCCTTTCTTCTTTTGGTTTTCATGAGATTTATTATCATCAAGGCAACTGATTCCTTAGGTTCTTGATAATATAAGTTCCAAACTTTTTAGGAAATAATTGTTTGCAGTCAAGGAGTAATATTGTTGTTTGGCTAGAACAAATGGGTAATGTTTTGCAATAATCAATGGACTCCACGTAGTTTATGAAACACATTTCACCAGTTCCTTAAGACTTTTCCCATCATACAAGTGGGGACCATAAGAATTATTAGAATGAACAAGTCCTACTTACTTCAGTACTTTTCTCAGGAACAATTTTGTTATGTTCTCTTCACAATTATACTATCCTCAAAGAAGTATCACTCAAAGAAAGCTGGCCTATCAAATTCTCGGCTACATTTCACAGAAAAAAAAATCACAAAAGTTCAATATGTGGATCACCAAGTGTGGGTGAAATAGAGAATAGTGTGAAGAAGAGAAATTGACAAGAATTTAAAAGATTCAGATCTAGTTGCAACTCTGTCATTACTTAGAAGCCCGGAGACCAGGATTTGACTTTATGCACTTCCCTGAATACCTCCTGAATTTAGAGTTGGTTAGAGGGAAGAGGGAGCTCTGATTCACCAACCCAGGGTGAGATACAGCCCACGGAGCTTAGCAGGTGAATGAGTGCTGTGTAATGCAGGCGTCACATCCCCCTATTCCCTCTGCCGTGATTTTCAGCGATCCCTTCCTGGTGTTGGCAGAGGCAGCTCTCTCCTTGAAATGAATGGGAGTTCTTTGTGCATGCAGTTCTGCCCCAAAGAAGGGCTGTCAGATAACAGCCCTGAGACAGTCTGTTCCACAACAGAAACAGAAAGACACAGAGCATCCCCTGAGCCTGGAGAGAACTAATTAATAATAAAATAAGACTTTACTTCATGCAATGTTTCTTCTTTTCTTAGACTTGAGGCCATGCATGTGGAAGTTAATGGTCCCACGAGAGAAGTAGACAGTGATTATACATAAACTAAAAGAACAAATGACTCTGGGCCCAAACTAATCATTTAATTTCTACTCTCCGGTGCAAATGCATCATCCACCCTTTGCTACCCATAGATTTATTCTACTTTGGAAAACACAAAGTATTTCTCAAGATATTTTTGGTTGTTTATATGAGGAATAACATACTGTATCCTTGTTCTCCTGCAATTCAGAGCATCTCAAGTACTACCAGTGCTTTCTCATTCTACATTTGTATTTTGGAAGAGGAAAGAACAGCAAAGGTATCCTTTCCCAGTAAAGTATTAATCATAAAAGAGAGATAATAGATACAATCACTAAGTGGTGACACCTGGCATTTAGTGAGAGCTCAGTAAATAAATTAATTTTGTTAATGATTTGTTAAGTAAAGTAATGGAGTAGAACTACGAGAACTGTTGGAAATAAAAGAGGATCGGTTTGACTTGGTTGGAGAACTTGTGAATTTTATGTTTTGTTTTCCTTTTTCCTATTTAAACAAAGAGGCTTGTTGATTATGCTGTACTTCCAACTTCCCACTAAATCATGCCATCTTTGCATAAAGATTCAGGATAAAAAAAGGAAACCTATCATGTGCTGAACAGTTTCACCTGTATTGTCTGGCTTATCTTCCCGATAGCCCTATTATAAGGTTAGTGCTGCCATATTGCCACATCTTCTTACTCTGTAGATGAGAAAAATGAGTTTCATTAATTTGCCCAAAGGTCATATAACAATAAACAGCAGATCCAGGACTTGAACCCAGATCAAATCTCAAGATTTTGGTCATTTTTGCAACACCAAATCTGTCTTCTCACTTTTATCTCCCCTACATTGCATGCTTAATGCTTCTAGGGTCTGTGCTAGGAACAACATGTCAGCAACTCTACCAAAAAACTTTCAGTTATGCAGTCACTATATTTATATTGGTCTCCATCTAAAAATACAATTGTTCTAAACTTGTCACTGCTAAGAAGATCAGTGATTTAATGAGCCTTATTAAATTATAGCCCTAGACACATATAACCAACTATAAAATGACAGACCTATAAAATGTCTCAAGTTTTATCTTCCAGCTGGAGGTTGTCTGGGGAAGAACTATAAAGTAAGTAGTCATGGTCATCCATCCATTCATTTAACAAAGGTCTGTTGAGCTTTTAATGTGGAAGGTACAGTTCTAGATGTTCATGATATAGCAGTGAGCCAAAAGACAAAGCTCTTTCTCTCATGGAACTCATGTTCCAGTGGCAGGTAAGAAGTAGAGACAGCTACTAAATAAATGAGGTATCGTATAACATGTTTGGTGGTGATAAGTGGTGTGGAGAGAAATGAAACAGGGAAAGGAGACAGGATTGGAGGGGTTGAAGGGAGGGATAGATGAGGTCATGCTGTGTTATACTCGATGGCCAGATAAGACTTCTCTGATGAGGTAAGAGTTGAAAGAGGTAAAGGCAAGAGAATCATGTAGATCTCTGAGTCTTCCAGGAAGAGAGAACAGTGAATGTGAAGGTTTCGAAGGAGCATTCATGGTGTGTCAAGTTGCTGTAGGGAGGCTAGAGAGTACAGGAAGGAAAGGAAAGGCAGCAAGGAGACAAGAATGAATGTAATAGGGTTGGAGGACAGATCCTATGCAACAGTAAGACTTTGTCCCCTGCTGCATCCAGCACACATCCCACATTTCTTATTTTCAGAATGTTTCCCACTATTTCTATTATTTCCAGACGTCCCGAGAGATCCCTCACACGTGTCATCCTCTGGAGGCCATGCAGTGCTGAGCTTCCTTTCAGATTCTGTAATCAAGCTCTGTGAGTTCAAATCTCAACTCTTGCATGTGAATTGGGCAAGTTACCCACCTGTCTGTGTTTCACTTTCCTCATCTGAAAAATGGAGATCTTGATGATGGTGATAACAGTGATGATGGTGATGATATTGTCTACAACCCTGGAGCCATCTTAATGATCACATGAATTAGTACGTGGCTAGTACTTAGAAGAGTGCTTGACACATAGGAAGCACCACATAAGAGTGGGTCGGTCTTATTCACAGAGAAGATAAAGATCTGCTTAAGTAAATCATAGTACCCAGGATGCCATTCCTGCCAAGGATATTTTCCTTCCAAGAGACACTTTTTTTTCTGACATTTTTAAATGGTAGAATCCCAGGCATGAGAGGCACCCATGTAGGGAAGAGATTTTTGGTTAGGCAAGCCTTCCCAGCATGCCTCCTACAATATGCCATCATAATTTACTTCTGTTGACAAACAGACCAACTCTCCCTTCCACCAGAATTCTACAGGGAGTCCCTGCTCCTTAGTTTTTTTGTTGACCCAATATGCTTATGACTTTCAGTATCAAAACCTTCAGTTTTATTTTATGTTAGGTTGTAAATGTTATGCATCCAAGGATCCACACTTGCATAAAAAATAGGGCCATCACTCCACTGTGCACTCAGAAGGGAGAAATTGCTCCAAGCTGCAAGAGAGATGGCTCATCTTGCACATCTGAGACTCAGAAGCAGTGCAGGATTGAGCTATAAGGGGAGGGCCATTGTAGCATATGCTCATGAATAATGAATCTGACATTATAGCTATGCAAATGAAACACAGCAAGCTCTAAGCTAAAACTTGGTTTCATCATTTATTCACGGCCTCTTGTGTTCAGCACCTGGATAGTGCTCAGGATAGTAAAGGAGCAGAGCAATCTGCTTGCTATACTTGGGGTAGAGAAGGCCTGCATGAAGAAGCCAGATATCTGTGACAGCGCAATTTCCATTGCATGCTCTGCAGGTAAATGAGCAGTCTTAGAGGAAGCGCATGCTCGGTTGCCTACAAAGTGGACAAAAGTGAGAGCTTATTAAGGCACGGAGTGACAATAATTCTGATACTCAGGGTAATGGACAAAGACAAGTTAGAGGCTGAATGTGATCCAATGCATTTTGTGATCGTTATGTTTTATTATTTAAATTTGCATAGAATAGACATAATGATCAATTTCTTCCTTCTGAGGGAAGGCCTACATTTTCTGGCAGTCTTGAATTTACCTTTAGAATAAACAGTGTATTTTTCAAAATCAAGCATCAATAAAATATTGCAATTATGGAGGAATGAGGCATTTGTCATGCAAAGGTGTCCAGATTTGTTTATATATTGTTCACAGGGACAACCCTTCATTTCTGCCCCTTCACTAATAAAGGATTGTCCATGGAGAATTTTTCATGATGGAGGGTCTCTTACTCCGATTGCTTAAGATTACAGTGTAAATCCACAGCACAGGAAAGGACCCAGGTCTGGTAACTGTTCAGTCAAAGAGCTGCAGAAAACAAGATGACTCTGGCTTGTTTTTACAAGCTCTGTGGAGGAAAATTTCATATTTTCCCTATGTTACACAGTTATTTCCTAACTCTGACAGTTAGGAGAGTCTTCCTTGTATTGCAGACAAATCTGAATTGATCTCAATATAATAATATGAGAAAAACCCGTGTCAGCACTGAAAAATAGGAAACGTTGTCACCCACATGCCAAAGGCTATGAGGAATTTCTGCAAGATGAGACTGCACTGAGCAAAAAATGGAATAGTCTGTGAGTTGCCCTGCACATTAGAATTGCCTGGAGAACAGTGTAAACCCAGATTTCTGAGCCTTGCCCCCCAGTTGGCTGGTTGCAGTTGGTCTGGGGGAGGACCAGCCGGTGGTGTTTGTAATGCTCAGTGCTCCTCAGGTGATTCTGAGGTTCAGTCAGGATGGGGATCCACTGTCTTATCCAAGCTCTCCGGTGGGCTCTAGCTTAGAGAAGCAAGAGCTGGGGCTAATGGCAGAGCCAGGTGGAGGCAGAATGCAGCAGTCTTTTGATCAGTGAGAGATGCCAAAGGGCCTCAAGTCACCCTGAGTGGGTGTTCCCCAGAGGTGCCCAACCCCCGCAGCTTATGCTCTGTAGGGACAGCAGCACCCTCTGTTTAGCTCTCAGTAACGGGATTGGAGGAGGCTGTTCCTGAGTGGAGGGCTTGCAGGCACAACTTCTCAAATCGGCAGGTTCTTTGGGTTCAGGGCGATGGGGGATTGGGGACCTGTGAGGGTGTCTTGAGGCAGCAGAAGCCTTATCACCACGCCTGACACCTGGAGCTGCAGCTGCACCAAACTGAGAGAAGTTGCCTGAAACCCTCCCCACCCTGCTCCCTTTGCAGTGCTGGATTATGAAAAAGGCAACCGGTGCTCATCGGAAGATCCAGCAAGAGATCTCTATTCAACAAGCAAGCGGAACTTGAAGAGATCCACAAGAGAGACACAAATTCTGTGCATTTAAATAAGCAAAACTTGCTGAGTTCCAATTACACAGCAACCCTGTGCCTGCCTGCTCCGTTGCTTCTTAGGTTGGTGTTTGGTGAACTACCTGGCAGGTGCAGTTATGTTCAGAGGACAGAAGTAGCCTGATCACTTAGGGTCCCAAAGCAGTCTCATTTCAGTGCAGAGTAATAATCAAAATCTCAATATAAAGCTTTTCTTCTCTCTTTGCTCTGCTCAGTCCTCATACTCTATACCCAGACCAGGAGGCAGGGAAAGGAAAGGGCATTCGTGGATGCCATGACCATGACCTGGGACACTTACGGCTTGGCAGACATTCAAAGCTGATACTTTCCTTTCCAGAGGCTTCTGTGTAGCTTCTTAGAGATTTCTCCCTGAGCACACTCTACTGCATTGCTCTGGATGAGAAGGAGGCCACTCCCTTACTGCCCTCCTAGCACTCCTCCCTGTGTAAAGCTCTTCAAAGGCTGTCCCCAAAGCCATGCTCATTGAGGAGGGGGTTCTCACAGCACCCTGATACCTCACTCTGGAGAAATTTTCAAATTCCAACTCATTTGTCAGCTCCTTCAATTCAACTCTCTTACACCTTTTACACAGATGAGAGGGTGAGATTTGAAATTCCAGTTTGCATACCCTTCCTTATGAGTTCTACCTAGTGGTCTAGCACCCCACATTGGGTGGTGGGGATCACTGTTCCAGGGCTGGTTCTGTGGGTGTATGGTCTTTGCAGTTATACAGAATTCCTCACTCAGAAGCGTCCTGTGCTTGGGTTAATTTTCTGCTATCACAATCTTGAACTTCTTAATAATTTGTAGACAAGGGGCTCTGTATTTTCACTTCAGATGGGTCCAGAAAATTACGTATCTAGTCCTGGTTGCCCCTATTAATGTGGGGGCTTTCACTGATACTGAAATCTCTTTTTTATTGTCTCATTGCTCCTGTTTCTGGAGGAGATTCTGGGCCTGTGTAGAATTCTCATTTTTGGGTATGGGTAAACTGGAGGGGAAAAAGAAATCCACACATACCACTTTGGGGCCTATGAAAAGACTTTAAAGCATAAATGAAGAACAGAGCTCATAGGAGGCAAAGGAAGGACATACTTGAAAAAAGATTTACCGTAGGAAACAAAAGTAATTTAAGGCAGCATCTGCTTGTCCTTTCAATAAAATTCAATTAAGCCTGGGCTCTATGAAACACGAGATTAAAGATGAGATAAGACAATAAATATCAAAAGTAAGCTTGCTTACAGGAAGGCAAAAATCAAAAAAGAAGCCAGACAGCAGCAAGAATGATGGCTTTGAAATAGAAAATGAGTTGGCAAAACCATGTAATGTATTAGTAGTACAGTAGGCCCTGAGGATAATTGCAGCAGTAGTATGGACGACGAGCTGGAGACAGTCTCCAAATGCTGGAAAAAGCAATGAGGTGGAAGCAACCTCAGAGAAGAAGGGAGGCAAAGGGGAAGCAGCACCCAGGGCAGCAGAGTTCCTTTAGGAGATGAAAGAACACATGAGACAGAAGCAATGTTTACAGATAGCCAAAGATTGCTTACTTGTCTCTAAGGGGGACAGACTCACGGCAGAAGGAGTAGGGGACCACCAGGTCTTAGTTAAATCAGCTTTTCTTACCAATAAAAATACTCACCACAATAAAGAGGTATATATGAATGGCAAAGCACCCTGGCCTCGTGGACTAATACCTTTTGAGTTTGAGGGTGTTTTGCTGAAAGCCCTGTGAATTGTCTCTCTGGTTCTTTGACCAAGTATCAGTGATACATGCAGTTATAAAATATCTCCATTGTTTCCTATTGAGGACCTCCATCAGGGAAGAGAGTAAAAACAATAATACCATTTATGAATACTGAGACCTTACAAATGATTTCCTTTATACTTTGTGTGAGCCACCCGACAGTGCCACGGGGAGATAGTAGTATCAGAGGTTACAGGCCCCTAAGTAGAAGTGCCACATGTCAATGGTAGGGCCTGAGTCCACATGAAGGTGTGAGCAAAGCTGTGTTTATGGCAGCCAATCAGAAAAGAGATATACTCAAGAGTTTGGGAGTGGTGGAGAGAGAGGGGAATCTTCCATTACTGTGCTATAGAGAACTGGTTGTCATACATCTCTCTGAGGGCACCTCCAGGCAATGGATGCTGATGTAAGGGGCAGGGCATTGGAACCCTTATTTGGGTATTACAAATGCTGTAAATATGACAGTTGAATCTAGCAAGAAAGGATCAATAGATCTGGCTTGAATAAAGATTTCATCACAGCTCAAAATGCTCTAGACCCTTTTTGGAGCCTTGTAGAATCAGTAAATAATGCACTTCTAAATAACTGAAGTCAGTTTTTACAAGCAGTGGTTTATTTCCCTAAATGGTATGGCTATTATAGAAGTCTGTTAGAAGGATAAACAGAAATGAATACTCCTAGTTTCTGAATAGAACCACAGAGATAGTGATGTTAGATCCATTCAATTCTTTAGTTAAAAAAAATGGGTTTTGGACTATATAAGGGGTAAAAATGGCTACAGAGCATTTTACTGGGCCAAAGTCATAATGTATGACAGGATCATAATGTGTTTAATGAATCATGGAATGTTCTAATTCAGGAGTTTAGAAATGGTAAACACTTAACACTACTATTTTCCTGCCCATGACAGACATTGCTGATCTATTATAACAGTCTTGCTTGCTGAGTTAGACACAGCTTCAGAAACATCTTCAGTATGGCATTCTGAGCAGCCTGCATCAATCCATCAGAGATGGTATTTAGGATGTCATTCCTAATCCAGCACAGCTGTCTAATTTCTCAAGTAAGGTTACTGAATCTCAGGACAGACTGACACAAAGGTCACACGGCCATTTGGAAGAAGAGCTAGGACTATATAATTTTAATCTTTGATTCTCTACTCAAGTAATCTTCCTATTTTATCTTATTAGAATTCAAAATTGGGATAAACTCAAGAACCTTAAAAATTTAGTCCAGGGGTGCCTGCATGGCTCAGTTGGTTGAGCGTCTGACTCCTGATTCTAGGCTTAGGTCATGATCTCATGGTTCATGGGTTCGAGTTCCACATTGGGCTCTGTGCTGGCAGCACAAAGTCTGCTTGGGATCCTCTTTCTTTCTCTCTCTCTGCCCTACCCTGTTCATGCATGCTCTCTCTAAAAGTAAATAAATAAACTTTAAAAAATTATAGTGCCAAACTAATTTTGGCATGTGTCTTTGTGTTATCACTATGTGACATAAGTTTGATGCATATGTGTGTATATCACTATGTAATTACTGTGTGTGTGTGTATGTGTGTGTGTGTGTGTGTGTGTGTGTGTGTGTGTGATAACTGTGGATCAAAAGTTATCTCTCAGAGGCCAGACTCTAGCCCTGGAATTTACAAATTCTTTCAAACTCAAATTTCTTCCATTTGAAGTAGAAAATTTGCTCCCATTCCAAAATAGACCACACAAACTAAAGAGATACAAAAGCCTTCAAACCTCCCATGAACCCTGTCTTCCTTGAACCACTGTCCTGCCTCACCTTTCCCTCTCATCATGCTTCTTGGAAGTGACTAAATTTCCTCTCTCTACTTTATTTTTTGTTATTCTTCAAATCTCTTGTAATTTGACTCTGACCCCCAATACTCAAAAGAGCTACTTAGCAGGTCACCAGTGCTCTAATAGCTAAATCTAATAAACTTTTGTTATTATTCTTACTACGGTCCCCGTTCCCACTTGATGATTATGACCACTGCTGGTTCCTTGCCAGTATTTTCTCTCGACTCCACTTGTGTCTCACTTCATTATTATTATTATTATTATTATTTTCTAAGAGACAGAGAGAGCACGAGCAGGGGAGGGTCAGAGAGAGAGGGAGATACAGAATGCGAAACAGGCTCCAGGCTCTGAGCTAGCCGCCAGCACAGAGCCCGATGCGGGGCTCAAACCCACAAACTGTGAGATCATGACCTGAGCTGAAGCCGGACACCTAACCGACTGAGCCACCCAGGTGCCCCTTACTTCATTCTTCATATCCTTCTTCTTGGCATTTGTCTTTGGCTCATAGCCTTCCTCTTCTTATACACTATCCTTGGGCAATATTATCTGCTTTTATTATTTTAATGTCCACCTGTGTTGTGATGACTCTGAAATCTGTCTCCAGCCATGATGCCTCTTCTGAGTTTTGGATTTCTGTATTCAATATGCTGCATCCGTATGCTTGGTGATTCTCTGGCCACTTGAAAACCACCATGCCCCAAAGTGAACTGGGCATCTTTCTCTCTAAGCCTCAGACCAAGCACGCTAACTTTGGGGTGTGTGTATGTACTGCCTTTTTTCATGGCACTGCTATGTATTTTGTTACCTGAGCCCCAAACCAGTGAATCAGCCTATATTTCTCTCTCCACACCTCCCCACTTTCAATCTCCACGTCCTGTTTAAACTCAAATTCTTCATTAAATCCCCTTAGTTTAGGTCTGTATCACGTGTTGCCTGAATGTTGTAAGAACCCGCGAACTATCCTGCTGCTCTTAAACCCTCCCTTTGCTCTGTGTCCAGGGTGGACTCTCTCAAATCGCTTCTTGCCTTGTTACTTTGGGACTCAAAACTTTACATCAGCTTTCCTTTGCCCTTAGAATAGAGTTCATTCTCCTTCATGTGATTTGTGTGTCTTGGCATTACCTTTTTTTCACTGTTGTCCACAGATCTGCTTACTGTACCACCAACAGTGCATGCCTGGCACATGCATGGCACTCTCCCATCAACTTTTTCTACAGCCTTTCTCTCAAATAGGTTTCTTCGCCTTGTTCTGGTGTATGGAGTCCCAAACGTGTTATATGGAATTGGAACATAGTGCCTGCCTAGGGCCCTGAACACTCTTTGGGGGACAAACCTTCATAAATCCTCTGGTGTTCCCTCACTGCAAGCCTCAGAATCTTCCTACTAATGGGGAAGAAGGAGGTGAGTTGCAAGATAACCACTTAGATTGGCCTACCTGGACCCTGAAAGCCATAGGCCAACCAGGGAAGTCCTAACGCTAGAGTGCAAGTTTGATGGAGGGGGGCAGGGATGTGGAGCAGAGGTGCTGACTTTGGGACTGAAGTTCTGGAAGTCTGACTCTCAGGCTCAACCTGAGTAATTCCCATCCTGGCTTGGTGGTGTCTTAGTAAATTATACATCATATAAATTCCCAAATCATTCTATGATTCATTTCCTCCAGGCATCCAGGACAGGGGCAGCAGTTTGGGGACAGTGGGGACCTTTTTAAACCTAGTGTCAGCAACTAAGAAACCAGAGCTTCCCACAATTGGCAGGAAGATGCTGGTCCAGCCTTGGGTGAGGCTTCTCATGGTCTGAATCCCTTTCCATCCTTATTCACCTGGCCGAATCTAAACAGGCCGTTGAAGCTTCTCTACTTTAAGTATAATCTGCAGAGCCTCAACATTGGTACCACGGGGTCTTGTGAGAAACAGAATCTCACACTCCAGACCAGGTCACCTAAGTCAGAATCTGCATGTTACCCCAAGTGATTTGGTGTGTACTCAGTCGAGAAGCATTGCCTTATTTATTTATTTATTTTTAATTTATTTTAACTTTTAAAAAAAGGAGGAGGCACCTAGGTGGCTCAGTTGGTTAAGTGTCTGACTCTAGATTTTGGGAGTCTCTCTCCCTCTCTCTCTGCCCCTTTTCCACCTGAACTCTAACTAACTAACTAAATAAATAAATAAACTTAAAAAATCAAAAAGAAATACTTGGGAGGGAAGGAAAGCGTTCTTGTCTGAGGGGACAACAGGAGCAGCAGGCACAGAGGACACATGCTTGGCAAACTCGAGGAAGACAAAAGAAGGTAGCGGCTGGAATAAAGTTAGTTGGGGGGGGCAGGATATGCCTTAAACTCAGGACCTACAGCCCAGATTTTATTGGGATTTGCTGCACATGGTAAGTATTTTTGATTTTGTACAATGTGTGTTGAAAGCCATGAGGAGGTTTTGAACAGGGGTGTGACAAGCACGGGTATTCATTGCAAAGGGACTACTCTGGCCCTTGGTGAACAGCCTGTGGGGGAGTGTAGCAGGCGCACTAGCTGAAATGCACCTGAGTCAGAATGCATGAGGTTGTCCTCTTTACGCAGGTATGACTGAAGCCTGTCTCTGCTTTCCCGGAAGAGTTTCCCAGGGCAACCTATACACCAGCTCCTGGGTGGTCTTCTGTATCACTCATCGCCACAGCATGCCCTCTCAGTGTGTCTGAGCTGTGTCCGAGGCAGCCTTTGACAGGTGTTTATCCATTCCTCAAACTTCTTACGTCTCATTGTTGTGCTTGCTGACTGACATGCCACACCGTATAATTTATGCCCAGCTGAGTCCTAGCACCATGCATTTTTCGTCCTTTTAAAATTAAAAACAAGAATATATACACATACCCTTGCTATTTTTTGAGACTTACGTACTTAGCAAAGTGTCAGTTTGACAGCTGTGGTGCTTCTCCCACTACCAGAAACCTGGGTGGTGTTAGGAGGACCCCCTTGGGGCTGATTAAAATCTCTGCCTGGTGTCACCTGCCTGAAACAAAAGCCTAGTGCCTTGTGCCACCAGGCAAAACACTTCCAGCACTCAATATGAGGCATAGGGTTTCATCCTTTGGAATGAAATTCAAAACTGCATCTGCTGTAAGGTGTTTGGAGTTTAGCCTAGTTATCAAATTGGACCTAACTTCAAATGTGGCAAAATTGTGAAGTCGGTAAAGTTTGGTTTTGGTGTCTCTAGATTACTTCTACTACTGCTGTTGTGTCTACAATAAAAGTAACTACCACCACCACTACCATCACCGCCACAATGAGAGTGAATTTTTACTTACACTGGCTGCTGTCAAAGCATAATCTCATTTGATTCCCTGGACAATTTTTGAAATATGTACTATTATTTCCTGCAATTTACAGAGGGGGAAAATTGAGACTTAGAAAAATAAATAATGTGTCCAGGTAGTTGGAATACTTGAAGTCCAAAATTTCCTGAATCCACATTCTCAACCCTAGGTTATGTTGCATCCTGTTTTCCTGTTTTGTCCATTTATTCACTCATTCATTCCATTACATCATTAGCCCCTTCATCGTGTTCATGCTTTAGAGGAAGTTATCCAAGGACAAGAAAGTTCTGAGAGATCGTGGGGCTGAAAGTCAGAGAAGAGCCTCTGTTTATCAAGGGCCTGCTCTGTTGTTACCATAGAGATTTCTCCTTGTTATCCTTTTCATTGTTTTGTAGATAAAGAAACTGAGGCTCCCTTAGGTTGGGATCCCCAGAAGCAGATTCTAGGATGGGGATTCCTGTAGAAGGAATATTAGGAAATGTTCCTCACTGGAGTGGGAAGATTGGGGTGGAGAAGAGGAGTGCTCCCCTTTGGCCTCTGTAGTTGTTGTGGGTCTTAATTCAGATACACCCTCACAGGGCCAAAATGACGGGTACTTATGCCCCTGTCCCCACTAGTTACTGGCCAGGGTTGCTTACATCCTCAGGTACTTTGGGCTCTCTATCAACCTGAGGGCATCTCTAGCAAAGAGGTGTGGTGCAGACCTTTGAGAAAGATGAACATCATAGATCAATCCGCACAAAAATGGACTTGCCAGACTTTTCCCCAGAAAGCAAAACCTTAGGAAGCTACTACTGTCTACTTTTAAATCCAGCTGTGTCGACGAGACTCAGCAGAAATTCTGCTTTGGGCTCCCTATGGAGGCTTATGCTGTTTTTTTTTTTTTTTTCCTTTCTTCCTTTTATTTTTGGCTGTAAATTTTTTAGCAGCTTTATTGAAATGTTTAATCCACATACCATACAATTCACCCATTTACATTGTACAATTCAATGACTTTTAATATATTCACCAAGTTTTGGAATCATCAACAGTGTTCAATTTTAGAACATTTTAATCTCTCAAAAAAGAACCTTCCCGTTAGCAGTCACTCACTATTTCCTTCTCTCAGACTCTGGCACACAAAGTTTACTTTCTGTCTCTATGTCTCTTCTGGACATCTCATACAAATAGAATATATAACATATGGCCTTTTGTGTCTGGCTTGTTTCACTTAGCATATTTTCAAGGTTTATCCATATTGTAGCATGTACTAGTACTTCATGTTTTTATGGCTGATTAATATTACTTTTTAAGGAACCGCCACATTTTATTTATCCACTTCATCAGTTGATGGACATTTGGGTTGTTTGTACTTTTGACTTTTCTACTGTGAATATTCATGTGCAAGGTTTAGTGTGAATACTTATTTTTCATTCTCTTGGATATATACCTAGAGTGGAATTCCTGGAACATATGCTAGCTTTATGTATAATCTTTTTTTTAGGAACTGTCAAACAGTTTTCCAAAGCACTGAACAATTTTACATTCCAGCCAGAAATGTATAAGCATTCCGGTTTCTCCACATTCTTGCCAACACTTGTTATTGTCCATCATTTTGATTATAGACATTCTAGTGGGTGTGAAGTGGTATCTCACTGTGGTTTTGATTTGCATTTCCCATTGGGAATGGGAAGCTGAGTGTTTCTTCACATGCTTATTAGCTACATTATACCTTCTTTGGATAAATGTCTATTAAGTTCCATTGCCAATTTTTAATTTGGATCATTTGTTTTTATGTGTTGAGTTGTAATAGCTGCATATTGTGGATATTAGGGCCTTATCAGATATATGATTTAAAAATGTTTTCTCCCAGTGTGCCTAAGTGGCCCAATCAGTTAATTGATTTTGGCTCAGCTGGTGATCTCAGGGTTGTGAGATGGAGACCAGCGTTGGGTGTGGGGCCTGCTTAGGATTCACTTTTTCTCCCTCTCCCCCTGTCTGCATCCCAAGCATTGAGCATGTTGCTCTCTCTCTCTCTCTCTCTCTCTCTCTCTCTCTCTCTCTCTCTCTCAGAAAAAACGAAAAAGAAAAAGAAAGTGTTTTCTCCCATTCTTTGCATTGTCTTTTCATTATCTTGATTTTTTTCTTTTTGAAGCATAAAAGCTTTTAATTTTCATGAAATCCAATTTATTTTTCCCCCTTTGTTGCTTGTACTTTGTGTTATTTCTAATAAACATTTGCTTAATCCAAGATCACAAAATTTATACTTAATGTTTTTTTTCTAAGAGTTTGATAATTTTAGCTCTTACCTTTAGGTCTTTGATCAATTTTAAGTTAGTTTTTGGGTATGGTGTGAAGTAAGGGACCAATTTCATGTTTTTGCACATAGATATCTAGTAGACTGTTGTATTTTCTTGTTTCAGGTACCATCCTCTCCCTAACTGGATTGCAGAGGTGATGACTGGTGGTGCAGCAGCCAGCTTATGACTACAAGGAAAAAGCCAACAGAATTTTGGAAATTCTGGCCCTGAATGGTTGACTGTGCTTCTTATTATGTAAAATACAAAACAAAACCTCCCAAACTTCCTCAACACACCCAAACCATAATTATGAAAGAGTTTTCTGTTATTTTGTAGCCCAAAGCACTACCCTTTGATCCATTATTTCTTCATTGTCCCCTGGAGTAGATATTTCATTACTGATTGATGTTCCAATTCACAGTGAGTCCACCTTAACAGAAAGTGTTCCCCAACAGAAGAGAGCACCATATCGATCATGGGAGGTGTGTAAGACCTCCTATCGCTGGCCAGATGTGAATGATCAGGGCTGGACTCACCTAAACTGTGTCACTTAGAGTCCTTCTTTCAGCACTATGCAATGTTGAACTGAGATAACTTGAGAGAAAGTTAATTGTTTCCTCTGTCTGAAGTCTTTGAAGTCACAATAGCTCCTGTCTTTCTGAGGCTTTCATTTCCTTCTTTCTTGGCTTTCTTGGATTCTTTGCAACAATTTCTCTGTTCCCACACTACCCCTATCCATCAAAATTTTATTTTTGGCTAATTTGGCTTTTGTCAAAGCTAGACAGAACTGGTTTCTGTAACATGGGACCAAAGGAACCGTAACTGTACATTTTGTATCTGGACCCATCCTTTATTTACCCAGATGGGCATTCATAGAGTCACATGGGTATTATTTTCTCTACATGGAATTAGTGTATGAGGTACTAAGTCCAAAATTGCCCTCAAGTAGTTCAGGAGCTACACTGTTCTTTTCCTTCACAAATATAAAATAAATGGTTTTCTTAAAAAAGTGCTAATAATCTTTCCTATTAGCTCATAGACAATTTAAGAGCAATAAAGGTAAAATCCAGGGCAGATTAGAATAGTCATATATTTATACAACTATTATTTATTTTTCTGAAAGAGTTTGTGGTTCACAGTATTTGTCATTCTGGTAGACCAATATCAGCAGAAGTGCAGGATATTAGCCCTTCTTTCACTTGGGAATAGAGTAGTGAATGACTCAGACCAAGGTTTACACCTACCCAGACAATTCTTTTCAAAGATCCATTAGAAGGGACTCTGAAAAACTCTAGTTCCAGGGAAAGCAGAGCATCTTCAAATTCCAGTCTGGCCTGGGCTGTCTGAGGTTCAGTTGTGACTTAACTTTTACTCTGAGTAGGCTAAACCCAACCCTCTGAGGTCATGATGGGAACTTTTCTGGAGGAGGAAGGGATTGGGGGTGATGGTCATGGAGGGGGCACTTGTGGGGAAGAGCAGTGGGTGATATATGGAAACCAACTTGGCAATAAACTATTAATAAAAAAAGAGAAACTTCTGGCCTCATACTGCCATCTGTCAATAATACTTTATTAAATCCCTTAATGTCTGATAAGTACTGGATATTGTGCTAAGAGCTAGAGATGTAGACATGAATAAGATTAGCCTTTTGTCTGCAAAGCTTTCACTATTTATTTCTATCATATGATAGAAGAAACTCTCCCACACATTCTACACAAATGGTATCATCTCTCCAATTATTATTATTGTTTTGGTCAGGATAGTTTAGTCTGTTTTTGAAACTATGTATCTATCTATACATCTGTTTATATATGATGTATGTATGTATGTATGTATGTAGTTGTGTGTATATATATCTGTTCCATCTATCAACCCAACCTCATCCATCCATCCACCCTACCCATCCATCCATCCATCCGTCCATCCATCTATAAAGTATAGGCTATATTATATTGTGGTAACCAATAACCCTAATATCTCAGTGGCTTTATGCAACAGAAATTTATTTTTTAGTCAAAATAAACTTCAGGATTTTTGATTGGGGAGGGCTCTGTTCCATGTTGTCCTCCCTCAAGGGTATAACTAGGTTGTTGGAGCCCCCACCACCTGGGCATTGTGGTATTTCGAAAGGAGCACTGAAGGGTATTACACTGGCAATTAAAGACTTGGATGTAGAAGTGACATTGCTCTTGCTCAAGTAGTCAAATGGCCACATCAAAGTCTAAGGGGCAAGGAAGTATAATCATGTACCCTAATGGGGATGAGCTGGAAAGACTGGTGAGTAGCGCAAATATCTAACATTCCACTTCTTTCTCTCTCTGGCAATACCTGCCTCCTTTTCCTCTCCCTCTCTCTCTCCTTTCTCCTTGTCTCCTTCTTTTTCTTATCTATCTTTGCCTATTTATCTTCCTAAATTTAATTTGTCATTTAATTTAATAAAGTACAGCAGTTAAAAAACTTCACAAATCTCTTATTGTAAAATTGTGAAAAGTGGGTAGGAGGAGGTTTCTCTGTATTATCCTACAGCCAAATGTACATAAGCCCAAATTCTTTTGTAGTAACAGAAGGTAAAGATAAAAACATACAAGCAAAACCATGTATCCTACCAGCAATACAAAATCAGAAAATTTGATGACCAGTGTATTAGTTTCCTATGGCTGTTGCAACAAATCACCTCAAACTTGGTGGATTATAACAACATGCATTTATTTTTTTGCAGATCTAGAGGTCAGAGTAAAATTGACATCTAAGATGTTGGAGGGCCTGGCCATTTTCTGCCTTTCCCAGCTTCTAGAACTGCATTTCTTGCTCATGGACCTTTCCTCCATCTTAAAAACCAGGAGCATAGCATCTTCGGGTCTCTCTCTGCTTTTTGGTTAAATTACCTTTGCCTGATCTTTCTCTTTAATCAAATATCCCCCTGACTCTCTCTTATAAGGATATAAGGTTACATTTAGGGTTCACCCTAATGATCCGGGATTCTTTCCACATCTCAAGATCCTTAATTTGGTTACATCTGCTAAGTCATTTTTGCCATAGAAGGTAAAATTCACACGTACCAGGAATTAGGACATGGGCATCTTTAGGAGTTATTGCTCAGCCTACCCACTAGTTATATGAAAAATTGTAAAACTGGATGCGTAATGTTGGAGACAGAGATTAAAAATTATTATTTATTGATCCATTTCTATATCTAATTTTCATAGCAGTTACCAGAGCAGAACTTACTTGAAAAGAAATGGGAATCAAAATAGTACAATAATTAGTAATTGTAGATCATTTTCTATTGCTGCTCTTACATATTTTTTAATGCTGATTTGGAATTTCTTGCACCCAGAGATTACATTTCATATTCAGAATCTAAATGCATTTTGTTTTGTAAGTATAGTGACTGGATCTGCTGCATTTAGCAGAAAATTCATTGCTTATACCACTAAAATGAAACTCGTTGGAAACATTTTGTACATATGGGGCTATGAATTATGATTTTCCCTTTACAAGATATTTGCAAGTCAGAAAAGCAAAATCATTGCTTTCTCCCTCCCTTCCCCTCCTCCTTTGGGAAGGGAGCAGTGAATCTCATCTTTTGGCAGGTTAGAAACTTTCCTTCATACTCAAGCAAGCTTCTGCAGACACCCAAAATTAAAGACTAGATGCTCACAAATGTCACACACATCTAAAGAAGATGGAACCTAAATTGAATATTAATGAGTAATGAAAGTTGAAAACAAAATTGCCTGTTGGAAATGTGCTCATGAGTTATGGGAACAAGATCTAAGTCTTCACTTCCCACTTCATTTTGGAAATAGCTGTCCATGAGGTGGTTAAGGGAGCCGTGGGATTTTGATGCATTTTTTCCAGGATGACTGCAGACTCTTGAGCAAATAATTTGTTCCATATTGCTGAATTCTTAAGAAATAAAATTACTCACCCTAAAAAAAGTCTTTTCAGGACTTCAAGGGTAATTTCTGCCTGGTGTGTTCAGTGCCTTTTACCCCCATCTTTTGGCTATTAGACTCTTATGGAGCTAATGCAATAATTCCTTGCCACTTTTCTCTTGCAGCTGCTGACAGGGTGAACTTTTTCCTTGGGCCTGTGGTGTCTGGCTGTCAGGTGGACTGTAACTGCTTTCACATTTTTATTCATTAAAGGAACTGAAGTGGGAATACTTCAATGTCTCCTGTGGCTTCCGTTGAATCTTTGAGGTGATACAAACCTGATCTCATCAAAATTAATGGCTTATGGTCATTCACACTATTACTGTTAATAGGGTTGAGCATGCATTATCCCCTGCAAAAAAGGTGCTTACTTGGGACCTATAATACAGCACAATTTGGGAGTACAGTTGACCAAGACTGCCCACCCAGAACAGTGGGAATTCACAACACTTAGCAGAGATAGTTTCCAAGATGAATCTTGTGAACATTGGCTGCAAATTGCTGTTGCTCAAGCAGGTTGTGGTAAAAAAGAGCAATGATGTATAAGAATATGTTTTAAAAATGTGCTCTGTTAATGAAACAAGAGCTATACTTTAGACTCTGTAATATAAGGAAAATTGTTTTCTTTTAGTATAGAATCTGGCAAAGCTGGCCATTTGGCTGTTTTAGCTGGTGGTTCTCCCTCTCCCCCACACCTCAGCCAGGCTTCTGAAAGAGCAGAAGGGTCTAATACATTGGACTTAATTCTGTTTAGTTTCATCTCCTTCTATGTGTCCATTCTTCTCAGAAAGCCAGTGAAGTCATGAAACTTTGTCGAGGCTGGTATGATTCAGCTTGTGACTGAAATAGGATAAGACTGGATCCCAGGGCATGCACAGACAGAGGTTACTATTTAGTGTGAGCAAAAAAGCAGAATTGGAAGTAAATTTGGGTCAGATGTGATATTGATATTGCAGGACGTATCTGTCAAAGTGGGGTCAAGAACCAAAGGCAGCAGCAAAGGGACAAAGCATGGGAATTTATTCAGGTATAGAGTAGTCCTCACCTATTTATGGCTGCTTTTTATTGCATTAGGGATTGTTCTGATGGCTTAAGGTCACATCTGTGTAATTAGTTGGCATCTAAAATTGGTCACTAGTATGAGTTTATCTAACTATACATCTATCCATTCATCTACCCATTCATTCACAAATGTGCTCCAAGTAATGCAGTGGTAGCCTTTACTGGGGACTCTAGGCTTCTTTTATGCTTCTTCTGCCAGTCAGCCCTTATGCCAAAATAATATGGAAGGATGAATGCTAAAGCCATTTCTTGGGCATAGATGTTAGGGAGATTTGATTTCTTACCAGGCCAGTACATTAAAAAAACCTGGAAGCTCTTCATACTTGAATGGAGTCACCCACTCCAGGAAAGCCCTGGGATCTGATATAGACACTTCCTTTCTCCTTCTTTTCTGTTTTATTTTTTTCTTACTTCACAACAGTAAGAGTTAAGGCTGTGGATCTTGGCGAAAGAGAAAGGCAATCCTAGAGATTCATCTTTGGCTTAGGCAGATGGCACTATCCTGAACAGTCCTGCCTCGTTTGCCAGGGAGTTTATCTTGGTGTATGGAGTAAACCTCGGTGTAATAAAGGTATTCATTTGCCTGGCCTTGAGCTCTATGCCCCTCTTTTCAGAGATCTCTTCATATGGCTCTGACAGGTAAGACTTTTGCTCTTCAACTCCAGGTTTCTAGCTGTAGCTCTGTCAGTTTCTACCTACTGCAGAAATGTCAGACTGGCATGGAAGGCAAGAGGTTAAGTCCTGGGCTGGCAAGTGGTAAGAAGTTTCTCCAGAGGGAGTTGGGTGGTATGGTGGGAAGAATGACAGGTGAAGAGTTATTTGAATGGACAGGAATGGGGAGGCACCAGGTCAACGAGTCTGGCTCAGGAAGCTGGGTAGGAGGAAAAGAAGTTCTGGTGAAGCAAGGCCCCAACCCAGTAAGCCAGAAGGCTAGGCATCTGGGACACCTGGATAAACAAAGGAAGCACAGTTTATCTTTTGAAAAGAAACTGGTGTATCCTTGAGAAAGGAGCAGTAAAGAAAAGTGCAATGAAGTGCGGAAAGGTGTAATACTAGCTTGAACTGAACACTGACCTGGGTTATTATTCAGAGAATTTTGACCACTTTACTTGTAAATAGTTTATATTGGTAGAATGGAACAGAAACATCTTTTCCAGATATAAATTCAGAGTCCAGAGTTCATCCTGATGGGGCTGATAAAATTAACTCTTGTATAGCTGTTTGTCCTACGTATTTATTTGTTTGTTTGTTTATTTTTAAGGGAATTCTATGCCCAATGCAGGTTTCAAACTTGTGACCCTGAAATAAAAATGTGAGCTGAGATCACAGCTGACTGAGCCATCCACATTCAGTTTTTAATGGTCAAAACGGTGCCTTTGCTGTAGTTTTTGGCAAAACATAGGGCAATTGGAATTTAAGACTCTGAAAAATCACACTCCATGGTCTCACAATGTATGGTTGTCTGCTTAAAATATTTCCAACAGCCTTTTAATCAAGTTATAAAATAATACATATTCATCATGGAAAAATTTAATACAGAGAAACACAAAAATTAAAATTACTTGTCTATAGATAATTGCTTTTAAGAATTTATTAGTATTATTTCTTGTTATGTTTTTCTTTTGAGAGAGAGTGTGTGCACATATGCATGCAAGTGTGGGAGTGGCAGAGAGAGAGAGAGGGAGAGAGAGAATCTTAAGCAGGATCCATGCCCAGCATGGAGCCCAACATGGGGCTCAATCTCACAACCTTGAAAATTTGACCTGAGCTGGAATCAAGAGTCATATGCTTAACCACTGAGCCATCCAGGCTCCCCTAATTTAGATTATATTATTTCAATCTCTTTACCATGCATTAATACACAAACACAGATTTTAGGAAAATATGATCATACTATGGTTATTTTTTCCACAATCTGCTACTTTCACTAATGCACAACAATAGTTTTCCAAAGACAGTATGTATTCTTCTTAATATCATTTATATTTAATTTATCTTAGTAGTCTATTTAATCAATATCTTATTATTAAGGAGTTAGCCCTCTTCCACTTAAATTCTTTACTGTTGTTAACAGTGTTACTATGCACATCATTTGCTCCATCTCCAAATATACAGTGGATGCTTAGTACTTATCAAACCTAGTGCCTAACTGAATATAAATATAGCAAACAGACCTAGTTCCTACTTTATACAGGTAAAAGAGGTAATCAACAAATAAACCCACAAGCATAGGTATTTTGTGGCTTCCCATGAAGGGTAGGATCACCTGCTCCTAAAACTGGATCAGTTGTTGATGGAGACCAATGATGCTGAAAGTGCCACACGGGTATGTACGAGAAAGTTTGTTACTTGCATAATGGAACATTTTAGAGAGAGAGAGCTGGTCTGGATGGCTTGAGCAAAGTAGAAACAATGTGGAGGGTTAGGCTTTTATAGTGACCAGGAGGTGGCGACGTGTGAGGTTTGAACCTCCAGTTGATACAAAACAGGAAGGACAGAGCAGGCAGGGAAGAAGGGTGGAGATCTAAAAGTGGTTCAAGGTCAAACTTCAAAAAAGGTGTTAGTCCGAGTATGCCTAGAACACAAAATGGGGAAAAGACAATCTCTTTAATAAATGATGTTGGAAAAAGTGAATATCCACATGGAAAAAATGAAACTGGACCCTTGTCTTACACCACTAAAAAAAACTAACTCAAAACAGATCAAAGACTTAAGTGCAAGACCTGAAACTATAAAGCTCCTAGGAGAAAACACAGAGAAAAAGGTCTCTGACATTGATCTTGGCAATGATTTGTTAGATAAGACAACAAAAGCACAGACAACAAAAATAAATATAAACAAGTGGGGCTACATTAAACCAAATAATTTCTATACAACAACGAATCAATAAGTTGGAAAGGCAATGTACAAAATGGGAGAAAATACTCACTATCAAATCAGGGGTACATATTTAAAATATATAGAGAACTCACGCAACTCAATAGCAAAATGCAAATAATCCCATTAAAAATGGGCAAAGGGATCTGAATAGGCACTTTTCCAAATAAGACATACAAATGGCCAATAGGTGCATGAAAAGATGTTCAACATCACTAATCATCGGGGAAGTGCAAAGCAAGACCATCCCTGTGAAAATGGCTGTTATCAAATAGACAAGAGATAACAAATGCTGGCAAGGATGTGGAGAAAAGAGAATACTTTCAAGAAGCCGTCCTATGAAGGAGCAGAGAAATTTGGCATTTGCTGAAAGGGAATATTGGAAAAAGTCCTTTATAAAGATAGTTTGTATTCTGATGGGATTATTCTTTTGGGACAACTTTTGAGAATATTTATTTCTTATTTTACCGATTACATGAGAGACTGATTGGCAGAGTTTAGAAGCTTGGGCCATGGAGCAGACTGCTTGGGTTCAAACCCTAGCTCTTCCCTTTAGTGGGTGTGTGACAACCTTGAGTGAGTTACTTAACCTCGAGGTGTCTTAATTACTTCATTTGTGAAATGAAGATTACGTAATGATAATGGTAGCTACTTCATTAGGTTGTTGTGAGGATTATATGGGTCAATATTTGCAAAGTCCTTAGAACAGAGCTTGGCACATAGTACACACTATATACATGTTTGCTAAGTAAGTAAATGTGGACCGCTGCAAATGATCATAAGTGGAATTTCTAATACATGGGGTATTCACATTTTAAAGCCTTTAGCAAAACCAAATCGCTTTGCACAAAATATCACATCACCAGTTTGTACGCTCATGGGAAATGAATAAGAATGTTAGTTTTTGGATATCCTTACCAAGATACTTTAAAACTCATTGCATTTTGCAAGGCAAAAAAAGATTGATATCTCATTGTTCTTTAACCATATTAGTTCACTTAATAGAGACTGAACAGCTTTCAAAAGTTTGCTGGCAATTCAAAAGCTCCCTTAATTTTCTGTTTGCATCCATTTTTTTTCCCATTGGAATGTTTCACTTTTCCATATTGTCTTTCAAGAACTATTAAAGTATATCTCATAAAACTTGCAATTATTTTCTCCTTTTGTTGCTTCCTTGTTAAGTGGTGGTTTGGAAGCCAAAATGTTCTTTATTTTTGGTCACATATGTACATTTTTTGTATTTCTCCCTTCTCGTTCACTCAGAAATGAGATATTCATCTATATTATTTCTTGTAATTTTATAGTTTTATTTTTTGAATTATGTTTACAGTCTAGCTGAACCCTGTTTTAGAGCATAGTATGAAATAGGCATTTAATCTTATTTTTACACATATATTTAGGCAGTTTTACTAACATCATTTATTGAATAATCCATCCTTCTCTAACAGATTAGATGTAAACCTTTTATGTATATTATCATCTATTAAGATTTGGATCTATTTCTACTCTTTCTACTCTTTCCGTTCTTTTTTCTCCTGTTGTTCCAGTGATCCGTTCTCTTTATGGTTGTTGCAATGTAGCACTTTCAATTATAATGACTTTGATATGTGAAATTTAAGTAAAATATATAATTATAAACAATATAATTTTAACTTCTGCAAGATCCATTAAAATTAATTTTTAAAAAATTGATTGCTTGTTTCTGCGTGGTTTTTTTTTTTATGTGTTTTTTCAAAGTTCTACCTTCACATTCTGGTAGGATTTAGATCAAATTTGCATTATCCTTATGAAATAATCTAAGGCTCGCATGGTATTGTTTCTGTACTGGTCTTGTATGTGAGCAGGACCTGCAACTATTATGGGGGTATCACTCCCATGATTAGATCACTAATCAGTTGATATTTGAGTTATCAATAGGGAGATTACTGTCTCCTTTCCCTCTGACCCATCCCCCTACTCTCTCTCACTCAAAAATAAATAAATGTTAAAAAATTTTCAAAGGAACACAGAGAGCTTTTCAAGACATTAAAAGTGCAAACGATAAAATGTTGGAAGATCCAAACTTAGAAAGGAGCATAATTTACCAAAGCATAGAGGAGATGCTCAGTCCACCTGCTAAGTTATACTATGAGAAAAAGAGAAGCATTGTTGAAACTACAGAGAAATAAAACACCTGAATTTGCAATGCATTTAATGTTTTAAATTAGAATGCATCAAATAACTGTTAGTTTTATTTGTGCATTCCCATCTAAGTTTATAACTGACAGTAAGTGAGTTTTTAAAATCTTGGCAAGAAGTTTGAAAGATCATGAAACAAAAGCCACTTCACAGAGTTTCAGTTTGTACAGGCTACTGTGCAAAGCAAGAGCAGCTACATCCCTCATATTTTCACACCACCTGAAACCTTTGGAGGAAAGATGAGTAACTGGTGAGAGGGGCCATCACTTAAAGGTTGATCAGGCTAGATATGGAAACTTGGGACACAATAACATTTTCTAAAAATTTTGCACCATTATATTCTGGTATGTAGTATCGGGGAGGAGGTGTTCAAGGCTGCTCTTATGTTCTTTCTTTTTATGGGTTTTAATTTTTTTATATTTGCATATGTTTTGTAGGAGTGTTTTTGAGCTTTCAGAGGATTGCTCATTTGTCCCATAGCCTGTCCTTACTTCCACATCTGATAGTTTAAAATAAGGCTGTTCGTGGTAATGTGCTGCTAGCATCTTTTCTCTCTTCCTACGAAACACGGATGCTGTATGAGGAAGGGCAGTTGTGATTTGTCTTTG
This sequence comes from Suricata suricatta, assembly GCF_006229205.1. Classification (NCBI taxonomy): domain Eukaryota; kingdom Metazoa; phylum Chordata; class Mammalia; order Carnivora; family Herpestidae; genus Suricata; species Suricata suricatta. Next base: position 118,321,505 of record NC_043703.1, read on the forward strand.
CCTTAGATTGAAACGTCTCCTGCATATAAATGATTGAAGGATGCTTCAATTAAAATACATGTATATTGCAGGGCACCTGGGTGGCTCAGTTGGTTTAGCACCTGACTTTGGCTCAGGCTGTGATCTCATGGTTTATGGGTTCAAGCCCCACGCCGTGCTCTTGTGCTGACAGCTCAGAGCCTGATGCCTGCTTTGGATTGTGTCTTTTTCTCTCTCTGCTCCTCCCCTGCTTATGCACGCTCTCTCTCTCTCTCTCTCTCCCTCTCTCTCTCTCTCTCAAAAATGAATAAATATTAAAAAATTCATGCATATTTCTTGCTATTACAGGAAATTTCTTAGAAGGAATCAAGGTTATGTTACTGTGATCCAACCATGATTTCCTCCAGAAATTCATAACTCTTTCTCTTAAAATTTTTCTTTGCCACACTGAAATGTTTAATCTTTAAAATGCACATAAGAAGAACCTATTGCTCATAACACTTTTTATTCAATACTTTTGTTACATGTGTAGGGCTCTGATGTCTGAAATAATTTATGGAAGTCTGTTTTGTTTTAAAAGCACATGATTTCACGACAGACAAGAGTGTTCGGAATTAGGAAATTTGGCATGTGATAATGTGTTTAGGGGGCTGAGTTATCTATATCATTTCCTCGGCTGTGGATTTTACTTGGTCTAGACCATATCATGTATTGAAGAAAACAAACAGAAGTGGGAAGCAAAAGTATGAGGGATTATATTTCATTTTGATTGACTGTTCTACCTGGCCCAGTATTTAAACTGTTATCGTAAGTTATAGGAATCCCATATCTAGAGCATCTAAATGTGATAAGAAATAGCTCATTAGAGCAATAATGGCTGCTGAAAAATTAATAGTGTTGACTGCAAATGAAAAATAATCCTCACCTAGAAAAGATCACTGGATTCTTGCTTTATTAACACTGGCTAACCTAGCAATACAGATCCTTAAAGTGTCTAATAAAGAGTGGGTATATGAATTGATGGGTACTTCTAACCTAGAACACTACTTTACATAATTTAGATCCTGTTGGAAGATATATAGAGTTTTATCAAATATTGTCTTTTTGGCAAAGATCAAAATGAAGACTCCAGCTTCTTTACTGTAGTCTTTTTCTGTGTTGCTTCTCTCCATGCTTAGTGTAATTTTTCATTTTTATCTTTCCTTTGCTCTTGTTTTGTTTATTTTAATATCTTTTCCTCCCAAAAATGATTTGGATAAATTGTCTTCATGAAAATACAATGAAAACTACCTTGTGATTGTTTCTTTCGGAAAACGATTTTAATTTGTGATAGAAGGTACTGGGCAGCAAATGCAACCTAGATGATGTCCGTGATTGCTGCTATAATTATATTCATGATAGCAGACTGGGGCTGCTTTGTCTCTTTCTTCATATAGTCATGCCATTCAAGACAGATTTATAGGCATTTCAGTTTTATGGAGATGGTGTATCAACGTATAAATTGTTACATATGTAGGGCTCTGATGTCTGAAATAATTTATGGAAGTCTGTTTTGTTTTAAAAGCACATACTTTTCTTTGGAAATAAAGTCTTACAGGTAAAAATAAAATCTGGACTAAAGGAGAAAGAAAGACTCTCATTATATGTTAATTGTGAATGATATAGCTTACTATTATGGGCATTTTTATTTTTTAATTCCATAAAACTTTAGAAAAATAAGAACATACAAAATAAAACAAACAAAAAGACTTCTATCCCTATACTCCTGAGGTCATCATTTTTACCTTTTGGGAACCTACTTTCTCAGATGAAGATGTCTCCCTTACTTAACAAAAATAGGCATAATACCAAATTTTCTCTTTGGAAACTTTTTTTCCACTTCACACTCTATCAAGAGATATTGACGCACTTCACGGCATTTTAATGATATCCTAGCAATCTTATGAATAGATGCATTACTATTTATAGGTTAAATCTATTTTTGTTAGATATTTATATACTTTCTTAATATTTTTATTGTGATGAATGTGTGGTAAATATCACTATAAATAAGACATTTTTGCAGATCCATGGTTACTTCTTTAGTATAAATACCTAAAGTAGCTTTTCATGGTTAAATTGTATAGAAAATAGTCAAAGTAGAGTCTAGAAGAGCTGTGCCAATCTGCATTCCCACCAGTGGAAATGAGTCAGTGCCTCCAAATATTTGCTATGGAATTGTGTAATTTTATTTTAATACTTGGAAAGTTGAAAAGAAAAAAAATGACATGCAGTTTTGCTTTGCCTTTTTTTTTTTTTTTTACTTGCCAGACTGAATGTTTTCTCATTTGTTTTAAGAACTTTATTTTGTGTTTCATTCTTTTTTCTTTTCTTTTGCTTGCTTGCTTCCTTTTTTTGTTTTCAAATGGTCTGTTTGTGATTGTTTTGCATTTATCTACCAGAAAAAAGCAGATAAGTAAAAAGAGGCTTAAAAAAAACAGGTGGGGGCGCCTGGGTGGCTCAGTCCCTGAGGGTCTGACTTCAGCTCAGGTCATGATCTCACAGCTCACGAGTTCGAGCCTCGCATCCGGCTCTGTGCTGAGAGCAGGCTTGGAGCCTGCTTCAGATTCTGTGTTCCCCTTCTCTCCCTCTGTCCCTTTCTCTCTCAAAAACAAACATTATAAAAAACCACAGGTGGAGTAGATATAATAAATACTATTCTAATTACTGGAAATAGTGGAGTCACATCCACAGACTATGGAGGGCATGGAGGTTGCAGACTGCAAAATTATTACTGAATCACGGTGACCTTTATGTGAAAAGGCTACAAGAAAGTCATTTCCCAAAATCAGAAGGCTTAGAAAATAGAGTTTCTGTCAATACTTAAAAAAATTAGTCACAATGTTAATCCTACTCTAAGATGGAGAAAAGCGCATGTCTAATACTTAGTGCCTGATATGTGTGAGCCATTAGTGCTTTACATATATTAACTCTAACAGTGACCACCTCTGGAAGGAGCAATAATGAACAAAAAAGAAAAATTTACCTGAAGGAAATAATCAAAGTATGTAGGCAGAAATGTAGTGGTCACTGTTATGATAATAGTGTTTTATTTAATAATAATAAAAAGATATAAACAAACCAAATATTCACCAGTTGGGGTCTTGGCACTACACAGCGGGGTTGGATCTGAGGCAGGCATTAAAAATGATGTTGAGGGAGGAGCCAAGATGGTGGAGAGGAAGGGAGCTCTGTAAACTTTGTCTCCCCATCGATCGAACTGAGAAGGATATTACTCTCATCTGTAAGAGAGGAAGGAGAAAATACGGACTCCAGAAGGAAGAGAACCTGAAGGATACCTGAGTGAGTGAGTGCGAACTGGGGAGATTGGAAAATGGGCCAGCCCGAGACAGGCAGGGGAGGTGAGAGCCCCAGCCCAATGCGGGGCAAGCGCATGGAGCCTGAGAGACAAGGGGAAGAGACAGAGAGACTGAACACGCTCATAGTACTGTCTCTGGGGAAGAGGTAAAGAACACTTAACTGCGCTTGGAGAGAGAAGCTCACTCCATAGATAACTGCTGGGTAGCCTAAATCCCGAACCCAGGTGGCACAAGGGAAGGAACAGCTTCCAGCCCAGCGCCATCTTGGCAAGGAGTCGGCGACCACTGCAGTGCCGGTGTCAGGGGTGCTCACTTCGACCTCGGTTTTGGGAGTGGGAGCACGCACCTTATTTCCATGGCGCATCTCACCCCCAGCATTGGCCGTGCGAACCCTGAATCCTGGGTGCCAACAAGGAAAAAATAGCCCCACTTCTGCGTGATCCCGGCAGAGTTGGCGGCAGTGGAGACCTGGGTGCGCACGCAGGCTGCAGGAGCTCCCAGCTCCTTTCCAGCAGCTCCCGGCACCGCCTCCGGTAAAAGCTACGCCCTCATTCTTCCCCAACGCTAACTCGATCCCGCTGGGGGTTGGATCTGTAACTGTGCGCACATACTTCACCTCCTGCTGTGCATCTCGCCTCAGGCAGGGGAAGCTGAAATCCCAGCCTGAGCCAAGACAAACCCATTCCTCCCCCTAAGAAGCCAGCAACCAAAACAAAAACATCTCATCTGTGGTAGCATAAAAAGTGCATGGACTGGAACTTTGATGAACCGAGGCAGGCCTGGAAATTACAACTCAACCACGCTCAACTGCAGCAAAAGGAGATCAGACTCATTAGAGTGGCCTACAGTTCTTAGTTCAGCAGAGCTTGGCGTGCCACCTATCTAATCTCTGCAGACACCAAGGCAGAGCCTCTGAGAACAGCTTCTGAGACCTATCACATCAAACCACGCCTATCCAAGAGGGGGAGCTGCTGGTTTTTGTTGTTGTTGTTGTTGTTGTTGGTTTTTTGTTGTTGTTGTCTTTTGCTTTTTTTATAAGTTTTTTCTTTTTTTTCTTCATTTTGTTCTTTTCATCTTTTTCTGTACGTATTTTTATTATTATTATTACTTTTTTTTACTTAAACTTTTTAAATTTTTTACTCCTCATTTTTCTTTCTAATTTCTCCCCTTTATTTTTCTCTTTTTCTTCTTTACCTTCTTGCAATCCAGATATATTCTCCTATATCTCATCCCTACCTCTCCCCTCAACTGGTCATATACTTTTAGACTGTCCACTGTCCTTTGTTGTCTCTGACCCCCTTTATATATTTTTTTCTTTCTTTTTCTTTTTCTTTTCTTCTTCTCCTCTTTTCATCTCTTTCCTCTCCATTCTCTTTATTTTCTTTCCCCCTGTTAATGTGTTTGTTTGATTTGTCTGTGCATTTGTGTGTTACTGTTCCCTCTGTTTGTGTCTGTCTGTTTTCATTCTTAAGGCTACACCAAGAAACAAGCCAAAGTGTGTATGACAGTGAGTCCCAAATATTACTGAGTAGGGAAATAAAATATTCAAAGGCACAACAAGAGAAACTGAGAGACACCATTAAAAAAATATTTCCTGAAACGACAGGCCCTGGACAGTCAATAAACCTCCTTTAATAGAGAAATATTAATAGGCGCACAGTGCACAATGAGCTTTCTAAAGGTGACAAGAGACAGAAAACTAGCAAAAATGACAAAACGAAGGAACTCTCCCCTGAAGAACCTCCAGGAGGAAGTCACAGCCACAGAACTGCTCAAGACAGATCTAGACAACATACCAGATCAAGAATTTAAAAAACTTGTCATAAAATTAATTTCTGGGGTTGAGAATAGCATCAAATAATCAACTGAGACAATGACTAGGCAATATAATGAGTTAAAAAAGGCTATAGGTTAGGTGAATAACAAACTAGAGGCAGCCACCTCAAGAATTGACGAGGCAGAGAGAAGAATAAGTGAATTAGAAGACATAGTTATAGCAAAAGAGGAAGCTGAAAAAAAGAGAGAGAAATTAATCCAGGAGCAGGAAAAGAGAATTCGAGACATGAGTGATACAATCAAATGGAACAACATCCGTCTCATAGGAATTCTATGTATATTTTTTATACCCATTCTTCTCAAACTATTCCAAAAAATAGAAATAGAAGGAAAACTTCCAAACTCATTCTATGAAGCCAGCATCACCTTGACACCCAAACCAGAGACCCAGCCAAAAAAGAGAACTATAGACCAATATCCTTAATGAATACAGATGCAAAAATACTCAAGAAGATACTAGCAAATCGAATTCAACAGCACATAAAAAGATTTATCCATTATGATCAAGTGGGATTCATTCCTAGTTTACAGGGCTGGTTCAATATTTGCAAATCCATCAATGTGATCCATCACATTAACAAAAGAAGGGAAAAAAACCATATGATCCTATCGATAGATGCAGAAAAAGCATTTGACAAAATATAACACCATTTCTTAATAAAAACCCTTGAGAAAGTTGGAATAGAAGGAACTTACCTAAACATTATAAAAGCAGTTTATGAAAAGCCCACAGCCAATATTATCCTCAATGGGGAAAAACTGAGAGCTTTCCCCCTGAGATCAGGAACACGACAGGGGTGTCCACTCTCACCACTGCTGTTTAACATAGTGCTGGAAGTCTTAGCATCAGCAAGCAGACAACAAAAGGAAATAAAAGGCATCAGAATTGGCAAAGAAGAAATCAAACTTTCACTTTTCACAGATGACATGATACTCTACATGGAAAACCCAATTGACTCCACCAGAAGCCTTCTAGAACTGATTAATGAATTCAGTAAAGTTGCAAGATACAAAATCAATGTACAGAAATCAGTTGCATTCCTATACACCAAAAAGAAAGCAGCCGAAAGAGAAATC